>NW_024342470.1:4182336-4563389 GCF_902729225.1 Pteropus medius
AGGAAGGAAGGAAATGGAAAGTTAGGAGAGTTCAATAATTTGCCCAAATTTACAGTCATTAAATAGCAGAGGTGGAATTTGACCTGTTGCTCTTGATGACCCCAAGGCCTGTGTTGGTCCTACACCTATATACACTAGTCCCCGTCTCCCTTCCCCAGGATGTGAACCTTCTTTGTCACCTTTTGAGAAAGATAGTCTTTAGTTTCTTTAGCCACACAATGAACAGGTTTGACTCTGGGAGACAGGCATCCTACAGTTTACTGCCAGGGTCCCTGCTGGATGAGCAGCCTAGTCCTCTACAGCAATTAACACGGTGAGAGCAAAGCAGGGCCCTGAGTAGCCCTCAGCCCATCAAGAAGAAGGGTAACTGATTCTGCAGAGAAAGTTTGAGTTATGTCAAGTGTCCACTTCTTTTCTGGTCTTGTTTGACCATTAAATAGTGTATCTAGACCACATTCGCTTAGCTTAGTCCATTATAAAATCACTCTTTTATTTGCTCTTTTGTCTTTTAATTTTACTGAAGTTATCATGGAAACCAGCCATATGAAATATGCATATGCATTTGCTGCAAGACCATTTCAGAGTACGTTGTTCATTACAACACAGTGTTCTCTGTTGAAATCTCTTCGTGAGGCGGTTCTTTTAGAATTTGGTGCCAGGAAAAAAATTGCCTCCTCTAAGGAATTTCTATGCTTCCTTCTTTCTGATATGGAGAGTCCTGTAATATATCAATCCCATTTCCCTTTTGTCCTGGATGCCAGGAATCTCAAAGCCAAATTCGATGCTCAATCAGAACTCTGTTGGTCCTCACAGATGGCCGATTTGGGTTCTCTTAATTCCCTTGGCCCTGATATTCTGTTTCCGTTTCGATTAGTCTCACTGTACAAACCCATTGCAAATCCTTCTGTGAAGAAGTGGGTATGAATCCTTGCACTTTGCTCCTATTCTCCTGCAGGACTACATTGATACAGAGATGCTGCTGTGTGCAGAGAATGTGAACCAGGATAACCTGCTTTCTTACGCCCGTGAAGCTGCAGACTTTGCCACCAATTACCAGCTGCCATCTTTAGACTTTGCCATGAACCATTACGGGCAGCCCGACGTGGCCATGTTCGACTTCACCTCCATGTACGCCTCAGAGAATGCAGCCCTGGTGCGTGAGCGTCAGTCACACCAGCTGCTCGTGGCCCTGGTGGGCGACAGCTTGCTTGAGGTACGGCCTGCATTTTGAGCCCCCTCACTCCTGTTAGAAGGACAGGTCCTTGAATTTGTTTTGGCTGGCAGCATCTGTTGTCATGCAGTTGAGGAGAGGACAGACCCTCAGTCCATTAGCAGGACTCTGCCAGGCCTATCCTGGCCTTGGAGCCTACCCTTTCAATAAATTCAGAGGGGACAGTCTGTCCATATAATGGCAAGAGAACATTGGGGTTCTTCTGGGCTGACTTCTTTGTCAAAGTACAAAATTAGGTGGCCCTGGTCTGGACTTCACGGCCGTCCTGCTCAGAGCATGTGAGCTCTCGGCTGGGCCAGGATGTCTTCCTCGTGTAGATGGGTCTTTGTGGCTTTTCAATGTGGAGATTGTGTAGAATGCAAGAAAGGTATGAGGGCCCAAAGTCCAGTTTCTGTCCATGGCCTCTCTGCTCAAAATTCTTCCAGAAAATCAGCAAATGCTAGGATCCTGAGTTTAAATAAACGCTTTCTGAAGGGATACATTTTTATCTTTAAGCATTAACTAAAAAGTGTTATGTATTTATCTCAAGTTAAGCATCAAATTTCAAACCACGCTTCAGGTACACATGGAATAGTTATATTAGAACTGAGCTTGGTGAATCCTTCTTTACTCACCATTGTGTGTGGACTATAACCTAAGCTCCTTGGCTGAGCACTCAGCACCCCACTCTGTACCCCACTTCTCCGGTTTACCTCTCAGTACTCTTCTCCTCCGATCTCTGGTATATCCGAACCAGACCAACTGTTCTGCCATCAGGCTGTCATTTTCCAACCAGCAAGCCTTTGCCCACTATTATTTTTATTTTTATTTTTTTTGCCCTCTATTCCTCAAAGGATCAAGATCAGAATCCTATCCATTCTTTAAAATCAGCATAAATGCAACTCTTTTATGAAGCATTACCTATTTCCATCCCCCCACGCCCCCAGGATCAGAATTTGCCCTTTTTTGAGCCCCACAGCAGTTTTGTTGTTCCTGTGTCATAGCACCCTTTGCACGTGGCTTGTGCTACAGACATTTGTATTTGTAGTGAATCCTGGTGGGCTACCCTGTCACCTCTCTGTCTTCTCAGTGCCTCGCATGGACCTGGCATTGGGCAAATGCAGAACAAAAGGGATAGCAGGCTGGGGGTCCTTACAATAGACAGGAATTTGCATGTTTTCTCTTGCAGCCCTTTTGGCCCATGGGCACAGGCTGTGCCCGCGGCTTCCTGGCCGCCTTTGACACGGCGTGGATGGTGAAGAGCTGGGACCAGGGCACTCCTCCGCTGGAGCTGCTGGCTGAAAGGTGAGGATCGGCAGCAGGGCCCCGTCGAAGTGCAGGCAGGAGGGGGACTGAGGCTGGCCATGAGGCGGCTCCTGGATGAACCTGGAGCCTCTGTCTCCTCTCGTCTGCCTTCCCGCATGTGGCTTGATTTGTTCATCAGAGCCCCCCAAGGAAGCTCTCCATCATGACCTACCTCCTTCAGTGACTTTCTCTGGGGGCCAAGACCTTAGGTAGTAGGTGCCAAAAAGAAATCTTCCTCTGGGGTGGCACTGCTCAGTTGCCGGGAGCCAGAAGAGGTTTAGCGGGAATTTCCTTTGAAGTGCTGAGTGTCTGTCTGTCCTGCCCTGTTGGGGGCTGGGTTCCCTGACCACCCAGACGTCTTCCAATGCTGAGATCCTGGGCTTCTTCCCAGATCCCTGCTGTTGCCACGTGGTTGCGACAGCTGGTGAACTGGGAAAAGTCAGAACTGTGGGGTTTGGGACAGGACTTTCTGGTCTTGGGTGTGGAGGTCTGTGGTCACGGGAGACAGGCCACAGGAGGCAGCATAGCTGAGTGGTGATTATAGCAAAACCACAGGTCACTGTGCTGCCAGCTCTGTCTGGGGGAGGAGGCCAGCATCCCCGACTCCCGGATTCCCTCCTGCCTCCTCTCGGCCCCTTTGAACCTCTCACTACTTTTCAGATCTCAAGAATCAGGAGGGCCAGGCATTGCAGTGAAGGGTTATAGAAACACATCTAAAAAGCCCTTGAGAGCAGGGCAGGCGGGAGTGGGCTTGGGGTGTGGAGACAAAGGCCTGGGGCTTCGAGAGCAGTCCCTGACCTGGGCTCTGCCCTCTTCCAGAGAAAGTCTTTACCGGCTGTTACCTCAAACGACCCCAGAGAACATCAACAAGAACTTTGAGCAGTACACGCTGGACCCCGGGACGCGATACCCAAACCTCAACTCCAACTGTGTCCGGCCCCATCAAGTAAGTCCTTCCTCAGGGCTCCATCCAAGACACCCTTCACTGACCAGTGGGAAGGAGGATGTCACCTAAAATCTTGTCTCATCCCTGGGACCAAGGCCACCACTGTTTCTTGGCCACCAGTGTTTCTTGGCCCAAAAGAGCCACAGGAGTGACATAGAGTCAGGCACAGGAGTGACATAGAGTCAGCAGCTCTCTAGCACACAAGAGAGAACTAGAACACATGTAAGCATAGGTCCACGTATGTACATATATTTACATATGTTTGTCACCACGCGTGTGTGTTGCTAAGCATACCTCTCTCAGATAATCTACTTGGCTGAATACTGAGTCCTTTCCATCCAGGGTCCTAGTCCTTTTCATTCCCATTGACTCAGAGCCATACAACTCCCAACCTCTTCAGTCAATAGCACCAAGAATTGTATGAATTTTTAAAATTAGCCAATGACATATATTTACATTTGAGTCCTTCCACATTTGGGTAGATGATTGAGATCCATGGCTCTATGTCTCACGTGGCCTGAGTTCCCTTGCTGAAGGTCCAGTGGTAGAGTGAAAGGGTGGCTGACATTGAGTAGAGAGCAGGTCGGGTTTGGAGACCCCAAGACTAGAATTTAGGAGAAAGCTAGTGGGCAGCGATGTGGTCTCTCTTGCTTGTAGGTGATCTGTGTGGTCTCTCTTGCTTGCAGGTGAAGCATTTGTACATCACTAAGGAGCTGCACCAATACCCTCTCGAGAGGCTGGGCTCAGTGAGGAGATCTGTGGGCCTCTCCAGGAGGGGTAAATGACCCTTCAGGGACCCCTGCAAGGCCACTGGGAGGGGCTATCCAGGGAGGAGGCCTCCTGGATGGCTGTGGGAGCACAGGCCCTAAAGCCAGCCTGGCTCTGCTTCAGTGACCTTTATGACCTTGGCCAGGCTTCTCTCCTCTGTACTTCAGTTTCCTCTTCTGTAAAACAAATGACACTCCTACAGTATAATCATCATAAAGAAGTTAATGTGTTGAGCACTTAACACATTGAATTACTTCACTGGAGCTTTTTTCTTTTTTTTTTCTTTTGGTTCAAGTATGGGAGTCTGTCTCCCCAGCTACATAACAAGCTCCATGTGCTCCACTCTTTTCTGGATCTTCCAGAGCCTAGCACAGTATTGGACGCAAGGCCAGTGCTCAGTGGTGGAGGGAAGGAATGATTAAATGAATAAATGAATAACTAACTCCCCAGCATCTTTTAGGCTTTGCTTTGGTCACCATCCTGCTTAAAAGACCTGTCTTCCATCGCCTGCCCCGACCTTGCATCCTTCCTGCCGTTAGGCAAGCTTGGCCTTTCCAGCCACTCCTCCCTTCCCTCCACACACCACATGCCCCCCGCTGCCACCCCTGTAATCAACCATTTTATACAAATGTGGCAGGTTTTTCTAGAGTCTTTGCCATGGCACAGTCCTTTCTGTTTTTCTGGAATGCCTTCCTCTGTCTGATGAATTGCTAGACACTTTTTAAGAGGCAACTCAAGTGTGCCTCCTTTGTGACTCTCTTTGGAGAGTTCCCCTGCCCTGGCAGACTCAGGGCAAACCGCCTCGTGTGCTCCCCAGGGTGTCAGAAGGAATCCCTGGCCCCCTGCTTTTCCGTTATTACGCTGTGTCATCATCACCCGCCTCCATGTCTGTCTTCTCCAGTAGAGGAGATATTGGCAGAATCCACGTCGTCCTCACTTCTGTGTTCCTAGCCTTTTACCGGGCCTGGCCAGAGGGGGTCTTAGGGACTCATTGCTGCAGGAGAGCATGCCTCCTGTCAGAACATCCTGCCCGCTTGCCATGTCCTTGACAGGGCTCCTTGCCTTGGTGCTGTTCCTTCTAGTCCCCAGCTATGGTGGCAGTCAGAGGGAATCCCCAGGGGGGCTATTGAGATTTCTCCAGAGTGCTTTACCACTGTCTGTCTCTCCTTACTGCAGAGTCAGACATCCGACCCAGCAAACTCTTAACCTGGTGTCAGCAGCAGACTGAGGGCTACCAGCATGTCAACGTCACGGACCTGACCACATCCTGGCGGAGTGGCCTGGCCCTGTGTGCCATTATCCACCACTTCCGGCCTGAGCTGATGTGAGTCTGGGGCCCAGGCTGGACTTGCCAAACCCCTCATGGCCCAAGGGGACCCTGGAGACAAGTTAAACAAGGGCTGTTCTGCTAGATGCAGAATCTTCAGAATTTGGTTCAGAATTTCTCATTTCTCTTTGCATATTTTCAGTTTGAGTTTTTTCTTGTTTGTTTTCACTTTGCACTGATTACTCTGTCTACAACTTATTTGATCTATGTTCGTAATATGTGAGGAGCAAAAGTGACTCAGGCTCAGTGATTATACTAGTTCCCCTTGGCCCCTCCATCACCACACTTGGGAAATTTGAGTGTTCGCATCTTGGAATTCTACCCTCAAGAAAGGAATTATGGGAAAGACCTAATTCTGGTGACCAGTGTGAGGCTTTATAGCCAAAAGCATTAGATTTGAGACCCAGATCAATTAATTGTGTACCATTGGGCGAGCCACTGATCTTCTCTGAGTTTGTTTCTTCATTTATAAATTGGAAATAATATCAGGTTCTTTAGGCAGATTGGGTTATATTTGTGGAAATACCTCATGATATTGAAAGCACAATACATCTACTGATATTGTATTTAAATCAACGTGAGCAGTATAACCTCACAGCCATGCGCAAATCCATCCAAAGGGCTGAAAGAAAACCTCTCAAAGGGTTATCAGTCGGTAACTAGGAAGTCGGGTTACCTCGAAAAGGCGGTGGGGCTCTCACTTGTTAATTTATATGTTATATGTTATATATATAACTGACTTCTTTTTATTTGTTTGTTTTACAAGAAGCCTGTGTTAGTTTTGTAATTAAAAAGAAGAGAACGTATGGGAACTATTTAAAAGTAAAGAAGCTCATACATTTTCCAAGGTGGTGTAAATCATTTTCTGATTGTTTTCAGTCCAGGCAGCAATGACATTATCATGGCCCAGATCTGATTTGGTCCCACCCTGAGTGAGAAGGACAGGGTTAGCATTTTCTCTTGGCTGAGTCTCTGGAGAGTGGGGCGGGGGAGATGATTGAGGACAGGGGCCGGGGTCACTGCTCCTTTGTCCTCCCCTAGCCTCTGCCTCCTCTCTCTGAATTTCACCCTATTTTGATTCTCTAGCAACTTTGACTCTTTGAACGAAGATGATGCTGTGGAGAACAACCAGCTGGCATTTGATGTCGCAGAGCGTGAGTTTGGCATCCCCCCAGTGACCACAGGCAAAGAGATGGCATCAGCCCAGGAGCCCGACAAGCTCAGTATGGTCATGTACCTCTCCAAGTTCTATGAGCTCTTCCGGGGCACCCCGCTGAGGCCTGTAGGTAAGGATTTGCTTTCCGACCAGGCTTGCTCAGCCCTTGAGGCATCACCGCCCTCTGCCTGTGTCTGGCTGCTCTCCACACCGGTGTCCTCTGTTCTGGGGCTGACCCATGCCTTCCCTCCCTTTGACTGTGAGTCCAATTAGGGGTGGACCCCACCCACCCACACTTGTGTAAGTGGGTATGTGTGGCAGGTGCCATGTGACACTGGGGGATCTACCCCTTCCCTTGGGAGGTCACTGATAGAGCTACATCAGCCCCCTACCCAGGCCGTTTACCCCTTTAGCTTGGGGGGGGTAGATGGTTTTAGAGGGACCTCGTAGCAACGACATTTCCCGAACTCTAGGGTAGCTGTGGCAGGATCCAGATCTCAGTCCTTCTTTTACTTCCTGGCAGATTCTTGGAGCAAAAACTATGGAGAAAATGCTGACCTCAGCGTAGCCAAATCATCCCTTTCCCATAACTATCTCAACCTCACGTTTCCAAGGAAGAGGACTCCACGAGTAAGTCTCAGCCGCGTTTTCGTTTGATTTCTCTTTGCACGTGAATGGGGCAAGGAGATTGGAGAATGTCATGCTGTCTGTCTATGCTGATAAATTACACAGATAAAGCGCTCACAGAAGACACGAGTAAAATTCAGTATCGTAACTGAGTGTTTTTGGAAGTTCCCCATGGCACTGTGTAGCTAGCTTCAGTGACTTAAAAGTGGTTATAGGAAGGTCGTGATAGATCAGCTCAGCTTCCTGAGTGGGGAAAAGGAGATGATTTCTTACTTTGTTAAGCAGTTTATTTAGATCAGGAACACAATGGCCATTTAGTGGTAGGGGTATATGGTGATGCTACATGTACACATTCTGTTTCATTATTTTTTTTTTATTCAATCATTCAACAACTGTTTATTGAACCCTACTGTATGCCAAAATTAGGGGTGAATTTTTTGTTTGTTTTTGATGAGAGAAGGAAATACAGAGAGAAATAATATGGTCCTTGCCTTTGAAGAACTAGGATTCTAATAAAGAGGTTTCCAAACTTTCCTAACTTACAGTTCCCTAGTATCTCAACAATTTTTTTCAGTGCTCCTAGATCCAAAGAAATATATAGAAGTCCATTTATTAAGTAGTTAAGTCCAAATAACTTGGTAGGGATATTTTGCAAGGTATATGACAGACTTTATCATGTTTCCTAGAAAATTTAAAATATCCTGTGGCTCCTCTATGAGTTTACGATGGTGCCAGAGGTGCCTTGGTACACAGTTTGGGAACTATCAGCCTAACAAGAAATTATAATTTTATTTGAATGGTGGCATCTCTGTGGAAGGGATAATATAAGTTATCTTGTTTATTGTGCTCATTTTACAGGTTAAAAAAAAAAAAAAAAAAAAGGCCCAGAGATGTTAAGTTGTAAGTAGTGGCACAGAACTTGTCTTCCCTTCCCAGACCAGCAGGGCAGCCCTCCCCTGGCTCTGCAGAGGGCTGCAGGCCTTTACATGTCTCAGTCTCTCTAGGCTGCTGACAGTCTCTCAGCCTCTGGCCAGTCATGCCATGTCCTGCCAGCCCCTCCGCCCAGGGTGGGGCTGGGCCTTTCTTTCTCTCAGCTGTGGGAGCAGTGGTCACTTTTTCCACTGAGGTCTGTGCTCTCTCGAATGTTGCAAGCAGTTGTGCTAACTCCAGGAGCGGGATAGGATACTTAATGCTCTCCCACATCTTGTTTATAGCAAGGAATGGGCGAGCCAGACTAGGGCTGGGAAGGAAGGTGTCCAGGTTGGCTAGGGTTTTCAGCAGAGCAGCTAAAAGGCTGAGCTGCACCCAGCTGCTCTGTCCCACTCAGCTCCCCAAGCTTTCAATCAGAGGCTTTGTGGGAGGGCTGCGTCACCCACCACATGTCCCACTGAGCAAAAGCTGTCTTCTGGAGAGCACATAGGCTTGTTCCACCCCAGCCCAGGTGTTTTTTTCCTCTGAAGCCAAGGACCCCACTCAGCCCAAGCAAGCCCATGCAGCCTTTCTGGAGGCTCTCTGAACCAAGCATTTCCTGCCTTTCTCCATTTCACTCAGTTTCTCCCATCACATAGCCTACAACTGGGAACAGCAGGGGAACTGAAGCGGACTGTTTAAACCTTTCACTCACCACGCCTCTGTTTACGGGGTCACGCAATTGAAACAGCTAGGCCAGATCTGGCTCAGGAGGTGGGAATGGTCAGAAGTCAGCAGTCAACAAGGCCTGTTAGACCCTTGAGGGCTGCTTGGGCCTTGCTCTATGCTCCACTCACCGCTGGCTCTGCTAGGAAATGCAGAGGAGCAGATGGCTCTGCCTGGCCAGCCCTGGCCGATTTGGAACCATGTCATGTCTCCTCCATGGTGTGCCCAGGGGCTGCTCATCTTCAGAGGGGTGAAGAGCCACAGATCTGCTCCCTCCCACACATCCCACTTAATGCCCCAAATTTGCCCTGCTCTTCAGATAGGTAGAGAGATTAGGTCACTGAAGTAAGTGCATGGCATGGGCATTATTTATCCTTTTCTTTCTCCTAAAACCAAGTGAATGCTTCCTCTGGATGGGATGACAGTAAGGCCATGGGTCACATGCTGCCTTGGTCATCTCCGAAATACCCCAGCATGTTGTCCACCCTCAGTGCCAGTGCAGTGATTGTGCCACATGGAAAGCACCTCCTCCCATTCGACCATGCCTTCCCGTTGTAGCTGGACACTTTTTGGTTAGGGGAATGTATTTACAATGCTCTTTGGTCTTAACATCTCTCACAACCAAGAGTCCCGAGTCCACTCCAGTTCCCATGGGATGGACGCGGAGGGTGTTGACACAGGCGACTCTGAAAACTGCGCACACCCAGAGGCTCCACTACGGTTACACCCAGAAGAGATCAGTGCCAATAGGTGTGCAACCCTCAGTACCCCAGCTCACGTGCCCCTAGGACTAGAGATGGAGGCCAGACCATGCTTGCATGATTCTACACCACAGCACACACGTAATATTTGTACATATAGGCGTATCTGTATTCAAGCTCACTCCCTTCTCCCATCCCTCCCTGCCCCCTCACTAACCCCCAGAGGGCATCATGATATGGGAATCGAGCCACCCACGTTTGTTCACAGTGCGGCATCATAATCTGAAGAGGGTTCATCGTTTCTCTGCTGAGCCTGTCTTAAAAATCTTTCTCCCTCCTAGTTTTCACTGTAGGTGTTAAATTTTCCTCTCATCTCTAATTCCAATAACATCAAAATCCCAGGCAGACTGATCAACATTAGGTGAAATAAGACTTTTTCCTCCACGGAGGACCTTGTTTACGTTTAGAGAGAGTAACTCTTCTATCCATCCACTGAGAGGGTTGTCCCTCTGGTGAGTGATTGATAGCTATTGGGGTTGGTTGATCAGCTCTGAAGACTGGATGGTCCATGCCTGGGAAAAGGAGAGCTCAGGATTATATTTTCCTCTTAAGAAACCCTTGGTCTACTTCTGCAGACCTACCTCTGATCCTGATCAGCATCTAAGAGCCTCATGGCAAGCCACAGTCCCTGGGGACTCCAGAGCTCTTATCACCATGCACCACCACAGGTGACGCCTGAACATACATATGCCTGCATTTATGACCACTTCAGCCAGTACACATATTACGTTCCATATGTACTCAGGGTACCTGATCTTTGTTTTCTCCATCCTGAGCCCACTCCTTGGAGGACAATGCAGCATAGATGTTGTCACTTGTCCATGAAAAGCCCAGCCCAGAAGCCCAGTCAGTGGCCCTAGGATGTTTATCCTTCTCAGCTGACTGATTCTGGCCCAGGTTCTCCTCCAGCACTGGTGCCTGGTAGAGTGAAATGCACAAAGCATGACTCAAGTCAGTGTCCGATCTGGGTCCCTCCCAGCTCTCCTCTCCTTGTCCCTCCTCCACAAACACTCTCCAGGTGCTATATGAGAAAGTACTTCCTCCATCCACCCATTCAACACATATTCACTGAGTACCTATTTTATGCTGAGTTCTCTTCTCGGAGCTGGGGGTAGAGCCATGAACAAGACAAGCAAGGACCCTGCCCAAGAAAGCTGACCTTCTAGAGGGGCTTCCCAAGTTCCTTTCATTCCCCTCCCCCACCTGCTTTCACAGAACCATCCACCTAGAAGCCAAAGCTCCCTTCCAGGTTTCTAGTACTTACCGATTCAGAGATTTGAAGAAGGTTTAGGAAAGTCGAGAGCTCCGGGTCTTGATGCTGCCCGGCAAGCACAGGGCTCGTGAACAGCCCCTCCAGCACTGGTGGTTTCCAGGCTGATCTCAATCCTGTACAACTGCAGCCTGAGATTCTGAGCTGGTTTACAGAATGGAAATGCGCTTTGTAGCCAGGTAGATACATATACATATTTAGGTCTGCTGGGGATTCAGCACATGTTCAAACCTCTCAGGAGGTTCTTTTGCTTGTCTGCAAAATGATTATAATAATAAACATTGCATTGCAGTGAAGACACCATGAACAAATGTGTGCTGCAGGTCTGAGCACCTTCTCTGGCACGTGCAAGGGCCTCCATAAATAGCAGGTCGTGTCTTTTATAACTACTGATTAAATGAAGATGTGCATCTTCTGAAAAGATGAGTGAAACTAGTTGGATTGAACACTTAGTTCGGTACTGCAGCCATGACCGATGCAGCATTTCACACAGAGCAGATTCCTATCTCGTTTGTCCCTGGTATTACCTTCTGAGGAAAACAGGGAATGTATTCTCATCCCAATTTTACAGATGGGGAAACTTGGGCACAGGAAGATTAAATTGCAGTGTCATAGGTGGTGAACGTCAAAGTCAGAACTAGAAGTCAGATTTTCTGTTACCTAGCATTAACCTGAGTGACAGTGTCTAACACTTACACAACATTTTATAAGAAATGTTGTACCTACACGATTTCATTAGTTCATATAATTTTGAGCTTGATAGTATATCTTATAGGTGAGGAAACAAGTCAGAGAAGTTAGCTGATTTTCCTAAGTTCACACAGCCAGGAACTAATTAGCACCAGAACTCGAACCCATGACTCCTTACTGCTCTGTCATTGAAGAACAGCTCTCTTGCTAGTGACACTGGCCATCTTTCTAAATTTCATGGTTGCTCCCCTACTCAACCAGGCCATTGCCTGCAATGGCCAATTTCTCCCTATGACCCAGATCTAAATTTCTTTAGGATTAGGTTACATTAGCTAACTAAATATAGTTTGTTTGCTTTGGGCTAAAATCACATTAAGTCAGGCCGTGTGGGAACACGGTTATCTTGTACCTGATCAAATAAATGATCAGATTGGCAGATATGTCTTTTTAAAGGAGACATCAGTTTAATAAATGCCTTTTGGTATATAGAATCTTTTAGATCCTTGGGAAATCATGATAAGAAAGTGTTCTTAGGGTGAAAAAGAAAGTGAGTTATTGGTTTAGTCTCATGCTCTCTCTGACTAGGCACAATAAGTATTTTCTTCCTCTTTGTACCTCAATTATTTGTAAAGCAAATACAGCTCAAGGAGATAAGGGTACTGAGGCAACTTTGGATCCCATTATAGAGATACACAGATAAGAAAAAAATTAGGTAAATCTTCAAGTTTGCGTTTTCTCCCCCTTTTTGTGTTAACCTAGCTCTTAGTTGAGAATCAGCGCTTCCATGATAAAAACCCATAAGGAAGAGTAGAGACGCTTTGTATATCTGTGTTGCTAACCTTTCCATATAGATTGCATTTTATTGTCCTGCGAGTCAGGCTGAAGCAGAGAAGCTGTGGTTGCCCCACTCACTTCCTTTATTCTCCGTGAAGGATCTGGAGCCTTCTTAGGCACCACCATGGAGCACACTTCCCCCAGGAGTACTCTCTGCGCCTGTGGCTAACATACTGGCTTTCACCTACCTATACAAGCTCCTATTGTTGGAACAGTCACGCCCGGGACTGTTGAATGCAAAAGAGATGTGTTGCTCTTTGAGGGAGAAGCCAAGTCCTCATTTAAGGTAGAAAGAAAAAAAAAACAACAGAAAACCTTAAGATTAGTGTTCTTGTTGGGTAGGACATCCTGTACTTTCACAGGCTCCACTCTGCAGGCCAGCGAGCCATTCAGAGGCTGTGTAGCTGGAGGCCCAGACAGCCTGTGCCTCTGAGGCCCAACATTGTTGCAAATAAGGTCATCTGTTTCTCTTGGTGTTTGCCCAAGAGCTGGGGTTGAAATAATTTCCATTCACAGAATCATGATTTATTGGAAGCTGAGGAAAATGTTGAAGGGAAAGCAGGAACCTTTGATCCGTTGATTTTTGCTGCCTGGGCATGGGATGGGTCAACTTTTTAGACAAGTAGCAATGACTAAACTATGGTTAATATTGTCTTTAAAAATATTAAAGGTTCTGGTGAATACGGGGAGGGAGCAAGGAAGATGGGGAGGATAAGAACTGGAGAAGCAGGTGCTTTCCATGTGCTAAGGGCTTCGACGTTGTTACTGTTATATCATCGTCATATTATCATATAATAATCTACAAAATTATTTATTGTTCCAGAACAACTGGGAAGTTAAAAAAAAATCTTCTTGTGGTTGGGCAAGTTTAGGATGTATGGGACTGATTGGGCTTATATTCCTGGGTTTAAGGGGAGAGAGTGGCCAGCAGACCTTCCTACTGTATCCAAAGTGAAATAAAGTCTGGGGGTTAATCTGGGCTGCAATGGAGGGCCCTCTAAGGGTGAGGAGGCTCCCGGCAGAAGGGATACGTAGTTGGTGGGGATGATTCTGTGGTCCTCAGGGGGCTGGCCATCTGGAGAAGTCCCCAGCTGGAGACTGGTGGTGGGTGGAACCCCAGTGTCAAGAATGGGCTTACCCTGCAGGGTGCAGAGGAGATACCAAATCCAGGCCTCCACACCCATCCCAGCCACAGCATCAGCTCAGTTTGCGCAGTCCCTCTCATTCCCTGGAGACAAGCCTGACAAGAGGTGGCCCTTCGGTGGCCCTTGCAGAGGAAATGTAGTGAGCTTGGGCAGCGTGAGTTTCTCCAGATTTTAAATGTCCACATTTGGACAGCAGAAAGTAGACTGTAAGGGGTTATCAGCAGGGCAAACGTGTAATTTATTGTCAAAACCAGGATGCTTTTGAGAGTGAAAGGGAGGAAAAAAGCAGTAAATCAGAATTGTCCTTGTCAAACTGAGCTGTATACTCTTCATCATGTTCAGACCACGTCTAATGCTTCTTTGAAGTTAATAAAATATCGTGCCAGTAGCTGTAATGGCGACTGAATGGCAGACGTAATTTACCATCAAATCCTTGGGCAGCTGCTCTGAGTCCCAAGAATCCTGCGAGGTGAGTCAGTGTCACCTTGTAGAAGGTGGTCTCCATAAGGTAGCACCCTCAGGGACTTCAGCAAGCCTGGCTGCCCTGAGCCCGAGGTCGCACTGATGATGGAGCCCATCCCTGCCCTGTCACAGGGAGTCTTTGTGCTTCCAGAAATTTCCACATGATTGGGAATGTGATTCCCACCCCTTTTTGACAGAACCTGAGGCTCTCCAGGTAGAGTGAGGCTTCCTCCATTGCATCTGAACAGAACTCTAGTGAGCACATTGCTCACAGTGCAGGGCATTTTATGTCTGCCGGTCCTCTGGATAGGCAGGGCTGTATGTCCAGTGCTGGCTCAGAGCTATTAGAAGAACCACAGTCCTTGATGGCTCTGAGCTCACCATGCTTTCTTGGCCATTGCAGGTGGACAGCCAAACCGAAGAGAATAACGACATGAACAAACGGAGGCGGAAAGGCTTCATCAACATGGACGAGGTTCGTGTGCACACAGTGTCAGTGTAAACAGGCCCGTTGCCTGACAGCCAGTGGCCACATGCCCGCCCGGCTATGGCAGCAGTGCTGGCCCTTCCTGCCTTCCTCTCTCATGAGCTACTGAGTTCCAGGTTTGGCTTAATGGAAAAACAGGTTCTGATCCTCATTCCACTACTTACTAGCTATGAAACCTTAAGAAACAGAATCTCCCAGGGTGGAGCTCATGTCGATAAAAAACAGATGATACATTTGAAACTTAAGAAACTAGGCAGGATTTTTAAAGATTAAATAAGAAAACGTTATATAAAATGCTGATATCTGGCACCTAGGTTAATCAATCTATAATTACTATCAACAGCAAATAGTAAAGAGGCGCCACTGTCCCACTTTTCTACCAGTCATGTTTCTACTTTTTGTGTTTTCTGAGCTCTCAGGGTTTAAGGCCAATGTCCTAGTGCCCATAAGTGCCACCTTCTGGTGAAAGAATAAAATTACAGGCTACTTTGTGAAAACCAAGCACAGATCTCCGGCTACTACTGAAAAATTGATTAGCAGAGTTTCGTTTCTGAGTCCCCAGGCAATTCTTTAAACAGACCTGAGATATATACCTCATTTGAAAAAGCCGTTCTAGTCCCACAAAAAGAAGCACAGATACTGTCAGTGAACTATAGGATGCTAGTGTTAGCTAGCCGACTGGCGAATGTCATAATAGACATTGAGGCATGTGAGAGAGTTTATATAAAACAGTGACACCTGAGTTATAGGACTTAGAAGATTTCTATCTTATATGGTTGAAGAGGTGTTATTGCTGTATATTTTTATAACATTTTTGTTCATGTCTGTGACTTGCTTCTTGTGGACGCCTTGACTGGGGTCAGGACACTGGTTCACACAGCAGTGAACTTTACAACAAAGACAGCCACCTGGTCCACCTTGGGGGAGCTGCCTATTGCTCACCCCATTTTCTGGGATGCTCAAAGGAAAACACTGATCACAAAAACCTGGAGTTCAGTTCATGTCTTAAAATGTGCACAAACTCATTTTATCCATTGAGTTCAAATCACCTTAGTCTGACCCTTTTCTAGAACTTCTTTGGGGGATCCCTTCAGGAGCTGTTGCTTCCCTGTTTCTTGGCTCTGATGTGAGCCAGAAGCCAGCAGACAGGGAGATGGGGGAGAGGAGGACGCAGAGGCTTTCTAACAGGGTGGGAGAGATGTCGCATTTCCCCCATTACAGGTGTTAGCTCTCACCTTAGGTGCCTATGATTCGCTTCAGCCTCCTCCCAAGAAGCTTCCCTTGGATGCACTTTGTCTCAGGTGGAAGTCTTCTCTCGCCTTTCATCCGTGGCTTATTTGAGGGAATGTTTGTGCTCTTTCTGTTGATGGCAGCAGAGGAGTGGGATGCGGGAAAAAATCTGGTTGCACCTGTTCCTTCTAAGATGTCTCTGGGCTGTTTTCTGGGCCTGCTATTTTGCATCCAAGTTGGATTTAACCGAACAGTAATTCTTTCTAGATTCTTGCTATTCAAAGTGTGGGTCGAGAATGAGCAGCATTGGCATCACTCGGCAACTGGTTAGGAATGGGGAAGTCTCAGGGCCCACCCCAGACCAACTGAACCCGAATCTGCTTTTGAAGGAGCCCCGAGTGATTCATGTGCACATTAATGTCTGGGAAGTACCATCCGCATGATCCGCTGTCCTGGCTGCCTTTGGCCTTGAACAAACAGTGACCACCCAGTAAACTCACCCTCTTTGCACTCAAGACCGTATTACTATGCAGAGTTACATTTCCCGCTTTGAAGTGAAGAGTGACTCTGGTTTGTGTTTGTCCAACACTTCAGAGCAGCTATGCATACAGTGTTTCCCATGGGGCTGCTACTCTTAGGGATCTTTTTTTTTTTCCCCCAAATTGACAATAGCTTGCTGCCTCCCATGAATTTCTTCTAAGTGAACACATCTTTCTTGTCTTGCGAATGTCTGTTCCTGAGGGAGATTCATTGTCTCCTTGAGAAAGCGGAGTGCTGGCTTGACATGACAGTGCCATTTACACTTCTGAGGCCTAGGGAACAGGTAATGGGAGATCCCATGGTAAAGGGAAACAGGCATTCAGTGAACACTGGTGATTTTCCAAGTTTTATATTTAGCAGAAGAGCTAAAGAAATCTGACATAAATGCCATTGTATAAACGACATAACCAAATGATCACAGCCAACATCAGTCTTTAGTCACATCGATATCATGTACTCCGATATAAAGCAATGAAAAGAGCACTTCACCTCTGTGACACCCTTCTCCAAAATCAACAGCCCTGGTCTAATCATGAGAAAACATCAAAACAACTCAGATTGAGGGGCTTTGTACAAAATAGCCGACCAGTCCTCTTCAAACGTGTCAAGGTCATGAAAGACAAAGATGGAGAAACTTACAGATGGGAGGAATCTTAAGGAGACATGATGGCTAATTGCAGTGCAGGATCCTGGATGTACCCTGGAACCAAAAAAGACCATTAGTGGAAAAACTGGTGTAATTGATATCAAGTCTATAGTTAATAGTATTGTGCCCAGGTTAATTTCTTAGTGATGTTAAGAGTCATGATTACTCCAGATGTTAACATTACCTGCAGGTGAAGGAGAGTATGCAGGAACCATCTGTGCTATCTTGGTAACTTATCAATAAATCTAAAATTCGTTTAAAATTAAAAATTTTTTTTTAAAGATAGCAACCAAGAGCAGGACAAGTTGCAGTTGAGAGTGGGGTGCAGAAGAGAGAGCCCAAAGTCTGCCTTGCCTGACTGACACCCCTCTTGCTTCTTTCATCCCCTCTACTCTAAAATTCTTGACAGTCACATGATGTATTTTTGAAAACCATTTTGCATACCACTTCATTATTATATTTGATTTTTGCAACAACCACATGAAGTGTGTTATAGTCCCACTTTACAGATGAGGAAACTTAAGAGAAGTTAAATTGCTCAGGTCACTGGGCTGGGAAATAAAAGAGTCAAGATCCAAACCCTAACTGTCTGGCTCCCAAGCATGGATGTGCCTGTCTTTGGGAAGATATGTCCCCTCCTGAGAGCATTGTCTCCACTGGGCTTCTGCCTTCCTCAGGCCACAGAGGACATTCTTCTTTAGGAAACTGGTCCCCTGACCTCAGCCACCAGGCCCCTCCCTGATATCTAGGTTTCGGGACCCAAAAATCAATGCACTGATTTGGCCTTTGCAGCTTTCAGGCTTTTCCAGCCGGAGCTTGGGCTCCAATCAAGAGGGAGGCAGCAGTAAAGAAGGTGGAAATCAGAACAAAGTCAAGTCCATGGCAAGTCAGCTGCTGGCCAAGTTCGAGGAGAGCTCTCGGAACCCCTCACTCCTGAAGCAGGTGAGTCCCATCAAATGCTCACTGGACCTGCCTTCTTGGTGACCAGAACTGAGAAGCCAGAAGAAATGTTCAGGCTGGTGATGGATTTCAGGTATACCAGCCAGGCCCAGCTCAAGTGAACCTTCTTCTAGATCACGAGTCAACAGACTTTTCTAAAGGGGACAAGATACCAAATAGTTTAAGCTTTGGGAGTCATCTGATCTCTCTCGCAGCTGCTCAAAACTCTGCTATGGTAGCATGAAAGCAGCCACAGACAATACCTAAACAATGTGTGTGGATGTATTCCAATAAATCTTTATTTCTAAAAACAGGCAGCAGGACAGATTTGGCCCAAGGACCATAGTTTGTTGATGCTTGTTCTGCATTGGAGAAGAAATCCTTCCCTAATTTGGTTTTGTTTTGCAACAAGGACTTGGTTTGCAGCCATCTATGAGATGGTACAGCTGGAGGGAGCTTTAGAGGTGCTGGATACCTGGGAGATCCCTAAGTCCATGGTGAGAAGTCTGTCCATACAAGGGGAAACTGAGTCAAAGGTCTTAGCTCCTTGTGAGCCTGTAGGAATGGGGGCCAACTTCCCAAATATCTTCATGGTGTCCCTCTTTTTATTCTCTTGGGTCAGGCTGGCAGGGCTGTGTGTCTGACCAGAGTCAGTGTGAAGCTGAAGGCAGTCAGAGCTGCATCAGGCAGCAGACTGAGCTGACTTCTCTTGAGCTCTGGCTCGGAGTTTGCTGTGTGGTTCAGTTTGCTTCCCTGAATTCCTCCGGGATACCACTGTCACACTACCTAAGCTTGGGACAAGGGGTTTTTATTTTTCTTTGGAGGATATCTGTCACATGATAGAATTAGGCTCTCCTCAGGAAGAGGACAGACTCTTGGTTTAGAGGTGATCATAGGCATCTTCCTGGGCTTGATGTGGACTATGGCCCTTGGGGACAAACTAGCCTTCCCCAGAAAGCCAGGTTTTATTATAAGGGGGCCATTTTCCTGAGACTCATAACCGAATTTCTTTCTCAATTGCGCCTTCTGCAGGCTTGGTCACTTGTGGGCCCCCAAGTGTTGCCAAGGTCTGTCTTCCATCAGAAGGACTGTAGCACCCTCGTCCTCTAGTGAGCAGGAGTTTTTTCCATTTCCAGGAGGACTCAGGCCTGGCCGCCCTGACCTGGCATGGGCTGTGGCCATGCCTGCCAGTGCCCCAGGTCTGAGCCAAAAGCAAGGCCTCCCAGAGGAGGAGACTCCAGGACTTACTGTCCACGTGGACGGAGCGCCAGGGTTCAGGTTTCCTGGCAGAGCCCAGCTCACAGGGGCTCAGCCCAGTGCCTTCTCTCTGTACCTGAAACTCTCCCTCCCTGCCTCTCTTCCTCTCCTCCCTCCAAGTATCTCAGTCTGACTTACCTTTCTCTTCATGTTTCCTGCTGCTGCTTTTTTGGACTCACCTTCCTCTCAGGAACGCCGTGTCTCAGGGATAGGTAAGCCTGTCTTGTGCTCATCTTCTGACCCTCCTGTTAACTTACGCTGTCTCAAGCCGGAGGAGCCCACACCCACCCTATCACCTCTGAAAAGGCAGGTAGGGCTCCTTCCAGTGGATGGGGTATTTGATACAGAGGGGTGGGCTCCATGGCCTTCTGCATACCTCAGGGCTAACTGTAGATTCTCTGGGAAGGCAGACACAACTTAAGGTCACTACCCTTATAGGTATACAGCATCTTGAAATATATGCCATCAGCCAATCAGGAATATCAACTGACCAACTGCTATGCTCTCGGTGTTTTATTTGCTTGGGGAAAAACAGGCCACACCACATGGTCTTTGGTCTGTTTTGTCTGATGCCCCTGGAACACTTAGCTTTAGTTGCAGGCCACTTAAATAGGCTGATTTCTAAATCGAATGAAAAAGTGGCGGTGATGGTAGAATGGGCTCAGGTGGCTGATTGGCTGCACGCCTTAAAGGGAGAAGGCTGAAATGTGGCGCAAATCTCTCCTGGTGCCCAAGCAGACGAGGACCTGTCTGGTGGACAGAGACGCAAGCTGTGGCCCTTTGCAGCTAGCCTCTTGGGTTTGGAATTTGAACAGAATCACTGTTATTAACCACGGCATTCAAAGATGTCTGATCAGCATGAGAAACTTTGTGTTGCTTCTGGGTGGCGGAGGTCGACCAAGGTCAGCGTAGATGTAAGGCAGTGATGTTATGTCTGTGTGTGTAAGAATTACCTATGGAGCAATTTATTTTTTCAATTAAAAATAGGTATTTAAAGAAAAAAAAACAAACAACGAGATCTGGTGCCCACCCCAAGACCAATGAAATTAGCATCTCTGGAAGTCAGGCCCAGTCGTTATTTTTTAAGAGTTGCCCTAGGTGATCTCAGTGTGCAGTCAGGATTGATAACCAGGATTATACTGGTTTTGATTCAGTGGGTCTGGGGTAAAGCCCAAGACTGTCATTAAGGAGGATGTCATTAAGGAGGGTGTTAGTAACCAATCTTACTCGAATAAACTTAATTTAAAAAGAAAATATTTTTAAAAATAAATAAAAGGAGGATGACAGGTGATTCTGATGCAGGTGGTAAAATGTCAACGCCTGAGGTTAGTTTGGAATCTTACTCCGGGTGGTCATTGGTCCTCATGGGGATTCCTCGTGTTGGATTATTTAAGGGCCACAGTAGGGAAGGAAGCTTGATTTTCCTTCTCTCCCAGTTCCCCTCGGTGGTTGCGACAGGGCATGTGCTTCGAGAGCTAAATCAAGTGTCTGCTGGTGGAGAGTGCCCAAGCCGGCCCTGGAGAGCCAGAGCCAAGTCTGACCTGCAGGTGGGGGGGCCAGAAAACCGTGCTGCCCTGCCTCCTGCCTGCCAGGGAGCGCTGGCCCTTTCTGGGGTGCTGCGGCGGCTGCAGCTAGTGGAGGAGAAGATTCTCCAGGTGAAAGCCTCGCCCTTTGCCCTGCCTGTGCCCGAGTCTGGGGTGCCTTCCATTCCCCCTCTCCCTCCACTGGCCCAGGGCGGGTTCCTTCTCTTGCTGTCCACACCCTGTGTCCCGTCCAGTCCCGTGTGTGGTGAGACAATGAGACAAGCCTGCCCGACTGCCTCTCGCCTCTCCCCTGGAGGTAGCCATCCCAGTCCCTGTCACTCTCTCTTTTTTCTTTCTCCTTTCTCACTTTGACTGCAGAAGAGGGCTCAGAACTTGGCCAACAGGGAATTTCACAAAAAGAACATTAAGGAGAAAGCGGCTCACCTTGCCTCCATGTTTGGACATGGGGACTTCCCGCAGGTAAACGGGGCTTTCCGTCCCCCCAGAAACCCCGACATTGACGTTCCAGTGAGGCAACTGTAAGTCCGTCTCTGGAGCTTCATTTCCTCCTTCCTCCTGCTTTTACAGCATGAGGCACAATTCATTTTTCAAGCCACTAAAGCATTCAAGTTAGTGTCTAAAAAACTCAAAGACAACATTCAAAATAGGTAGATAAATCAGGACAAAGGGAAAATGAAGGCAGAAAAGTAGGCTCAGATCAAAGGAAAATGTTACTGAACAGAAACACATGCTGTTAGATGCCAGATGGCTTCTGAACAGGATCTCAACTTAAGGGTCGATACAAAAGAGAGAAAGCTGGTCGGTTGCAAGAATCACACTACAGTGCCTTTAAGGTGAAAGCAAAACAGTTGCTCGTGACATTTTGGGGCACGATGGAGACATCTCCCCATGGCCTGATCAGAGAGACACAGATGAGGAAGTCAACCATGTGCCATAACCGGTGCTCTGCCTTCCCAAAAGGCAGCATTGAGCCAAGAAAAATGGCTTTCCCTTAGCATACGAAGCACAGCCCCCTCCAAGGCAGGTACTTACTTACTTAGAAACTTGCTGAAAAGAAGAGTGGTGCTTCCAAGGAGATGAAAGAATCGATATGAGGTCCCGTGCTGCTTGTATGTGTCAGGTGCTCCTTGCCTGCGGCAAGCCTGGCCTCTAGAACAAACTTCTGCTTCTTTCACTCAATCTCCTCCAGAGATTGAGTGAAAGAAGCAGAAGTCTGTGTCCTCTGCTACTCAGCGTCATTGACATGGGGAGGATGATTTGCATTTATTTGGTTCATGAGGTGTCGTGAAGCTGGCACAGTTGTCTGCAGCTACAGAGGCCCCAGTTGGGGCCACCTGCTTGCCCTAAAGTGGCCCAGGATTCTTCTTTCCTAAGCTTGCAGCTGCCGCTTCATACCAAGCTCCAGAGTGAAGACTTCGACAGTTAGTGCTGGTGTCCGTGGCAGACACAGGCGAGAACAGCATGGTTTTGCTCCAGCTGTTTTGGAGTGACAAGGGAGTTAGAATAGTTGTAATTATTCCAATAGTTGTAACTATAGCAGAAAATGGAACCAGGAGCCAGACAGTCCTGCCCAGCCTCGAAGTCAGAGGCTACTATTTTGTCCTGAGGCACAGGCCTGGACGTCTTTCCCCTCCTTGAATACACAGGCACGGGGCTGCATCACCAAGGCGAGCATCACTGTGCTTTTCCCCAGGGCTAATCATAGTTTCCTCTGTTTCTGTTCTGTGCAGAATAAACTGCTCTCTAAAGACCTGTCTCATACTCATCCTCCGTCTTCTCCCTCCTGCCTTCCATCTCCTGATCCAGCTGCCACTTCCTCTCCATCAACTGTTGACTCTATTTCTCCTGCCAGAAAGGTAGTTTTTCTAAACGATTAGCTTCCCCCACTCCCCGCATGTTCTGAGATGTTCTGCTCTGCTTGACCTGCACAGACACATCTGGAGCTTGGCTTGGCTAAGATGAAAATGTGTAAGATACTTTACAGCAGTCTTGGATTTGGTTTTGTTTCTGTGTTGGAGCCAGCAACATACTGGCACAGGCAGCACACAAAAACTCATCTAACAGTGCTCGCTCATCCAGAAAGCATTAGTTGGGCACCTGGCATATGCCAGTCATCATGCCAGATGCAGAAGAAACAAAGAGGAGGGTGGAACAGTTCCCTTACTAAAGTTTAGGTGGCAAACAGCATATTAGAAATAATTTTTTACCATATGAAATTGCCAACATTTGGCTAGAAAGTCAGAACGTTGGTATGACCTGAGTTTGGAAATAAAAGTATTTATGGTGGTACAGAGATGAGTGTGAAAGTGAGCCCACTCTTTTCATGTTACTGGATTTCATTCTATCCTCTTATAAAGAGCCACTGAAGGATCTGCACTGTGTTCTAGAAGGATGTTCTCAGCAGCGCAGAGGTTGGCTCGGAGGAAGGAAGGAAGTGTGGAGCTAACTGTGGTTAAGTTGATAAGAAAATGTACCATGAGCAATTATTAAATTTGGGTTCTGGGGCACTTTTTATGTTTTCCACTTGCCCTTCTTCTACCTAATATGCTGAGAACACCATCCGGCTGGGAGAAGGGCAGCCCCCAGAGAAGCCTGGCCCTTGGAACTGATGAGCCTAAAAACGGATGTGAAGGCCACTTCTTTAGCTGTTGCTCAGGGAAGCAGGTTCGGCGTCTCTTCTCCACAGACTGCCTGCTCTGAACGCAACCAAGCTGTTTAGCTCCCACCCTGGTGGACGGTGCTGAATATTCTCCTACCAGAGTTGCATTAGTGAAAAATTAGGAGTTGCTTCTTGGTATGTAGCTGGGAGTCCCCACCCCCATCAATCCCCGACACACCTGCCCGACACACACACACACACACACACACACACACACACACACACACACACACACTCTCTCTCTCTCTCTCTCTCTCTCTCCTCTCTCTCCTCTCTCTCTCTGGTTCTCTCTCTCTCTCTCTCTCTCTCTCTCTCCCTCTCTCTCTCTCTCTCTCTCTGAAGAAGGGTGCAAGTCAGAGCTCCAAGAAAGGAGCAAGGTTTCCAATGGGGCTGTGACACATCCCTGGAAGGGCAGCTGGAGGTGATGTCAAGAAATACGAACACTTTGTCTTCATTTCCCCTGAACATAGCCAAGGCTGAGAAACCTGGCATCTTGTTCCAGCGCCCCCTTCGGCCAGCTTTTTGGCCTTAAGTCTCCTCACCTGTCTGGGCCTCCATTTTCTCACCAACGAGGCAGTGATTCCCGGTCCACATGATAGTGAGCTGTATGGGTGGAGAGCGGCATTGTTGTCATCGTCACCAATGCTTAAGCATAGCTTTTTTGCCCTCCCTAGGGAGTATTTTCTGCTGTGGAAAAAAGGTCACCGTCACTCATGACAGGATGATGAGAGGGGTGAGGGCACCTGGGTAGACAGGCAGTGGCTCATGCTCCTGGCTGAGTAGTAGGGCCCCACACCTTTCTTGTCCCTGGCCCAGCCCCTCTCTGGCTGGTCCTGGTTAGGCCCTCTTTTGCCCCGGCTTTTCTTTCGTCTTCAGGATAAACCTGGCTTAGTCACTGTCCTCTCAGAGTTAAAGGCAGAGCTGGGTTGGAAAAGCCGCCACACTTCCCAGGTTCCCTGACGTAGTTTAGTAGGTATTAGTTCTCTAGGTGATGGCAAAAGGCAGCCTGTGTGGGTACGTGTGGGGTCTCCAGGGTCTGACAGACACTTATCAGTGAGCATGTCCCTGGCCACATCATCATCACACCCCACCGAAGCCCTGGCTGCTTCCCTGGGTTCTTCATGCACCTTTAAACCAACGTCACTCATTAAGCCAATGAGCGAACATCCATTCATTCAACCAATATCTGTTGGATGAAAGCTCGGTGTCAGGCACTTCAGGCTCTTGGGATGTGCATAGATGAACAGAGTTACTTTCCTGCCCTGATGAAGCGTATATCCTAGTAGTGGAAAATAACCAACAATAATATGACATAGAAGTAAATTATAATGTGTCAGAAGACAAGACGATACTTCCTGTGGAATATTAGAGCAGATAGCAGGACCTTGGCGTGTGGGAGAAGAGCAGTAATTTTAATAAAGTAGCAGGGAGTTCTTCCCAGAAATGTAGACGGAGCGGGAGCAGAGCCACAGAAAAGAAAACAAAGGTACAGGGAGGGGTCTGGGGCCCAGGGCTCCTGACTCCAGAGGCTGAGTCCATGCAGAGCCCACACACAGGCGCAGGGAGGACCTCAAATGGGTGAGGGGAGCGGGGCTTTGGGATGGCCAACTCCAGGTCTCCTGGCCTCCACCTCTACAACTTTGTTCCTTATTTCTCCCAGGCTGTGCTAGAATGATGGCCCCCTGCTTTTTCTTATCCCATCTGCCAAGCCAACCTTGGCCATCAGCTGATGGTGTAATTGGGATATTTTAATAGCTTCTGCCCTGTTGTGCCATTCACAGTGTGTCTGGGAATGATTTGAGAGCTCTTAGAAAGGGTCACTCTGGGATATTTGGCAGGTCAGTTACCCTCTCTGTGCCTTAGTTTCTCCATTTGTAAAAAGGACCCAGTTTGCACTTAACACCCACAGACCCCTCCAGATCTCACTATGAAGCCACTGTAGGCAGTTAGGGATGGAGGGAAGGTTTCTTGGAGATGATATTTCCAGTGTTACTACCCCACGCCTTACCCAGCTCCACCATTGATTGAACACTGCAGAATCTTGCAGAGTGATGTTCTCCTCTGAGAACTGGCTGCCCCTTAAAGTAGGTGACAATCCAGTGACAAGCAACTTCATTCAGTCTTGGTGGAGCTCAGGGAGCCTCCTTCCTGGAAAGAGCCTAGGATGTAATGCTTCTTCCCAACAGATTATGGGCTGCTCTCATTGCCCAGTGACCCAAGTTCGCCTCAATTCAGGGAAGCCAGAGGAAGGAAAATGCACTTGGAAATTGATGCTTAGTCCTTGACAACCTCCTGGCAGGCAGCATGTCTCTGTGCCTGTCCTAGCGCCCCACCCCACAAGTCTGAAGATCCAGGGATAATCACTTCCTTGTGGGAGCAGGCTTGGCCAAACTTGCCATGAGGAGCATATGTTATCCTCAGAGACACAAACTTGGGTCACTGATTCTGCCTTTAGACTGCACTTGCCCACCCTCTCAGATTGGCATTCCGCCTTAACATTCAGAATTATCCTGCTGGGTTGGTTATTTGCTTGTTTGTTTGTTTGTTTGGTTGGTTTTGGCCTGAACAGTTATAGGGAGTCGGAGGCCCTCTCGTTTAGGGCCCAGATCCTTACCCCAGAGTCTTGTCTTTCAAGACCTTAGACTCTGAAATTACGTCCAGTCTTATGTCCTCAGCACCATTTGACTCATCCATCCCATCAAACAAGCCCACTTGTAGCGGTATCAGCCCCCTATCGTCCAAGTTAACTTATTTCTTCAAGAAGGGAGGCCACTGCTCATTTGGCCTCTGCCATGGCTGCTAGCCATTTGCCAAGGCTGGTGAGCTCTCACAAGAACAAGGTGGCGACCGAGTGTTTGCACAGCTGAGCATAAGGGATGGCCTCACTGGGCTGGGGGCTGTGGTTCAGTCCTCCCAGGTCAGAAGAGCTATGTGCATTGCAAAAGGAGCTTTCTCTCCGCTTGGGGATGTTTGTTTTAAAACTAGATTTGCAGCATTTACTCTGGAGACCTGCATATTAGAGGAAAGCCGGACAGTCTTGGCTGAACGATCTGCCTTTGTTCTTCTAATACAGGGTAGATCTCAAGGCTGCCTCCAACCTCATTGTCTTTTTCTCTGTGCCAGGGATAGAGCCAGGCAGATTTTTGGATGTCTCCTGTGTGCATCCTAGCATCAGGGATTTTAAGTACAGAGTGGTGGTATGTCTCAGGGAGGCAGGTTGCTATAGGGAGAAGGTTATGGACTTGGAGTCGTACTTGGGGTCAGAGCACCAATTACTGTGTGACCTTAGACAAGTTAGTGGACCTCTTAGCACCTTAGTTTCCTAACCTATAGAATGAAGATGATGACAGCTACTCCTGAGGGTGATTGGAATAATGCAATGACCTAGTCTATGTCAAAAAAACAAAAACAAACAAACAAAAAAAAAACGCCTGGAGTATCCACTAAATGTGCTATTTCCTCAGTGGAGGAGAATTCTAGAAGAAAGCTCATTTACCCAAAATGCAGATTGATTCTTATCTTCCTAAATGCAAAGAAGTCACCTTCAGGTTCCTATTTCCATCCGAGCCACTTAGGAACAGTGAGGCCTCAGGTGAGTTAGAATCTGCCTGAACCTCAGCTGCCCCAGCTGTGAAGGGGGACTATTAGACCCACCTTGCAGGGCCATGAAGGTTAAATGCATATGATCAGTACAGTGCCTGGCACCAGGGGACAAAGCCACAGATGTAGGGGGCAGTCACAGCCCCAAAACCCTGCCTACGTCTCGGCTCTGAGCATGTAATATTCAGACCCCTTCAGACGAGGAGATTTCAATCCTTTCCCTTTCTTTCCCTTGCCTTGGCCAAACAGCTGAGGACTCAGGTCCACCAGCTTGTCCTCTGATGTTTCTCATGGGTGGACTCCTCAGTGAGGAGTGTCCTTGCCCAGGCACCCAGGGAGGCCCAGGAGATGTCCTCTAGCCTTGCCTGTGGAAACCTCCCCCTCTGGTGAGCCCCGAGCCCTTGAAAGCTCCACTCTCACTCCTGCCTAACCCATATGGGCTTCAGGATGCTCGCAGCAGGCCAGGTGACCAAGCTCTGTGGAGGAGCATGGCCTGAACACGTGGTATTCTCGGCTGAGTTCCAGGCCCAAAGTGGGAAGTTACCATTGTTTGGACACAAAAGGGCCCAGAAGGCTGCTTCTTTATTCATTCAGAGCATCTGTTCTGTGCCAGGAGTGAGGAAGACAGGGTCATTACATCAGGGAAGGCAAACCAAAGGGGAGATGGGCCAGCTCGAAGCAGAATGAGAAAGGCTCCAACATCCAGGCAGGCACCATCATATTCCAGGCTGGGAACAACAGGATTGCCTCAGGAATGCCTCTCTGTGGAGGTCCAGCCATCTTCTTCAGCCTCTGGTGATGGTGCTTATGAGAACAGTTATGTCACCATGTTAGAATCTGGGTTTACTCAGGCAAAAGAAGCCAGTGCTCTCGTCCTGGGTGGGCCAGACATTCTTAGTCATGTAGAGGAGGGAACCCAAGCAAGTAGCAGCTCCCCCAGCGAAGGCCATCTGAGACAGGAGAAAAGAAGTCCCAGAATGTGGAAATGCGAAGCTGTACTAATGACAGTGCTTTGGACTCATCAGCTGCCAAGTATTCTTGAGAGCCCAGTGCCATCTGAGAAGCAGCCCAGATTCTTTACTGACTCTCTGGCAGCTCTGCAAGGATGTTGTTAAAAACCTCCAGATCTTACTCCGAGGTCAATATCAGGCTGCGTTTTCTAGAACTTTCTCCACAAGTTGAGCATCTCTTTCTCAGGATCCTGAGAGCCTGATAATCTCCTGGTTAACTAGAGCAGTACTACTTAAAGTGTGGTCCACAGGCAGGTACTGGTCTGTGACCCAATGAGCACAGCAAGTAAGAGTAAGCATTCGACACATGTAAAGCAATGGGACATTGCTGCACATCCAAGTATGTGATCGTATTTCCAGTAATTCATTTTTATTGTATTCAAACGTAGCAGGCCACAAGAGATGAGAGACAAAAAAAAGAAAAAAGAAAAAAGTAGCCATTCACCATTGATAGTATGAGAAGCACTGAGCTAGCACAAGTCCAGCTGCTCATCTCCTCTACTCTAATGTCCATCTTCATACCGGTCTTTGGTGGGCTTTGAGGGGTCCCCTCCCACCCCTTGAGATAAGTTCTCTATCACCTGGTCTCCATGTGACCTCTCCAGAAAGTACCCATCCACCTCTCGGTATTGGCCATTGGCGATTCTGGGCTGGTTTCCATCAGGTTGGGACAGGTATGTAGAAGACTCTGCTAATTTCCTTAAGGAAGCGTTCATTCTATTCTGAAGAAAGCCACTGTCACAGAGTGGGGATGTGGATTTAACTGGGAGAAAGGAGCCTTTTTGGCCCTTAATAAAAAACCAGGGTCTTCACCCTTCATCCCCTGGCCAGGTGAATGGACAGTGTCCTGTGCTGGTAGAACAACTGAGCAGGCTCGAGACTGCACAGGCATGTTCTGGCAAAACACCCTATAGCAACCTCATAGCCCTCTACGTGCTTCCGTAATTGCTCCCCAAGTCAGGATTGCATGGAAGCTCAGCGGCACAAGTGCTTATTAGCTAAGTGGTTAATGAGGTCTTACTGGGGACTCGTATTTAAAGCCCGAGAAAGCACAGTGTCAACCTCTGCTAACTCAGGGGAGGCAACAATTGCACATGGGTATCACAGAATCACCATGGTGCCTTTCTGGAGAAGCACCATGGAGCCAGTCTACACGCTAGGCCAGAGGAGAGGGCCACACAAGGGTGGTGTGGGCAGAGAGGTAAATCTGACCTCTCCTCTTTATTTTGATATAAACCCAGGAAGTACTTAGTATTCTGCAGCCTCTATCTCAGGGGCCTGTGTCGGGGGATGGAACATCAGGCGAACTATGGCATATTGTCCAGAGCCAATACACTTGAACATTTCTTGAAAACAGGAGCCAAGTTCCTTGGCATTTGTGAAAACTTGAACATGACAGAGAGTGTGCTTGAAAGCAGAATCCTAATCTCTCTCAGACTGGGCCAGCTTGGGGGAAGGGCTGGGGGCAGGGGAGTAACTAACCTGGCAGCTGCTGGGAAGGGGCAAGCTCTATGAAGTCTGAAGAGGCCCCATCTGTCTGAGTGGTAGGACCAGACACTCCCCCAGCAGGCCTACACCCACATTCTCTACAATCCCTCAGAGCCACACACGTGATCTGGAGAGACAGATCCAGAGTTGCCGTTAGGCTGGGGCTATCTTCATGAGAAAGAGAGGGGGTGTCTCAGGGTCTTGTCATTCTCCCCAGCCTGTTTGGCATCCCCCACCCATTCATTCTCTTGTAGTACCTGTGCTCTTGCTGGAATCTGACGAGTTAGTCTCAGTTTCTGAGGCTGGGCGTCGCTGCCCGGAGTTGAGAAGCTGTGGGAGCCTGCTGCCATTTGCTTTGCTGTTCCCTGAACTTCTTGCTATATACTTGAGACTTTCTGTTCTGGGATTAGATGTGGCCTCCCAAAAGCAGTCTTGGGTTTAGATTGAGGGCATTTCTTTACCCTCACACAAGGCCCTGTTATTTGTCCTTGCAAAGGCCATCTGCCTGTTCCTGAGGCCCTTCAGCCTCAGTCGCAGCTCGGGCCGCATCTCCCAGAAGCTGGACTCGGAGACTAGGGAGTGTCTGGAGCCTCCCCGCCTCCAGGGTCATGGGATCTGGACCCATATTTACAGAATCTCATGCTGTGCGTGTTTGTATCTCTGCAGAGGAGATTGCAGCGTTCCCGGGGTGGCCTTTCAGAGCTGGTGGGGAAAAGGGGAGCAGGCTGGTTTTGCTGGGGGTGTATGTGTGGTTGTGCCATGTCTGCTTGGGCTGCCAGATCCCACCCCTTCCCCAGCTCCTTGACATGTCGTGGGGGGTCCAGGCACTCGCAGGTAGGCATGGGCCACCATGCCCTCAGGAGGCCAGGCACCCACAACCCATCAGGCAGTGGTTCCAGGTCCCACATAAAACCACTGCCTCCCCTCCTCTGGGCTGGCCATGCCCATCACCTGCTCTGGGACCTTGTGGGCACTGCCACCTGGAGCCTGCAGTAGAGCTCCACATCCTGATCCCTCCACCTGCCCAACGTGGGCCAGCTTCACTTCCATTCTAGTCATTGCTTTTGTTGGCAAAGTTGTCTGTGGTCCTGGCCTGGAGGGACTCAGACACAGTCATCTCTCCCTAGGGACACGGTTGCTGCAGGGCAGGCTGGGCCTGCTGGATTCAGAGGAAGAAGGGAGGGAAGAGTCTAGTTCATCTTGGCCCAAACCCTGCTAAGTGCCAGGGACTTTGACATATGTTCCTTTACTCAGCTCTTAACCACACGTCCGTGAGGCAGACATGATTATCCCCATTTTACTAAATGAGAACACTGAGCTCAGCAATGGAGAGCTCTGTGCCCGGCCTCAGAACTAGCTCGCGGTGGAGCGGGGTCCTCACCTTCGAGGTCTGTGGGGGCTCACTAAGCAGCAGGTCACTGACCGCCAAGGGGGAGAGTCTCTGTGGGAGGGTGGCTGCTGTTCAGTTGTCTATGACATCTTGGTTCCTTAGCTCTTCGTCTCCTTTGCTCAGCCTTTGTGCCTCACCAGCTTTTGGAGGCTCCAGTCATACCGGTGCAGACACTCCTTTATGGTGGTGACCAAGCAAAACAGCACAATATTTCCCAGCCACTGATAAAAAAAAAGGCCATGTGACAGTGCCCGGGTGGGGATCAGGAGACCGGAGTAGTCCTGAATCTTGTGTTTATTTGCTAAGTGGCCTTGGATAGATCCTTCCTCTCTCTGGATTCATTCACCTTATCCGTGCACCGAGAAACTCAATTGACTCCCGAAAGCCTTGCACCCCCAGTAAATGTAGTTCTGTTAGTCACCTGGATCACACAGGGCCACAGGGTTTCATTTCTGTCCCTCACTCCAACCCCAGAGTGCCTGCTGCTTGCTCCTGGCTGGTTTTGCCTCTCCCCGGATGTGTGGTGCTGTTTGCATGTGGGTGTGGAGCCCCCTCCCACATCCAGCCTGTTCACGTTAACTGGCCTTACCTTTGTCTCTGTCTCCTCCACCTCTGCTCTTGGGTAGCTGACAGTAGGGAAAGTATCCAGTGGGATAGGGGCTGCCGCTGAAGTCCTGGTCAATCTGTACATGAATGATCACAGACCTAAGGCCCAGGCCACCTCGCCAGACCTGGTAAGGCACTCACCCCTCAGCCTTTGCCCACAGACACTGGCTCTGGCCCTCCCAAGGCGCCCTTTCGCCTGGACATGACAGGCTGAGAATGGGCTGGATCAGAGTAGAGTGAGGGGGAGGCAAACCTCACTCAGCTTTCTTGGGGGTCGTTTCACAAGGCACATCATTCTCCCTGCTGTCTGAGACTCTGGAGAACTCGGTGAAAAGGCCAGGCGAGGCCGTCCGCATAGTCGGACATCCCTGACTGTCAATGTTTAGTGTCCAAAATAAGTAGCCGTTTTGCAGTGAATTGAGAATTCAGTAATGGAGAAACACTCCTTTCCTTTAAATTCCCCCCTTCTCCAAGCGAGGCCGCACACTGCCGTCACCAGCGATGTGAGTCGACAATTCCTTTGGTTTCCCTTTGGCACATACCCCGGAATCACCCAGGTGCACCCCTGCCCTGGCCCGCCCCCACTCCCCCCTCCATGCATTTAGGAATTCGGCCACTTGGTGATCCGCAGGACACAGCCTCTCCCTTTTCTCTTGAACAATTTTGATGCCACCACCTTTCCTTGCCTGACCTAAGTTACTGCAGCTGGACAAGGATGTTTAAAACATTCTTTCAGTGACTTCACTCCAGACTCAGGCAATACTTAACCCCAGGGACAGAGTTTTGGAGACAGTATCGCCGGGCAGGCATGTTTGTGATGGATGCCCACTCCATTAGGCCAGGAGATATCACTCCTACCCCCAAACCAGAGCAGCCAGCCTAGGGGACAGCTCCCTCCATGCCCACCTGGTGGCCAGCCTGCCCACCTGGGTGCACAGCTAACAGCTGTACCTGCACTTCTGGGGTCTGTGTTGGGAGTGCATCTTCCCATGCTCACTCTTTGCTGAAGCACCTGAAGTAACATGAGCCCCAAACAGGAACCTGCAAGGTCCCCCATGATTCAGCTCAGAATTTCTAAAAGCCTAGGCCTCGCACTTGAAGACTTGGCATAAGCCCTAACACTGCTCTTCTCTCCCGATGCCCTGTGCCCCCCAGGAAACTATTCGAAAGGTGTTTCCCCTGAACCTGGGTGGCAGTGACACCTGTTACTTCTGTAAGAAGCGCGTGTATGTGATGGAGCGGCTGAGCGCCGAGGGCCACTTCTTCCATCGAGAGTGTTTCCGCTGCAGCGTCTGTGCCACCACCTTGCGCCTGGCCGCCTATGCCTTCGATGGCGATGAAGGTAACTCTCTTCCCCCAGGCACAGCACTGTTCTCTGGCCCGGGCTCCTGTCCCTCTGGAGGCTCCGGGATGCCCAACACTTCTCAGAGAGTACAGCGACATCAGGAAAGCTATTCAGGGAGCTGGGAAATTCTCGACAGAGAGAGGCTGCCCGGGGGGAAGAGGAAGCTGTCTGTGCTGCGTGTATGGCAGGGGAGAGCACCTACTATGTGCCAAGAGCTTTGCGTACATTTTCTCACTCAGTCACACCGCCTTCCATTGCCCCTGAATAGTTGAGAAACACATGTTCAGCATCATACTGCTCATGCGATAAGGGTTGAATAAATGATGGTTTATAAATGTTATTATTCATAAAGTCTGTATTATAAAAATAACCATAATAGTAACGTATGTTCTGATAAGTGGCCTATCAGAGGTCATCGATGAGGGAATTGCACTCATTGAATTGAGTGATTATTGTCTGTCTAATTTTCAGCACTTGATATTTGCACTGTCCAATACAATAAGAGGCAGTATAGCCCAGTGCTTATGATTTTATACCCTCAAACTAAACTGCCAGCTTCAAATCCAGACTGTATCATTTACTAGCCATAGGGCTTGTTCCCTAACCTCCTTGTCCCTCAATTTCCTCATCCATAAATGAGGATCATAGTACTTGGCTCATAAGGTGGTTGTGAGGGTGCATAAGTTAACTTACAGGGAGCATTTAGAATAATACCTGATATATTGCGTCCTACCTAAGTTTTTCTTATTGTTATTGTTATTCCCATCACTTTAAACTGTTGTAACTTTGAACAAAGAAGACTTTTCTGGAAGGTTCCAGGCTGTCCCGGGCAGTGTCCCGTCCCCATCACTGCTGCCATCTGTTCTGAGCCTTTCCCAGCCCCAGGGGTCCCAGAAAGAAGGAGGAGCTAGAAATGATGTCGCTGCTCAGAGCTGTCCGTTTTGCTGACTGGCAACTGGCCTTGGGAAGAGACGGGCTCGCTCTGGTTCGGGGATTATCTAAGAGTTTCAACCCCATCCATGGGAGCCCCCGTTGCTGCAGCTTCCCTCTGAGATAGCAAAGGCTCTTGCATCTCATCTCAGTGACATTTCTTTAAGGCAGATGACAGAAACTTTGCCAAGTGTGAGCTGTCCTGGGCTTGTTCCATTATTGGCATTTTCTGACCTAAACAATGGTGGGCATTTGGCTATGAATGCTGTGGCTCTGGCTTACAGGAGAAAAACCTTTGTGAGTGTGTGTTTCTTTTTACAGGCAAGTTTTTCTGCAAGCCTCATTTCATTCACTGTAAAACCAATACTCAGCAACGAAAGAGACGGGCGGAGTTGAAGCAACAAAGGGAGGTACGTTTTGTCTTGAAAGGGTTGGTGAAACGGAAGGCCCTAGACAGAAGGTTTTCAAAGGCTCCTCTACGTTAGGCCATCATTTCTGGCCCTGGAGGGACTGAGATCCACAGATGAAGAGGAGGGCTATACTCCCTGGTGTGAAGGGTCCCTTTGCCTCTGTCCAGCTCTCTTCTGGGGTATGTCCCACCAGATGCTGGCTCCCAGGCGAGTAGTTGTGCTGGCCTCTCATGAGAAGCACAATAGAGCTTTCCCATGTGCCAGGGATGGGACAATATGCTTAGCCATGCAGAAGTTACCGGTCATCCCCCATAGTCCCTGTGTCATGCCTTCTCCCGCTCTGCCTCCTTTGTAACCACAGGGTGACATTTTCAGGGGTGCTTGGTATTGGACCCAACCTTTGCTGTGGTTTCTAAGTCTTTTCCCCAGATTCTTGGATGTCATCCAGCCTGCTGAAAGTATGGACAACTTGTTACAGCGCCTCCTCTGGCAGCTCTTAGCTTCTACAGCTTGATTAATCACCACTGCCAGCAAAGACCCACGACTTACAGCTTTTTTCTGATTACACATTAATATAAGCTTAATGTAGAAAAGTGGGTAAATAAATGAAAGTATATAAAGAAAGAAAGTTAAATTGCCCGTCATCACTCTATTCTGAGTAAACCATGATTAATTTTGTAACACTTCCTTCCAGACTTCTTCCTGTGTGTGAATATATTTGAATCTAATTGCAATCCTATCGCTGCAACTTCATATTCCTTTTTGTCCCCACTAACACTGTATCCAGAACAGTTTCCCATGACATTAAAAATTCTTTGGGGGCATAATTTTTGATGCCTATAAAAAATGATCGATAATTTAACAAGTCTCATGTTGGACCTATAGATTGCTTAATATTTTGCCTTATAGTTTTACTGTGAACATCCTTGTACCCACATCCTTATCCATATTTCAAATTATTCGCTTAGAATATGTCATTAGAAATGGGAATATGTCATTAGAAATGGGATTGCACCCCTGAGTCAAAGGACATGTGTTTTGAAGGCTGGTGAATTTGCCCGCCTCCCTGTGCATACTCACTTTCCTCTTCAGTGGTTAAGGGGGTGCTGCGATTATTTGGACGGGGCTGGGTCTGCCAAGCTCTATTTTTATTGGCTCTCTTTGTCTGCTCTACAAGGGGTCCTCTGTGAGACTCATAAACTAAATCCTACCCCTTTGATCTTTCTCAGGAAGAGAGAATGTGGAAGGAGCAGGAAGCCCCTCTGCGGCGGGACCCGCCCACAGAAAGTTCTTTCGCAGCTGCTGTCATTGGCCCGCCCGCAGGCAGCCCCCCAGGTATCACCACTTCCTCCTTTAGGAAGGCGCTAAGCTGGCCGCTCAGGTTGCCGTGGGGCCTGCTTCACGTTCCCCGGAACCTGCTTAACTGGATTCGGGGACTCCTGCGCGCAGCTGGCCTGCATTTCAGGGACAATGCTCACAACTACTGCTACACATACGAGCTCCTGAGCCTTGGGCTGCCCCTCTTGTGGGTGTTCTCCGAGGTTCTGGCTTCCATGTACCTGGAGTCCCAGGAGTCCCTCGAGAGCATCCGCGACTGGGTGCTCAGGTACTTGCCGATCAAGCTCCACTGAAGGGCGGCCGCCCCTAGGGCCCTCACATTTCCAGGGTAGATGGCGGTGTGTTTGTAGTTAGCTAAGGCCCTGGCCAGTAAGCCCAGTGTACCTTAACCCACAAGCCAAAGAGTTTCCCGTTGGCCACCTGTGCTGGCCTTGCAAGGTGAACACCTGCTCACTGTGCTAGGGCCAGCACGATATGAAGGATTTTTTTTATATAGATTTGTACTTCTTTTATACCAAAGTGAGCCGTGTTTCTAGGTTTACATTTCAATTTTTAACTTTTAATAAGCCAAGAGAAAGCATTTTTTACTATGTGTGTCAGTTTTTCTATACATGGGTTTGAAATTTATAACTGGTGTTACAAACCCCTCCCATACTGCTGCCAGTTGTAATAGTCAGTGCCTGCAACATTAATGATTTGGGCTTTTACATAACCCAGTGCCTTTCGATCTATAGACTTGGCTGCCATTTGTCAAGAGGGGGCAATTTTGTGTAGCACAAAAGCATAATCATTTTATAAGGAAAGCGTAGAAAGACACTCTAATAAAACATACAAAAGCATGTGGCAGTGTGTAGTTGGCTGTTATATTTCCTCCCAGAGGAAGACTATTTTGCTCCCTTGTTTCGATGTAAAATAATAGATTAAATTTCCCCCCAAATAATAGCCAAATGACATAGAACCATAGGGTTTCGAGCAGATGCCTACAAACATGCGTTTTCCCTTCCCACTAATGAGCACTGCAGCGAAAGTCCATAGGCACCTGACCGTGCAGAGCTCTGTCAAGCTGATGCCATACCTGCCGAAGAGGCGCTATGTCAGCTGGTGGCTCCCTATCCAGTCCCCAGCCCCAGCTGCAGTCTGACCCAAGGCCACTCAGGGTCCATAATGGTCAGGCTGAGGGATGAATTTGCTCTCTCACACCAGGTCCTTTGGGACTAAGGGTGTGTGTTAGTATCTCAGAGTGGTATTTATGGGAAGCGTGGCCTACCCAGTGAGCGCTACTCACAGACCTCCTGACTGCTCAACCAGTCAGCCACCACGCATATTTGGTCAAAACAGTCAGAAACCATTTATTTTCACACTGTCCTAGCAAAGGAATGTGTCTGACCTCTAGGAGGAATCTCCCCTTTGTCTTGATTGGCAGAGGAGGCTGAAGTGGAAGCTATTTATTGACTGATGCAAATAAGTATGCCCTATTAAGGACAAAAACAGGCATTGAGCCTACCTACAATCTTTACTCTGGGCATCTGGAAAAGGCCTAAGCTCCCTGCCCACTCTCCACCCTCCCCCCCTACCCCCTACCCCTGCCCACTCCACACTGCCTGGACATGCACATTGTTGGGTCTGGTTGAAAATGGAGAGGCTGATATGAAAAAGGCCTTCTGCCATGCTCAGTGTATCTAGAGTTGCTGGGCTGGAGACAGCTCCATGCATTTGTTACTCTGGAGATCTCTTCTAGGTTAAGTAGGATGGAACCTGGTGTGGGTTTGGAGCAGAGCTCTTGAGGGCTTTGAAGTGACAAGTTTCTATAGGATGGAAAGAAGGGCGGAAGCATTTCCACAAACAATTCTCCGAAGTCCTGGGGTAAAACAGGGCATGGCTGTGGCCAAGTCCATGGGAACTGGCACCTCTGTCCTTAATGGAACTGTTCTCAGTCCGATGACTTGCATCGTGTTTTTCCAAAATTTCGCTGGGATTTTAATGTTCACCATGGTGGGATTAGCCCTTGATTCATCTTATATTTGATTCCCAAAAGTAAATTCCCCAATGTGAGCACAAGCAGAGCCACGTCATTTTTTACTACCATCAGCTCAGGGCAGGACGAGATGCTCTGTGGAATGCTCCACAAAAAGCCAGAGTTAGAATTTCTGAGAATGTCATTTATGGCCATAAAGAGACTGTTTTGAATTACTCTGATGAGACAGGGCGTGCCTGTCAGAAGCCTGAGATGTCTGTATGTTCTGAGACTTTGAACCTTCCTGGTGGGCAGCACCAAGCACCCTGTGGATCCCAGGGGGGTGGAGGCTTCCAGGCCTCCACAACATATTCTAGAGTGAATATGAGACACTAGAGTTAAATTGGGGCAGAGAGAAAATTGGATGGCAAGGGGTCCCGAGGGAGCTCTGGAGAGCAGTAGAGTGTTGGCGTGTGCAGACCACACATACTCACTTTTGTGGCCAAGTAGCTGGTCCACTACCAGAAAGGTTCATCTGTCCTAAGCAAGCAGTGACTTGTTTGGGGAAGTTTCCCCATTTTTAATGGTTGCCTTATTTTCAACTCCCGTGTCTTCTCTCTTGTCAATCGTTTTTCTTTTTTTCCTCCAAACTAAATTCTCTTTTCTGTCTCTCTCTTTCCAACCTTACACTGTGGCCGTCAGTTCATTTCAGCCTTCCAGTGCTACACCCACTCCTTGGCTGACACACTTCTGCTCTGAGGTGACTGGTTTTCTTGCCGATTTTCAGAGAGTGGGACTAACCCCTAAGCCGCTTTCCGCACCCGTCCGTGGTACCGGTTGTGCTAACTGCGCGTGTCTTGCATACTAATGGATTCATTCGGTGGCGGTTGTCGGCGAACAGTGTGGGGTGGCGTTCAGCTTGAAAGCTGTTTCCGAGCCCCCTGAGCTGGCAGCCCCGTCGACGCCAGGTGCATGCTCCGCCTGCCCTCCGTTCCCTGTGGCCTGCGCGCATGCTTTTCTAGTTGCACTGACAGGAGCCGCTTACCTTCCTGGGAGGGTTAACCCTGACTAAGACAGTACCATAGGGTGGGCTCTGTCACCTTTGAAAAGAACTCCTTTGTCTAGCAGCCTCTGAAAAAGCACACGCGTACAAGCATCTTCTTGAATTGGTTCTAATATAAAGATTATTAACGTCATTGATCAAAATCATAAGTGATGATTTTTTGGAGGGATTTAAAAAAAAAATACTCCCTAGCTTCATCACCAGCTTGACCCGTGCTCTGTATTTTAAACACATCATCCCAACTTTCCTAGCAATTCTTTCTCTACTGCAGCCTACATTATAGATCCAAGGATTTTGCAATGGCTCTTCTTATCTCTCTTGGCTCATAAAGCCCCAGAAGATGAAGAAGCTTCAACTAGAGCAATCACCATCATGGGCCAGGGATGGCTTTGAGAAACAACTCAGTTCAACCCCAGGCCTGAAGCGGCCAGTTTCATGGCTCTGCTCAAAACACACGTCCCCCGCTGACTCATTACGTAGAGCAGCAGGACATTCAAAGTGCTTTTAAAGAGAAACACCACGTTAAGTATGGTGGAGCTATCGTAAGCCAGGCCTCGCAGTCTCAGGTTGCAGGTGCTGTCTGTCCTGCATGTGGCCCAGAGCCATGCCGACCTCTCGGCCTGTCTGCACTGTCCTGCATGCTGCATCACTCACTGCCTCGGCACAGATGCTAGCCAGTACGAAGTCATCGTTCTTGTCTTATCTTCTCTTGCAGAGTCTCCCTCCCTTTTTAGAATGTCAACCAAAGAGTGCCCTCCTCCCCTCTCAGCCTCCTCTTTAGCTAGCCTCCCCCATGTCATCGAAATGCATGTTTATGACCTTTGGTAGTCATTTACAGTGCCACATGGAACCTGTATTTTGCACACAGCAAACAATGTTTAGCTTTATTTATGGTATTTGATGCTGTAAATGAAAATAAATATGGTTCTTTATAAAGCTTATTGTTTCCTCTCTTCTTTGCCATGGAAGCTGCCCAAACTTGAAACACAGGGGTTGGTTTAGGGGGGGTCATACTTCCCTAAACTGCTGGCAGGGCTTGCACTTATGGTGACATGGGACTCTCTGGGGCTGTGCTGGTCACTCTAAAAGGAAATATTACCCGAGGGTAATATTTGGAAAAAGTCACCAATGCTCCTGGGCCAGGCTTTGGGGTCTCTTTCTTAAAAACGCGTGGTACTTTACTGCTCTAGATGCTGCATAATTGGTACGGGTCAGTGCCACCTCAGTTGTTAGGAATAGACTGTCTTAATAGCTGTTTTCACCCATTCTCCCCATACATGCAAGCCATGGACCTGTAGGAGAGCTTTACTTAAGAACCGTATACTCATTTAGGTTCCTGTATGACCAAAGTTGCTCTTGCAAGTTTTACGCTGGTTCAGCGGAGTGATGAGTAAAAGGTAAGGAGGAAGGACTGGACATTGGTTTCAGGTCGCAGTGAACATTGCAGGTGTGCTCACCCAGATGGAGAACCATTTGTGATTCTGTCCCACCCCCAGAGGCTCCAGTCACTCAAGATCTTAGGCTACAAGATCTTGAGTGACTTGAGTGACAAGGCTCCGCTCACAGGGCCACTCGAGGACAGCACCATGGCAGGCCCTGGCTCAACTCCAGGCTGTCTTCTCCGTAAGGGAAGGATGTGGAATTCCTCTTGCCTCCGGAAGTCTGATCCTCAGCATCCCTGGCAGGGTGGGCTTCGGACACTGGTATGAAAACTCATCTGTGAACTTCACGAAGGCCCTCGTTCCTCCAAAGGGACATTTCTGGGGCTCTGGGCCTCTGAACCCAGCTGCAATTACCTGAAGCTGCCTTCATAGCTAGCTGCCTGGGGTAATGACCAAGGGTCTGTACTCTTATCCATGTGAGAAACTCTTCCCCTTTCATGAAGGGAATGGTGTTAGGGACTGAAGTCAGAAGCTAGGTTAGGCAAGTGACTCATTCCTTTATTTATTGATCTATTCAAGTATTTATTGAATGCCTACCATGCTCTAGGCATATTCTAGGTCCTAAGGATGCAGCAGTGAACCACAAAGTCCCTGGCCCTCCCTGCATCTTGGCATGTATGTATGCTCAGTGTTGCGTACTAGATTTGATTTGTTTTGTTCATTTGTACATGCACTCATTTGTTTACTCAGCTGATAGTTACTGAGCATCTGCAGTGTGCTGGGCATATAGCAGGGAATGAAACAGAAAAAAGTCTTTGTTCTCATGGAGCTTGGTTTTGATTTTTTGATTTGAAGTCGGATTAAAGGGATATGTCCCAAAGCGTGGCAGCAGAACACTAGCTCAAAGAGGTGAACAAAGGGTTCCATAGTCACAAAGTTTGAGAGATGTTTTATACAAATCATGCCAGTTGTCCCAAACCTTAGACATCCACGAGATTCATTAGCATGTTTGAGTCTCTGAGGGTTCTCCAGTAAGGAAGCTTCATTAACTTTGTCCAACTGGGTTTTCCTATAACTATTCAAAATGGGCATTTTGTTTGGGGGTAGTTTTCCATTTTGCATATTACATTCTACAAGTGTTTGGTAGAATATTTTTTAATCCAGAAACACTAGGTTATTAAAGACTTAAAAATCAAAAAAGTAAAATAACAAGATTAAATAGAATTAAGTATTGATTAGATCTTGGGGTGGTAACTTTCTAAGCTTCAAAACCTCTGACAGAAAAAAATAACAGAGAAAACATGACATAAATCTAACTAAATTTTAAAAACTTGAAGTATAACAATAAAATGAAAATATTCAACAGAAAATCAGAATGGAGAAAAATTGGAATTAGATGTGATAACAAATGTCACTGCTGTGACATTTAAAAAATCCCTATAAAGCAGGTGTTCGCAGGCACCTCACACAGTATAAGGGATTAGTTAATATTTGTTGATAAAGACCCAATTATAAATGTGCAAAGGCAGTTGCATGGACAGTTTACACTAAAGCAAATTTTAAAAGTAAATAGTAAAATAAAAAAGTAAGCATTTCCAAAACGTTCTGACTTGGCTTTCAAAGGAAGGTAAACAAATTATGATGTACCCATTGAATTAGTAAAGAAAAATAGATTGTAAAAAAAAAAAAAGTGTGAATTTAGGAACTACTATTGAGTAAAGATAAATGGGGAGAATCTTTTCTAGAAAGCAATATGGCAACAATTACTAAGATCCCTAAAAGGGCTCTGACCTCTTGGCCCAGTAATCCTACCCCAGGGAACCATCCTAAAGAAATAATCCAGCAGAAGAAACAAATCTCCATGTAACCGGAACATTAAATAAAGTGGGCCAAGCAGAGTGGGTGGGCTGTCCTTTATTTCTGTGAACTCATTCACTTTTACAGCTTTTTCTTTAATTCCTAAGTAAGTAAATGAAGTGACCGCTTCTTTCCCTGCCCCCGCTGTTATTGACTGTTTCCTCCCTGCCAGGCGTGGGGCCAAGCACTTTCTGGGCGGGCACTTTGCAAACTCTTCACCTCCTTGAGGCAACCTTGAAGTTGGTAATGATATTAAGTTCATGGATACCAGGGAAATGATCTAGAGCAGCATCTTCAAACTGCAAAGGAACAGAGAGTCCCACAGGCCCAGGCCAGGAGGCAGGTGCTGCTCTTGGGAGAGCCACAGTGCATGGGACGAGCCCTGGCCGTGGCCGGAGACCTGGCTTCGACGCCTGCCCTTTGTACTGACTCAGCGGCATTGGACAGGTTCCTTCTGTGAAGACTGTTTTCTGGAAAGCAGTGCCTCAGGCATAGGGTTTTATGAAGGCAGAATGGCAAGCATGCCAGATGTGGCACTCAGAGCAGCAAGAGCTCTCTTGCCGAGCTCTTGATAGCATTTTCCTGGTTTCATACAACAGGGAATGCTGTACAGAAGTCTCCCTGAGGGACACTTTCTTCAGGCATTCTGGATCAGCTGAGTCTCAGAGCCCCTGACAGGACATCTTCAGGTTGGGGACCAAACAGAGGCCTCAATACATGCAGAGTGGCAACATCTATTTTTTTTCTAGTTTTCGGATCCCCCAGTCTCTTGAAGGTGACTAGTCACCTCCCTTCAGACACCCCGGCCTCAGCTCTAATGCCACCATCCCTCCTGCCACCCGCCAGCAGGAGTGTTAGTTTGCTTTAGCTTTGCAGTGGGCTCGATGTGGACTGGCCCCTGTGACTCGGACCTTCTCTCACATGCTGCCCCGGCCACACCGGCCTCCTCAAGCACCAGGCATGCTCTTAGAGCTTTTGCACCGGCTGTCCCCTCTGCCCGGAATGCCCTTCCCCAGCATCCACATGGCTGACCCCACCCTTATTAAAATCTTTGTTTCCATGTCTCCCTCCAAGTGAGGTTTACCTTTAACACTGTGACCTGTACTCCCAGCTTTTCTGATCCCCCTTTCCCGACAAGACAGTATTTCCATAGTATTTATCACCTCCAGCCATATTATGTAGTTCACTTATTGATTATGTATACTGTTCGTTTATGTTTTCCCCCTTGCTAGAGTACAAGCTCCTCTAGGGCAGGGGTCTTTGTCTTTTGAACACTTGTAACCCCAACAGGTAGCACAGCGCATGGCACATACTGGGCCCTCAATAAATATTTGTAGAATTAAAGGAAAGGCCCTGCTTTCTGGCTTGGACCTCAGACTGAGGAGCCTGCAGTTGACTTGGGCTGGGAAAGGTCTTGGGGTGTGGGTTCATGGCACAAGAGCGAGTATCCGAAAGAGAAGCATGACACTGTGAGTCCGGTTAACTCCTCAGAGCCCTTTGATTGATTGGGGGAAGGGAGTTTTGATTTCGCTTTCATTTTTCCTTCTAAGGGGTATGATCTTCAGTTTCCTAATCTGTAAAATCATGGTACACAGGAGAACATGTTGTTTTGTTGTCTCCCTCGGTTCTAGGGGAGAGAGAAGGGTCTCTGGACTTGGGTAGAAACAGGAATAATTTCGCCAGCAGAACTGGGGCGCCAGTTTTCACCTTGATTCTGCAGCCTGGGCTTCACCGGAAAAGAGCCGCAGGGCTTGGCTGCTAGGAGTGGTGTGTGAGGACAGACACTTCCCCGGACACTGCCTGGCTCTGCCTCTGGAGTCTCATCTTTCACCATGGAGCAGGTGTCCAGCCAGAGCTCTGAGAGGAAGCTGAGATGCTCGGCTCTGAGCAGACCTTCCCTCTGGGAGGCCAGGACAGCTGACCTGGGAAGTGCTAGACTCTTCTCAGCCCCTACCCCCATGTCCCTCGTGCCCTGGCAGCCCCCAGCCCCATAGTAGTCCTGGATTCTTCCTATGACCACAGACAGGGAAAAGTCCAGAGCAAAGAGCAGCCAGCCTTGGGGCAGGTGGCACAGGTGAGCGCACCCTGTTCCCTTACTTGGAGCGGCTCTGTGTCCGAGCAGAGGCTGATCCAGCTGACTCACTGGGTGGCCCTGGCTGAGTTACTCTCTGGACTTCATATTCCTCTGCTCATGCGATAAAGATGACAATACTGCCCTTTCAGGGTGTAGGATGTTAGAGGTGATGGGCATCAGGTGCTAGGCAGGCACGCAGGCCCTGGACGATGAGTTGGTGTTGCTTCTGTCATTGTCTTTGGATTACTTCCGTTACTACTAGTACTGCTGCAATGAGTGCTCCTGGTATGTGCAAGTGGACAGGAGCCCACAGGAATGAAAAGAGGTGTCTGGGAGTAGAAGCTTGAGGAGAGGCACTGAATCTTAGAGACCCAGCTGTAGCCTGTGGTCCAGGCCTTGGGGGACAGGAGGAAAAGAAGAACATGTCCTCCTTTGGGGCCTTTTGCCTAGGCAAGGTAGTGACCAGAGAAAGCATCAGCTTCTTTTCCACAAAGCCTCCACCTCCCAGTGCTCCCCCAGCCCCTCCACTGATGTCTGGGCTCCCCTGTGAGAGATGCTGGCCCCAGCATTGCAGTACTGAGGGATCATCAGTCAGCCATGCCCTCATTCCTCCAGAAGCCCAGGAAGCCACTCAGCCCTCACCCTGTTCCGTCCCTCAGCCATGCTGGCAAAATCTAAACTCGGAGAGGAGGAAGGAAAGAAGCAGACCCGTGGGGTGTTCCTCGCAGGTGTGGCTGGTTCCCGGGGCGTGGGGGCCATGGGTCTGGTGCCACTGCAGCCTGGCACAGGTCACCTCTGCCTGCAGCTGCCCATCCTGCCGGGATGCTCTCAACTCCCTCACTTTCCTCTTCTCCAACTACGTGTTTTGGTTCTCAGCCTTTAGGTTGTCCCACTGGTCTCCCTCTCTCCTGCTCGTGGGTCCTCCAGTCCACCTTCCACATGGCACCAGAGCCATCTTCCTATGCGGAAAATTTGATAATGCCGGTCCCTATCTCTCAACCCTCCGGTGGGTGCTCTTGGAGAGAAATCTGCTCTTCGCCTTGCCATTCGAGGCCCCTCTTGATTGATGTCAATGCCATCGTTTTCCTCTGGTTCCTTTTATATTCCCTCCTGCCCTCCAGCCACGTGGACTCTTTTTCGGTCCCCATGCAGAAGGCAGGGCTTCCCCACGTTGCTTTTGCTCACAAAAGTCCACCCCTTGGAGCACTACCTCTCCCTTTTCTGTTTGTCCAAATCCTACTCATCCTCAAGCCCCGTTAAAAGGGTGCCTTCACCCCAAAGCATTTACTGCATTGAAATAGATCTGTCTCTCTTTCCACCTTGTCTGGGCCTCATTCTTAGATGGTCTGCCTTCTAATGAATGTGGAATCTTGTGAATGTGCCTTATCTCCCCTGTGGGATGGAAAGAGTTCCTTGAAGGCAGAGACCATGCCTGATTCGTCTCCAAATTGTCAGCACAGATCTGTATCAGTAGCATCTGCTGACTATATAAGTATTTGTACATGCAGCTCACAGGCACACATACCTGTACTCAGTTATCAGCCAGGTACAGAGTCAGATCTCTGCTACAGTACTTCTGTGTAACAAGCCTCCAAATTCTCAGTGGCTTGTAGCATTTCTTTTTCTCGTTGAGGGGTCTGTGGGTCGACTGGGTGGCTCCGATTCAGGCTGCAGGTCTGAAGGTGGCCTGGGCTTTGTGGAATTGGCTAGGCCGGGTTCCAAGCCATAAATTGGCTCTAGACCTGTTCCATGTGCGTACAGTTGGTGACCAAGGTGTAAGGGGAAGTGGCAAGCTGTTCTTATGGCAAAGTCGCAGGAATGTGAGTGGACAAGCCAAACAGCAAGCCATTTAAAGCCACCAATCACACCACATTCACTAATTTCCACTGGTCAAAGCAAGCCTTAGGGTCAAACCTCACGTCAGTTGGGCCAGAAGGCACACCTCGCCTACTGTAGTGGGAAGGACTGCGAGGTCACAGGACGAAGCACGACTCTGCTACAGGGAGGGAGTGAAGAACCAGGGACATAACCCAGCCCCTGCCAGCAGCCTGCCCAAGCCTCTGGAGGAGGAGCAGGTGCCCTGCAGGGCTTCCATGCCCGCTGTCTCTCTAGACCCTCTTCTCCTCTCAGCAGATGAGCCGACCTCCCCCAAGAAGCCCAAGAGCGTCCCGGAGCCAGACCCTGGCGATGTGGAAGGTGAAGCCAGCTCTCCCCTGCCCTCCGAATGGACCTCAGTGAGGATCAGCCCTGGGGAGGACATGGTTGGGCAGGACGTGCTGGCTGTGCGTGTCCTGGTCACCAGCGACGACAGCAGGTATGCTCAGGCCACTGCAGGGCGGGGGCAGGATGGCTTGGGCAAGGGGAGCAGCATTCGGGGGCTGATCTAATTCTTCACTCACTTGCAGTATGACCTCTCTGTGACTCCACTTGCTCATCTATAAAACGGGGACAATTGTAGCACCTGTCTCATGGGGAGTTGTAAGATCAAAGAATTAATATGTAAATCGTGTAGAACAACTCAAACCAGTTTATGTGACAAAGGGAAATACGTCGGCTCGTGGGGAAGTGCAAAGGCAGTGCCCACTCCAGGTGAGGCCGGAGCCGGAAACTCACATAGCTGCTGCCCCTCTGCGTGTCAGATCTAAACAACCCACAGAAAGGCCGTCTCCATGTGGGACTCCGGGCTACTGAGGGGTTCGTCCCACATTCATAAATTAATGTTTATACATCTAGATTTCAAAGTAGGACTCCAATTGGTACCACCCATGCCATATGCCCACCTCTGGGGCTAACCGAACAGAACCAGGATGCCATGACCAGTGGGCTTGGGCAGTCTGATGGATAGACAGTCCACCAAAGCCCACAGACAAAGGACAGAGACCTAATATAAAGAAGTATGCTGGATTTACATACATATGTAGAGAGAGAATATATATATTCACTAAAATGCCACTGCCTAACAGGTTTTGTACTTTCTCACCCCGGGACTGTGCTTTCGCTGTCCCCACTGCCTAGCACACCCTGCCACTTGACTCTCTGCCAGTCATTTAAGACCCAGGTTAAATATTCCCATTCTCCCCAAGATAGGCTTTTTCATTCCCCCATCTATTCCCAGGGGGAAGCAAACGGTATTTAAGTGCCTGAAGGTTTCGGACCAGGTCCCTAATGATGAGCTCATTTTACCCCAGAGAGCTTATGGGTTAAGCCTATGGGTCAAGCTCAGGGACTGGAAAAGATAAGAGGACCAGCCTTCATGCCAATACTTTATCACACATTTGCTGGGCTGCTTTCTCCTGCTCTGATCCACATGTGTATTAGTTTGTTAAGGCTGCCATAAAGTGCCACAGACTGGATGGCTTAAACAACAGAGATTTGTTTTCTCAGTTCTAGAAGCTGGAAGTCAGATTAAGATTTTGGCAGGGTTGGTTTCTTCTGGGGGGTGTGAGGGAAGGACGTGTTCCAGGCTCCTCTCCTGGCTTATCTGCATGTTCACATGGCATTTTTCTCCTGTGCCTGTCTGTGTCCTAATTTCCTCTTCTTGTAAGGACACCAGTTGTATTAGATTAAGGCCCACCCCGATGACATCATTTTAACTTATTTATCTTTTAAAAGGCCCTATCTCTAAGTGCAGTTATATTCTGAGATACTAAGGGTTAGGACTTAATATAAATTTGGGGGGACACAGTTCAGCCTGTAACAAAGCCTGAGGCGGGTGCTGGTTACAGAGGTAACTCAACCACCCGCCTCGCCCCAGAACCCCATGGTCCGCTGGAGGCAGTGGTGGGCAGGCCACAGTGTGGGTTTGGGGGTGTGAATTGCAGGGCCCCTCACTCACCCACTGTCTGTTCCCTCCTTCCAGCTCTGACACAGAGTTGAACTGCGGCAGCAGTGGGGCCTCTGGTACAGGGCCCTGCGAGGAGAGACCCCGGCAGCCGGAAGCCCCACTCCTACCGAGGAGGCCCCTCACTCGGCACAGCTCCCTGAGGGAGGCCCTGGCCAGGGCAGTCCCTCCACAGTGCCCTGAGGAGTCCAGAGCTCTGCACGGTGAGCAGAGAGCCTGCCTGAGCAGGAGACGGGCCTGCTTGATCCCGGGACGTGGGGAGGGAGTAGACAGCCCCACGGCCAGTTTTTCCTCATGGAGGACCAGGTAGCAGGAGGCCTAACACTCAGGCTCAGAGGCCGTGGGGCTGGGACTTTTGAGGGTTGGGATGCAAGTGGGGGTGAAGGGACTGGATCCAGGCCCAGCCTCCTCCATGGAAAGCTTTGGAATCTCAAGTGAGAGGGTGACAGAGGGAATTGGCTGGCTTTGTGTGTCACAGGCAGAGATAAGGAGGGCGCAGGACCCTCCTGAGTAGAGCAGTCTCCTTCCTGCCTCCTTTGTGGTCTCCGTAGGGGCCCCTCTGGCATTTCCTAGCCCACCAGGGAGGGGAGGTGGGCTCAGCTGCTGTTAGACCATATGCAGCCCCAGGTAGCACAGCTTCCCTGCGGCTACTTGGGGGCAGCACGGGGCCATGACCAGTGTTTGGGGCTTATACAATGCACTAAAACTACCTACACAATAATAAATGCACTTTCACTGAGCATCTGGAATGGGCAGGCTTATTCTCATGCAGGACCCCATTTCATCCTCAGGACGACCCTATGAGATAAGTAATATGGAGCCCTGTTTACAGGTGAGCAAATAGACTGCTTTCCCGAGGTCTCCCAGCTAGTAATCAGTGTGGCCCAGTGCTGAGTTCCCTTTAAAAAAATAAAGATGGCCTTGAATAAAGTGTTTTGATTCAGTCAATAGAAATTGTGACCTCTGGGTGGGAAGAACAGGCTAACAGAAACTTGCCACCAGCAAGACCTATGGCCTCAGCGGCTGTGCAGGAGCCAGGGCTCTCCTTGTCCTGTGCTTCCCTCTGGTGGCCGAGAGCAGAATTTTCACCTGAAACCAGAAAGGTTCTCATGGGAGCTGGTTTCATAGGAACTACCGGGAAAGAGATGGAGCAGGAAGACCAGGGCTGAGGCCAGAGTCCTGGAAACTGGATTTACCCTCCCCGTGAGCGTTTTTTAAAAAGGACACATTTGCTAAGTACCATTTGTGGGCCTGTTCGGAGAGGTTTAGCACTTACAGTGAACAGAGTGCTGTCTGGGTACTATTTGGCATAGGTGGGCCCCTCCACCTCCTGGGGCTCCAGCCTCCTCATTTATAATACAAAGCCTGCCTGCCTTTTATTCCTTCTCTCCATTTCTCCTCTCTTCTCAATTGCCTGGGTATTTTAGGCAACTTACAATTCTATAAGAAAGACATAAAACAAAATTATATGTCTATATAAATGAAAGATAAAACCTCAAGATCAGGGTTAATAAAAATAGTTTAGGAGGTATAGACTCCAGAGAGGAAGACCATAGTCCTAAACTCCTGCTCTAATAGGATCATAAATTCGATTCTGAATTTTCTGGCAGCCAGAGTTAAAGAGGAAATAGATAATTATTTCATTTTTCCATGAGAAAAAAAGCAATATTGGTTCACAACAGCAAGCCTCAGAGCAGGTACCACTTTTCCTAATGCTTCACTCTGTAGAAATTTTCCAGCTCATGGCAAATAGATGGCATTGAGAGGTGTATTATGTCTTGAACATCTCAGAAAAATATGCAGCCATAGTTTTCCCAAGTCTGTTTCATGCGGCAATTTTTCCTGGCAGGTGAGGTCATGACAATAAAACATGACAAGCGCAGTTCTCCCAGGGGATAAGATTGAGCTGAGAGCACAAAGCATTTTGTCTCTGACAGTCTGGTTTAATTCCAAAATAAAATGCGGGATAGACAGAGAAGCGGAGAGACCACAGGACTTTCAAGCAATCGTCTGTGGATTTCATCTTCATCCATCCTGGTTTTTGATCATTGCTAGGCAGACCACATTGTAAAGTTCAAATCTCTGGCAGAGTCTAAGTGCTATGTTTTGTGTTGCTGGTTGTGGTGAGTCCATCGCTTTACCAGGTAATGTAGCGTTGTGGGTATTAGGGAGCTTCATTAATTGCAATTTTCACCTGGATAAATGGCTCAGAGGTGAGACAAGGAAATGCTGAACAAGACCAGGATATTGCTTTTAAAAGAACCCTGGTTTGTACACCGTACTCAAAGCAACATGATTCACAGTCACCAAAAGGGGACATGACCAACTCTCCATCAGCAGGTGAATAGATAAACAAATTCTGCCACATCTACACAATGGAATGTTATTCAGCCTTAAAAAGAAAAGAAGATCTCACACATGCTACAACATGGATGCACCTGAAGTCATTATGCCAAGTGACATAAGCCAGACACAAAAGACAAATATATTTTATTCTGTCTCTATGAGGTACATAGAACAGTCAAAGCCATACAGACAGAAAGTAGAATGGTAGTTACCAGGAGCTGAGGGAAAGGGTAGAAGGGGAGTTATTGTTTAATGGGTACAGAGTTTCAGTTTGGGATGAGAAAAAAGTTCTGGAGATGGATGGTGGTAATGGTTGCAAGACAATATGAACACCCTTAATTCCACTGAATTATTCACTTACAAAATGATTAAAATAGTTATGTCGTGTATGTTTTTGCCACAATTTGAAAAAAGACTCTGAGACTACCTCAATTCATCAAGGAACCTATCGCCTCCTCAAAGTTCTTTAGCATAGAGCGTGCCCAAGAGGCTGGTTTGAAATAGAACTTAAGTCCTGTGTTATCAAGGCCATAGAAAATGCTCAGTAATGTTCCCCTAAAACACCTAGTTTAGTGGTTCTTAAAAATCTTGTTTAAACGGCAGTTTCCTAGCTTCCCACCTTCAGAGATTCAGATTCAGTTGGTCTTGCGTATCTGCATTTCATGTCAGTACCCAGGTGCTTCCAGGCAGGAGAGCTAGCCCAGCCCTGCACCTTGGGAATCACAGAAGAGCAGCTTCCTAGAGGCCTGCCTGGATGAGTTAGCTGTAAAATGCATGCCTAAGCAACTAAATGAATTGATTTAGTGCACTGGGTTCTTGGACATAAACCAATTAGAGTTTGGAGGGCAATCTGCCCCACAAATTACTCTGATTTAGAAAAATTGGTATTTGTCCATTTTTTTTTTTTCTGGCAATAATTTGATGGCAGGATGTTCCTATGGCCTATGGAGGACACTGCTAGTTTGTAACAATAAAATGATATCATGAGCACCATATGGCACAATATTTACCCTCTTACTCCTTCTGCAGTGGGCCACTCACCAAGGTCTCCAAAAATATTCCCTTAAAATAAATATGGATAGATTAGATAAATATAAGTAAAATATAAGGTAAAAAGAAGAGAACAGCCCTGCTTTTCTCTGCTTAAAATTATCAGATCAAATCATTACCCACCCTATTATTCCTATTTAAAAAATGTGTCCATGTGCGGCCTACAAACACATGTGACAGAAAAACCTCTCATGAATTTTAGCCATTTCTAATAAGTTCCATTTTACAATGTTAAAAGCTGAGGGGAAGCAAATCAGAGGTTTAAGCACTCTTCTTTGTTTCTTCAATAACTTCTCCAGTGGGTGATTAAGAGGTAAACTTTGCCCAGCAGGATGTAGCCGTGCTTGAGGCCTGCCTGCTCCTTGTGCAAAACACCAGCCTGGAAAACCCTGATCTGTACTTGGTGGGAGGAAGTAGATCGAAATTGTAAACAGACTGTTCATCCTATTATGGGGAGATGGGGAGAATTCACCCTGAGCCTGTCCACACAGGCTCCCCTCAAACCCATGCGTGTGATTATGAAAGTTGGCCTGTGGGACTGGGAACCCGCCAGACTGAGCAGGCTCAAAGCATCTCCAAATGGAGAGAGGAAGGGAGGGGCACCCCGAATCTAGGAGCTGCAGGATCTCGTCCTGAGGAAAGAAAGTGTCTAGGCAGTGGTTATCACCTGTGCTGCACAGCCTGACTGGTAAGAGTTGACACCCAACTCTGAGCACTGGCCAGAAGTGAAGTGAAATCTAGGGCTTTCTACAGAGAGAAGAAGAGAGGGAGAGAGAGAAAGAGGGAGAGAGGGAGAGAGACAGAGACAGACCTGTGCCAGCCCGCATTCACACCTTCTCTGCCCCATTCTTCCACAACCACATAACTCCTGTGGGCTTTCTTCCTTCCATGCCTCCTGGTCCCACCTGCGTGAGCATTCAGGCATGCATCACTCTCATTCTTTTTCTCAAGGTTGCGCTGGAACCACTACAGGGACCTGGAGCCTGAGGCCAAACCTGAGAGCCCAGTGCGGGAATTTTCTTCTGCATGCAACGTTCATTTTGCTCAGCTAATTCTCAAGCCCCAGCTGGGCAGAGGGTCTTCAATGCACAGTCCACAGCCTCCTGCAAATGTGTTTCTACTGGAATCAAGGCCAATAGGAGGTTCATGGCAATGGACTGTTCAGAGATTCAGTTCAAACTGATTCCCAAAGGGTCTTCTGGACTCTGTGGGAAAGGAGGAGAGGGCAGAGCTTTCTGTAGCTCCCAGCCTTCGATGAGAGCAGCCCTCGTTTTACCTATTGCATATACGAGACACAGATGTGAGACTTCAGCATTGAACCGCTGTGCTGAAAAAAATTTTGTGTATACGCATATATGTATATGGGCATAGATGTATCCACGTGTGTGCATATAAACACGGACACATCTATATGCTTATTAATGGTGGGCAGGTTAGAATGACGGCTCATAATTTGAGGCATTTCCTGAAAGGTGGCGGTACCTGTTCCATAGCAGGGTCTCAAAAAGTATTTGATGAATAAATGAATGAGACGTTGGAGGTGTGTGTCACAGGGACGGGAAGGCGCAGCCTGAGGGAAGGACGCGGTTCAGTCAGTTAGGCGGTTAGCTGATTAACTTTTGGTAAACGGACCATAGGAGAAAACTCCCTATTCTACACATTTAAGACTTTTTTCCTCCCATCTTCCCTGCCCCTTTCTTTTTTTCCACTACAGCTCTGCAACGGGCAAACAGCGTCAGATCTCCAACTCCCAGCAAATACCAGAGCTGGAGAAGAAAATTCCAGTCCAGTGAGTTATGAGTTCTCTGGGGGTGGAAGTGGGGGTGGAGGTGGGCAGGAGTTCTCTGATTAACTCTCATTCCTTACATGGCCTTTCTGACCTGGCCTCCTAGATGTGAGGAGCAAGGAAAGAAAAATGAGGGAGACCCTTTTCTGCCGCTGACTAGAGGAAGCGTTTTCCTAGGGATTCGGGACCTTCCCTTCCCCCTTAGTCCCCACTCTGGAATCATGGAGTCTTAGAACTCTGCAGTTACACTTGGAAGGGACCTTAGCATATCAGCTCCATGCTTTTGAAACAGATGAGGAAACTGAGGCCCAGGGTCTCTGTATGTTTTGATTTAGCACCCTGGAGTTGGGCTGGGGGGATCCACTTAACGCCATGCAGTCACAGGGAAAGCAGTGAAGGAAGATACACACACATGCACACGCTCATGCATGCAAGCACGCATAAATGCACAAACGCACACTGCTCTACTCCTTTTTCTGAGCAGACTGTGGTCCCAGCATCCCAGAGAAGAGCGGGCTGGATTAGCAGTCCTAGTGGACCGGGGCCTGCGGCAGGTGCCATGGCAACAGGCTCCCGCTAGGGGGCGCAGTGACCACGGAAGCCATTGCCGGGCATCCCAGGGCTGCCCACGTTCCTGGGGCACTGCAGCAAGTACAGAGCAGGGATCCCCTCTCTGGTCCTGAGAGAGGGGCTGGGACTCTTCATTCGAGTCTAAGTCCATTGCTGCCTTCCACCTCCTCCTGCCCCCAGGCCCTTCTCCGGGCCTGGCTCTAGGAGAGGTGGATCCAGGAAAGCCATGGGTTAGACAAGGGTTTCTAAAAAAGAAACGTAGTTGTAGTCAGAACAGAGTGCTAGTTTAGTTGACTCCTTTCTTCTGAGTCAACACTCATTCCACGGCCTCTCTCACTCAGGCAGGGCTAGGACAGTGGGTGCCTCTGGAGCTGGATCAGGGCTGCATACCTGGGGACAACACAACCTAAAATGACTCTTGGATTGCCTTATATCCCCAAGCAGTGAGAATGCGGAGCAGGAGCCAGCCAATGTTTACCGAAGGCTTGGGCCAGGCCCTTCTCTCGAGCCATCTCATTTACTGCCCCACCCCACCACTCCCTCAGTCTTGGGGATTCCTTTTATGGGTGAGCCCTTCTGGGTGCAGATTCCATTGCAGTGCCTCCAGTCAACTTTACTGAGTGCCACCAGCACGAGGGGATTGTACTTGCCGTCAAGAAGTTCCCAGTCTGGAGTAAGAGTCCAGTGGGGAACCCTCACGGCAAGGTCAGGGTGCTGACGGAGGCGCAGGACAGAGGGGACTGCTAACCAGCAGGATGGTTTTCGAGATGGGCCTGAGGACCTCAGCTGTGTCTATAGTTATCCCAGGAGTATCAGGTTTGGATTCTCAAGTGTATGTAAAAGCTGGTTTGAGGTCAGGCCTTGAGTTCGAATCGTTTCTAGGGGCCTAGTGTCTGGCATGGACCTGGACCAAGGGAGGCACCTAGTCCTTGCCAGATGAATGAATAATGAATGAATGAGTGAATGGGCAAGCAAGCAAACAAATGAACAAATGTACAAACAAAGAGAGAACAAATGAATGAACAAACTAACTAGGGAACGAGCAGGCTGGACCGAGTGCAGAAACAAATGAAGCACACGGATTGAGTCCTGTGCACACTCCCACCCCTAGAGGGCGCTCCAAGACTGTGGGAGGATCTGAGCCACTGCCTACACTTCAAATTCTGGGAAGCTGCACCCTTGAATCCCAGTCTTTGTGAAAATCCCCAGAGCTGAAAGCCAGTAGAGCTGTCCTTTTTGGTCGTCTTCATTTTGCCCCTGAGGAAACCCCACTGGGCAGGCTGGTCCTGTAGTAGGGAGCAGAACATGGGGTACCATCTACTCTGCCCATTCACTGCCCCATCAAGGCTGGTTCTGTGTGACTGCCATCGGCACCCTCTCCCAGCTGACCACGTTCACCAGAATGATCTCTAGGATCAAGGGAAAAAGTCACCATTGCCAGAGGGCCCAGAGAAGAGGCACCTGACCCAGACGAAATGTGAGGCTGTAATCCAGGCCCTGATCTGCTCACCAACCCCCTTTGCACAAAGGGACCTGAAGGACCAGGGGCACCCCTGCACATGGCAGGGCAGCCCTGACTGGGCCATGCCAGGTTTTAATGAAAAGGAATGGCTAGCAGAGAAAGATTCGAGTTGATGAATGAGGAGTTGCTGGGCCCAGGAGTTAGAGAAATCCTGGCTGGGGTGGGTGTGCAGCCCCCTCTGGAACCGGTCAGTGGTTCAGCAGTGTCCTTATTGGACACCACTTGTAAGCATGGAAGGGAGGGAAGGCGATGGAATTAATGTTTAGCCAGCACGTAGCACTCACCTTGCATCTCGCAATGGGCACCTCTTTTTATCTCGTTTTATTCCTTCGACCTCCCCTAAAGCAGCACTAGACTTCTCATTTTCTGCCTGAGAAAACAGAGGGATTAAGAAAGTTGCTCAGTGTCAGGCAGCTGGTGTGGGAGTAAAGGAGGGTTCCAGGCTCCCCTTGACCATTCTCTGAGGGAAGCCAAGGACATCAGCCACCTCGGGCAAGTGAGATTCTGTGTCACCTCTCAGCTCTGCCCTCGCCTTCCCCTCCAGTGCAGCACCCACCTCCCAAGCAGCAGCTAGAATGGCAGGTGTTTTGTTAGCCCCATCTCCCCAAGTTCCCCTGAAGACCATGCATGAACAGTGCCTGTGGGAAGAGACCCCACTAGTTTGGGTGGAGGGTGGGGATTAGGAAGAGGTAAAGAGAGGGAGCAGCTCCTGGGTCACGACCTTGGGAACCCCAAGGCTTCCCTGTCAGGTTTGGTCGCCAAGGTGTCTCTGGTTCTGTGTCAGAAGGTTCCCAGAGAGCTCTTCAGGGTAAAACAAAGGCAGTTTGTTGAGCTGAGGGGACTTTGAGAAAAGTTCAGGCGTTTGATTCAGGAGGTGGCAGAAGATGAGAATGAGGGGGCGAGGAGGAGGAGGAGAAGGAATTTGGCAGGAATTTGGCAAGCTGAGGACAGGAAGCAAGGCAACAACTGACTCACATCTTTTGCCTTTTTAGGCTTGAACCGTCTTAGCTGTGGGCTGAGATGGAGGTTCATGGGCTGAGATGGGGGTTTGGGTAACAGGCAGCCTGGCCAGACGCCTCCCCGGCATCAGCTCCTGGCAGCCAGTGTTCTTTCTCCCCAGCAGCAGCTTTCTGCCACCCTCAGATCTGTCCCCTTGAGTTATCTTTTCCTTTTAAGTATTCTGACGACCTTCCCGTTGGGCCCTTACTGACTATACATGTGGTGGCCATCTTTTCAGAGCCCAGGCCTGGGCTACCTACTCTGACATGCTAGCATTTGTGTGTGAGGAAAGCAGGACAGACCACTGAAAATCCCCCTGTGTGGTCCCCTGTGCGAATGGGCCTTAAAGGAATGCTTCTTGGGCCAGAGCTCGGGTTCGGCCTGGCCTGCGTGGGTCTCAGAGGAGAAGCCCCTCACCCAAAGCTTTAGGGAAACTGAGGCCAGAGAATTTTGTTGAGTGAGGAAGCGAGCTAAAATCTGAAGGCTGGACACTTCGGAGGAAAATTGGAATGGGTCAGTTGGGCAGCTGGGAGCAAAACTCCAAGAGAATTGGCTAGCGACAGTGGTCCTGGGCAGCCTCCACGTGCGGGGTGGGTTCAGGGGAACATTGGCTGGGCCGAAGCATCAGACACTGAGGGGGCAGATCTGAAACAGAGCATGGCATTTCCTGAATCCCTTTGAGGGCAGATTACTGAAATGGTCCAATATGGAAACAAAACGCTTAAGATTTTAGATTTAAGGTTACTAGGGGGTATATGTGTGCACGTCTGTGTGTGTCTGTGTGTGTGTGCTCATGAGAGATGTCAAAAGAGAGAAAGAAAAAGAGATGAATCTTGTAGGCTACAAATGTCCAGAATTCTGCCGTCACTAGACTAATTGATTTCATTTCCCACAGTTCAGAATTAGGCTCGTCCTCCGGGCTGGCCACACTCCTTTCTCATGTCACTCTGAGCGCATACACTACATCTCATTTGTTCCCTGACCAATAAGAGCTTGGCACAAACTCCACTCCATATGCTTCAAATGATTTGATACTCATTATAACCTCTCTCCCTTGTGCTCTCTTAAAATCTCAAACTAACCATCTCGTCTGAGAGCCGCTTGGCACAGTGAGAAAGAAGAGCTCATTTCATTAGCAGTGACCGCCTATCCTGTCCGTGCCCGCAGCTAATGGTCTGGGCTATGTATGGGAAAAGGCCTCAGGTGGTTTACTGACTAAGCGACTTAATGTAGCCTCAACCCCTGGCCACAATGGCTTTAGGGGGATCTTCGCAGTAGACGTTTATTTCTAAGAAACACCTTGGCGCTTCCTGTTTCATCTCAGGAATATTCTCACATGAGTGTGAAACACAGCGATGTTTACACTTTTCATCCTGGGACCCCTGGTCCCCACAGGAGCTGCCATTCCTATTCCCCTCCCTCCGAGTCCCAATCTGTGGGCACCGGGGCCTCTGATCCACCTCTGAAAGCTCCCTCCTTCTGACTGCATTTATAGAGTTGGTGCTTCACTTAAAACCTCCCCTTTTCACGGTAAAATAAGGTAATAACAACCCTGTAATGGACAGCGTGTTCTTTCCTTGGTAGGTTTGACACCGATAAACAACAGAAGAACTGCGTCGCCTCCAAAGGAAGCTTCTCCTTCTCCGTCCTCATCGTCTGCTTCGTCTTCCCCACCATCTTCTTCAGGCAGTGTTCCAGGGAATACTCTGGATGGCTCCTCCTCGCCTTACGTAAGTGCTCCTCAGGGCCCTGCACAGGTGCTAGGAAAGCGAGCTGCCTCTCCTCCTCCCACTTCCACGCTTTCCCCTGGATTCCTAGCACTCTTAGGTCACCCCATTGCAAAGGCAGGGCCGGAGAGCTGCTCTGTCAAGAGTCCGCCCCCCAGGCCTCCTGCGTGAGTCTCTTTCACAAAAGCTCATTCTGCTCCTTCTCAGCCACCCGCCAGGGAACCACCACTCCATCGCGCACTGAGCAAACTTTACAGGGTATGGAATCTGGGCTGAGCTGTGGGATGATGCACAGATGCTAGGGTATATGCTGTGCCCTGGAGGACCTCACCAAGGGGCGTTAAGGAGCTGGCAGCCGCAGGATGGCAGGCATAGACCTAAGGGTACCTTTGGGAGCAGCTGAGATCCTTGGAAGCAACATCCGCCTTAAATAGAAATGGCATCACTGAGAAGCACAGGGCTGGACTCTTTCCTTCATGGGTTTATCAGGCCTCCATGAACTATCAGACCCTGCTGTAGGCTGTGGGAAGTAGAGTACACAGACAGAAGGGTGCATGCTCTTGTGATGCTCTCGTGATGCTCCTGTCATATGACCTGCCCCTCGGTCAGACCTCTTGGCAGGGCATAGCCACTCCTGCTAGAATCCACCTGTGGTCTTCCTTTTCCAAGAGTCATGCTAGAAATGAGACATGAGCCAGGTTTTTAAAAGTCATTGGAAGATCCTAAAGGCGATCCCACCATCACAGCTCCAGCCCAGAAGCGTAGCCGTCTCTCCTTACCTCCATAGGCTCCAAGGAAGGAGCCTTGGTTTCTCTGTAGCTGGAGGAATGAATATACCTGTGGGCAGAATGCGCCTGTTAGTGGGGACCATGGCTGAGCAAGCCAAGGGGCCTCTGTCCTCCCCTACATGCTGGCCACGCACAGGGGCTGTGTCAGCCCTACCTTTACTGGCGCAGGAGCTTCTCAGTGCCTTTGCCTTGCCTTTTGGCTTCCTACACACCTAATCCAAGACCCAGAAAAGCCTTTGATCAGTGCCGATACAGGGGCTCCAGGCAGATCTCGGCAGGTCCCAAGGCAGCCACTTGAACAAAGAACAGCACTTGGAAATCACCCTAGGCAGAATTCTTTTTGACTTGGGTATCTGAGATTCAAAGAGAGGGAGGGAAGGGGGCTATAGACTGAAATGTGCCTTCCTCATATAAATCAGTGCTGGAAATTTTTAAATCACTTATTTTTTGCCCAGCAGGTCTCAAGAGGTCATTTCACTCCTACCCCTATCTTTCTGAGGCGAGCCAGAGCCCAAGGAGCACCAAAGGAAATCCCTCTGTACCTGCCTCATGGCCAAGTGCTGGAGCGGGCAGAATACTGCCTGGTGAGGCCCGGTGGAGATGGCCTTGCAAGCCCCAGGCCACCCAGCCCTGCAGAGATGGCTTCTGATCGATGTCAGGAAGCAGAGGCCCCTCTTGTGGACACCAGAAGCATCCACAGAGGCCTGCACCCCATTGCAGGGAAGGACAAGTGCTTGCCAGATCAAGAGTTGTCTCTCCGGGCTGGAGAGGACCTAGAAGAAGGGCATACTGATCACAGGAGGGGAGAGGAGGGTGGATCAGAGCTGGCAGAGGGGAAGAAGTTCAACTTAAAGAAGTTGGTCCTCACTCAGGAGCAGAAGACGAGGTTGCTGGATTGGAATGACTCCAGTCCTGAGAGTTTGCTCCTGGAAGCTGGGGCAAGACTTTCCCAGGAAAGTGCTGAGAATGGTAGAGGAGCCCGTGTGCTGAAACCAGTACGGCCCTTGCTGCTCCCTCAGACAGTGAGAGAGACTCTGCCAACAGCCCAGACAGAGGCTCAGGGGAAGATGGGAACCCCAGCTGAAAGGACTCCAGGGGAGCAAAGTGTGGCTCCACCCAAGTCTCCACTAAGGCTCATAGCAAATGCCATCCGAAGGTCGCTGGGGCCCCTCCTGCCCAACTCTGAAGGTGGGAGGAAGGCCTGGGCCAAGCCAGAATCAAAGGCTTTGACCACCAGCCAGCCGCACGCTTGCACTCGCTCGTTCAGCCTGCGGAAACCCAGCTCCAATAAAGACTGGGACCAGCAGTCCCCTGGGAGAGACTCAGCAAACAGGGCCTCAGCCTTCTTCTCCTTGGGCACCCCAAATGCCAGGGCTGCCCAACCCTCGGACCTTCGCCCTCTGGACCCTGCCCTCCGCACCCGTAGTTTGCCCAACCGGGGATCCAAGATGTTTCCAGCATTCGCGTCCCCATCCTGCAACAAGATGGAAGATGTCCCCACACTCCTCGAGAAAGTGAGTTTGCAAGAGACCTTCCCAGATGCTTCTAGGGTTCCAAAGAAAAGAATCCCACTCTTTTCCTCCCTCAGACTCAAAGACAAATATTTTGAGAGTTTCCTCCAAGAATCCATACAAAGAAAGGACCTCCACGACCTCTTTAGCAGCCCCAAGGGGAAGGCGCTACCCGGGGACATTGCCCAGCCCCCCGAGAGGCCGGGGCCCCCGTTCAGTAGTGCCTGCCTGGGGCAGAGGATCCATCCTTCTCCAGAGAGAGATGCAGGTGAGTGGCTCTTTCCTTATTCATGTCTACAGCTCATGCTGGGCGGTTAGTTATCCTTATTGGATGAATAAGCAAGCATCTTTCTCTTAGTTTTGCTTCTCAAATTAAATTCTCGCAAAAGTAGGAAAAGTTGAAAAATAGGAAAAAATATTTAAAAAATTAAATTCGAAATTATGTTATAAGAAGTTTTGAAAGAGACAATGAATTAACCATAATTCAACCACTTTCCCACTCATTGTTCATGTGTTTTTACTAAGTTGTGCTTTAAATTTTGTATTTTTTAAACCAATATTAAATTATAGATATTAAGCTAATTACCTCACAGTCTAAATAAATATGATTAAATAGCTGTGGAATATTCTATCTAGTGGCTATGTTATCATTTAATGAACTGTTTTCTTATTGTTTAACGTACGGATACATTGTTCTTTGAAAGAGAACTGTGGGTAAAGGATACAGGAGAACTCTCCATGTTATTTCTTACACTTGCATGTTGTAAATTTCAGTAAAAACAAGGGAAAGGTACCAGTTAATATTCCACCACTGATGTATGAGAGTACTTTTTTCACCATACTCTGCATTGAGTATCATATTTTTTAAATGCTGCTATTTTACTAGTCAAAAAATGGTGCCTCTTTTAAACTTGTATTTTTTTTTTTATCAATAGCTTAAGTGTGTTTATGTATATTTGGTTACCAATGGAAACTTAGGCGTTTTTATGTTTAAATCTGTTTATAATCTTTCTTAATTATAAATTAATTAGCACACCAAAGAATCAGAATAATTCAACAGTGAGGAAATATCTAAAAAAAGCAACGTGTATTCTCTCACCCCCTCTCCTCCTTGCCAAAGTTTAAACACTCACATGATTCCTTTCTGTTGTTGGTATTTGTTTGTTTATTTTAAACAAATTGTGATTTAACTATCCCTATGGTTGAGCAACTTTGTTTTTCTAATGTTTTATTTTCTTAACTTTTATTTTGGAACTTTAGTTTTCAAGCAAAAAATTATGTCTCTCCTTTGGTGCCTTCATCAAAAAGCTATACAGATTAACAAGAGACTTTATTTTCAGCCAAGTTAGGATAAGCATGGACAGACTGAAAAACTATGTTCTTTAGATCACATCATACACTTTAATGTGTTGTGTGTTTTTTGATAGATAATACATTCACATGGTTCAAAATAAAAGGGTACAAAAGGCACAGAATATCCAGAATATCCTATCTCCCTTCCTTGTCCCTGAGCCATTGAGGTCCTATCCCTGATGCTACATATTATTATCATGTTCTTAGGCTTTCTTCCAGACAGAAGTTATGAATATATAAGCAAATTTGCATATCATGTTCTTTTTCACAAATAGCAGCATGCTAGCATATTGTACACACTTTTATGTACTTTTATTTTGGAGATCATTCCATGTTAGTTCATAAAGAGCTTTCTCTTTTGTTTTATAGCTGCATGGTATTCCATTATGTACATGTGCCTTAATTTATGTAGCCAGGCCTCTCTGATGGAAAGTTTAAGTCATTTCAAATCTTTTGCTATTGCAAAGTGTACCATAATTAAGAACTTAGGCCATTTGGCATATGTGAAAATTTATCTGTAGAATAAATTCCTAAAAATAGATGCTGGAATAAAGGATGTATGAATTGAGAATTTTGATAGATATTGCCAGATTGTCCTCCATTGAAGAGGTGCCAGTTCACACTCCCAGCAGCCAAGTATCAGAATGCTGTTTCTATGCCTGCACTAACCACTGTGTTACCTAACTTTTTTTTTTTTAATCTTTAACAATCTGATAGGCGATTGAACATCTTTTTATATATGAAAGAGTCATTTGTATTTTTTTTCTGTGAATTATTATTTCTGTTCTTTATCTAGTTTTCTGTTGGGTTGCTGGTATTTTTCTTAATGATATGTAGGAACTCTATTAAAAGAAATTTAGCCTTATTTTGTGATATAAATTACAAATACTTTTCTGAGTTTCTTGTTTGTGTTTAATTTTGTTTATGGTGTTTTTTGTCATATATATTTTTTACTTTTATATAGTAGTTGTAAGTAATTTCTCATTTTATAGCTTCTGGGCTTTATATAATAGTTCAGAGAGAGCTTCATCCAAGTTTACAGAAGAACTTTCATACAGTGCTTTTTAGTCTTTTGTTTTTAATTTTTTTGCTTTTAAATAGTTACATCAAGAAATTATCCTACTATGAAATGTGAGATATGGATCCAACCTTTTTTTTTTAGATGTCTTTTGGTTATTCTAAAATAATTTAGTGAATAATCCATCTTTTTTCCTCTCTCATATGAGGTGACATCTTGATTATATATCAGATTCTTGTATACGGACTGATTTCTACACCATCTTTTATGTTCTATTGAATTGTCTGTTATGTATCAGTAGCACCTGTTTTAATTAGTTTATATATTTATACATATTTTAAATCTATGTACTACATTATCAGATAGAGTATTCTATCATTGATCTTTCAAAAATTTCCTGGCTCTTCCTGTCCAATATTCTATATGAACTTAGTATCAGCCTGTCTTTGTATCCCCCCACCAAAAAAACCTGTGAGTACTTTTATGAGATTAAGTTGTTTACAAACTAACTTGGCAAGAATTTACAATCTTATGATATGAATTGACTTTCCATTTGTTCATATCTTTATTCATCACCCTCAGGAATATTCTAAACTTTATATCATATAGATCTTGCATATTTATTGCTAGATATGTTTAGAGTTTTTTTTCTATTATAAATATTTCCATTTTATCTTGTTACTCTTGGTTGTATATATGTAAGTTATAGATTTCTGTGTAGTGATTTTGTACTCATTCATTTTACTGAATCCACTTTGCTTGTAAAAATTTTTTAGTGACTTCTCCTGTGTCCTCTCTAAGTATACAATCATAACATGTGCAAATAATGATAATATTATCTCTTGTTTTAAAGTTGTACATATCTGATTTATTTTGTTTCTTGAATTTCTTTGGTTTCCAGAACCTTCAGAATACTATTAAATAAAAGTAATGACAATGATTTCCTTATTACATTCCTTACTTTAATGAGAATGTGTCTTGTTAGTGAGAATAAGTTTTCTCACTTAAACATGAGGCTAGCTTCTGGGCTTACCCAGATATGTTTAATAATTTTAAGGAAATAGCCATCTAGTCCTATTTTATTAAAAATACAGTTGACCCTTGAGGAATGCATGATTGAACTGAGCAGGTTCAACTGTATATGCAGATTTGTTTTTCTGAGCAGGTTCAACTGTATATGCAGATTTGTTTTCATGTTGTTCAAGGGTCAACCGGCAATTGGGAATCCAAATATGTTGAGGGCTGACTTAAGTTAATATGCCAATTTTCTAATGCATGGGTGGTAGATACCCCTAACCTGTAAACAGGGTCAACTACATTTTTAATCACAAATTGATGTTGAATTTTATCAAATATCATTTTGGCACCTCTTAAGATGATCATGTGATATTTTTCTCCTTAGTTTGATTAATATGAATTATCTGATAGATTTACTAATATTGAACCATCCTTGCATTGCTGAAATAAATACCATTTGGTCATAATGTTTTCTTATTTTGAAATACTTTTCTGTTCCATTTACTTAATATTTTATTTAAGATTTTTGCATCAAATTCATAGGTGAGATTGACTTTTAGTTCATTTATTTTATGTTTGTTTGATTTCTGTATGTGTGATTACAATAAGTTGGGGTAAATGCGTTTACCTTATGTAGTTATCATGGACAGCTGCATTCATTTATATTCATTGGGAAATAGTATGACTTCCTTGGCTCGGAACAGAATGGGAATGTAGAGAATGGAATTAGTTTATGGTTGACCAGCTCTGAAAATAGTGCCTAGGCCCATGTCATAGAAAAGTTTTTGTTTCTCTCAGATGTTTTTAAGTCAATATCATAAGAAAGTTAAGATTTATCTACCCTATCAGGTTAGACTCATTAGTTTCCTTTTATTTCCCTGCTCAAACCACCAAACACATAGACACGGCTCTCTCCATACTTAAATTATCAGTGTATACTTCTATGCAATGGAGAGAGAAAACATTATTCAAATTGAAAGTGGGAAACTTTCAAAAGTCATTCAAATTGAAATATCTTGAATTTATGATCACTTGCATAAAGGCCAGCTGAAATTTAATTTTTCTAATTTTTACAATTTTCTAGGTAAATTAATAGTATACATAAACTTCTCAGTGTTTAAATTACTTAGGGATATGAACTGATTTCAGGTACTTACCAGTGCCTATTTTATACACATCGTTTTAATGCTAATTATTATTCTTGCATATAATTAAAGAAGGCACCCTGAGAACCTCTCTTTTTTATTTTTACATAAAGTTTTTATTGCAATAAAATACATAAATATTAAGTACACAAATGATGAATTTTTACAAAGTGCACATATGCGTAATCACCTCTGAGATCAAGATACAGAACATTGCCAGCACTCAGAAGACTCCTTCATGCTTCTTCCCAAATACATGTGCCACCAAACGAAAAGCACTACCTGACTTTTATCATCTTAGATTATTCTTGTAGATTTTTGACTTTATAAAAATTGAATCATTTAGTATTGTGGTAGGCAGAATTCTAAGAGGGCCTCATGTTTCCTACCCCTGGTTTACTTGCCCAGTATAATCTTTTCCTCTTGAGTATGGGGGAAAGAAGAGTATAATGGATTTTACATCTGTGATTAAGTTATGGGATTTTGCAAATGTAATTGCATTCCAAACCAATTGACTTTGAGTTAATGAAAAGAAATGTTATCCTAGGTAGGCCTAACCTAATTGGGCAAACTGTTAACAAGGCCTGGGCCATGCCTCAAGTCAGAAACGCGAGCACAAGTGGGACATGATCCCACTGGTCTCAAAGAAGGAACCTGTCTTATTGCGAGAGGGCCTGGGAATAGGAGGCCTCTAGGAGCTAAGATCAACCTCCAGCTGACAGCCAGTAAGAAAACAGTCCCTATGTACTACAACCACTAGGGACTGAATTCTTCCAACAACCGGGGTGAGCTGGAAGAGAACCCTGAGCTGCAGGTGAGAACCCAGCCCAACAGAAACCTTGATTGCAGCATTGTGAGATGTTGAGCAGAGGACCCAGTTGAAGTGTGCCTGCACTGGTGACCTACACAACCGTGAGATAATAAATGGATGTCATTGTAAGCTGCTAAATTTGTGTTCAGTGATTCCACAACAATAGAAAACTAATATTATACAAATATATACTCTTTAGTGCATGACTTTTTTCAGTAAACTTTATGTATGGGGTGGGGGTGTGATATACCCATATAGTTATATGCAATAGTGGTTCATTCTTTTTCATTGCTATATTTTTATTTTCTTGTATGAATATGCCACAATGTATTTGTACATTCTGTTGCTGGCTACTTAGGTTGTTTTCAATTGTTTCTACTGTGAGTAATGCAGCTTTGAGCACTCCTAGGTATCCTTTCTTTTGGGTAATTTCAATGATAAACAAAGCCATATACTAGTTAAAGTAGTAAGGACAGATTTTAATTATAGTATACTATTGCAATAGGGAAGAAAGTCCAGCATGAACTGAACTCAGCTTTGATTTTTACGGAAGTGGCTTGGTGTTTTACTGGGAGAATGAAGGAGTAGGGAGAGAGGCTGAATAGTGGTAGAGAGCTCAGCAGAGGCAGAAGTGAAAAGTTACGAAAGGCTTGTCATTGCAAATGCCGATTAGGCCTGCTGTGTCTGTTAGCTGGCAGTTATGGAAGTTAGGACTCTATCCTCCCACAGAGACCAGGAGACAGAGGCTCTAACCTTCCTGATGGTTGCATTTTAAAGGACTGGCTTTTGGGTTCTTGAGAAAGACACTCCTGAGTGATAGGAGATATATATTCATCTCAAAGGGACAAAGGAAGGATTCTCATTTGCAAGCCCTTTATAGTAAACTCTAAGAACGGGTGGGTGGTCAGGGGCCTGTCAGGAAAGTATTTGTAAAAACAGTAAATTCTTTTGTCAGCCTTTTGTGTTTTTCTCAAGTAGTACTTTAAGGAGGGCTAGGCTCATCCTAAGATGTGGCCTTGAGCTGTTAGAAACTATATTAGTTTTTTAATGTAGGAAGAGCGAGTGGGCTAAAAATTTATGTTGAGGGTCTGTAGTTTTTTATAGGCCAAGGTTAAGGTCTAGTCAAGAGAAGGGCTCGGAGGAGCTTGGCTAAAGTTTGTTCAAAGAGAATCTGTCAGTATACACCTCGGGTATGGTGTAGGCATGTATGGTTTGCTTTAGAAGATACTGTCAAACAGTTTTCCAAAGTGGTTGTGCCAATGTATATACCCTCCAGCAGGAAATGAGAGCTCCCCTTAACCCACATCCTTGCCAACATTTGATAGTGTCAGTTTTGTTTTTCCAATGTCACCTCACCATTTTTATGAAGGTGTAGTGGCATCTCATTATGGTTTTAATTTGCATTTTACCTGGTAATGATGTTCCATTACTTTTTTAGATATTCTCTTGTATTAAGTCTCTATTCTAGTGTTGTGCTCATATTTTTTTGTGTGTAAACAGCCCTTACCGATTTGTAATCTGGGTAGATACTGGATGTAAGTCCTTTGTCAGATATATGCACTGTAAATATCTTCTCTCACTTTTTGGCTCACTTTTTCACTCTCTAAATGTGTCTTTTGATGAAAACATACTTATTTTAATAAAGCCAAATGTATTAATGTTTTTCTCTATTGTTATTGACTTTGCATCTTGTTCAGGAAATCTTTCCCTACTCTGAGGTTCTAAAGATGTTGTTCTATACTACCTTTAGAACTGTGCTGTCCAATATGGTAGCCACTATTTCAAAATTAAGATATGCCTAGGGTAGGAAACTAAATTTTTAATTTATTTAATATTAACAAATTTAAATTTAAAAACTGAAACAGCATAAAATGTTTTTAATTAAATGTATTAAACACAACTTTTTGCTTTTGATGGAATTACATTTCACTTTAACCTGGCTTACTATGAGTTTTTATCATGAATAATGATAATAATCAAATGCTTTTTCTATGTCTAATGAGATAATCATATATTTTTTTTTACTTTAATCAGTAATGTGCTAAATTGCTTTGATTGCATTTTTATACAGATTTTAAAATGTTAAACCGTTATTGAATTCCTGGGGTAAACTCAACTTGGTCATAACATATTATCTTTTCATGTATCATTGTATTTGATTTGTTAACTGTTTTTAGGAGCTTTGCACCTATGTTCATGAGAGATTTGGTCTGAAAGTTTTCCTTCTTGCAATATCCTTGTCAAGTTTTGTTATCAAACTTATGCTTGCCTCGTAACACAAGTTGGGAAGTGTTCCATCTTTATTCTCTGAAAAAGGTTTGTTTGTTTGTTTGTTTGTTTGCCTGCCTTAACGTTGGTGTTATTTCTTTTTTAAACAGTTGGACACAAGTGAAGTCTTATAGCCTACATTTTCTTTGTAGAATGGTTTGTAATTATGGATTCAATTTCTTTGATAGATGTAGAAGTATTCAGATTTTCTATTTCTTCTTATGTCAGTTTTTATGGTAAATTGTGTTTTTCAATAAATTTCTCCATTTTATGTAAATTTTCAAATTGTCATAAAATAGTTTATATAACAGCTTTCTTTAATACTCTGCAGGACTTTATTATTTCCAATATTGGTAATTTTTGTTTTCTATCTCTTTTTCTCGGTCGTTCTTCTTAGAAGGTTATCAATTTTATTATTTCTTTGAAAAACCAAATTTCCGCTTTGTTAATTTTCTATTTTATTTCTGCTTTGTCTTATTGTCTTTCATTATTTCTTCTTGATTATCTCTTTTCCTTTTAGTTTCTTTAAGTTCACTTGGTGGTTATTTTTCCAGCTTCTTGAAATAGATCTTAGAGCATTGATTCTCAACTTTTCTAGAAGGTTTTTAGCAATTTTATTATCATGAGCTTTGCTATAATTTTTCTTTGTGTTTGTAGTTTGTACCCTGCTTGTAGTTTATTGAGCGTCTCGGAACTGTGGATTTATGATTTTCATTAAACTTGCATGATTTTTAGCAATGTTATATCAACTACTTTTTTCTGTTCCTATCTCCCCCTGTCTCCTCTGGCACTCCACATGTATTTTATTTAGACCACTTGATACTGTCACACAGTCACTAAGATTCTGTTTATTTTTGATAATTTCTATTGCTATTATTTAATTTCACTGAATGTTTTTGATTTACTGTTATGCTGATTCAGTGAAATTTGTATTTCAGATTTGTATTTTTTATCTGTATAGGCTCCATTCGGTTCTTTTAAAATACTTCTCTTATTCTTTTCATGTTTTCTTTTACATTCTTGAGCACATTTATAACAGCTACTTTGAAAGCCTTGTCTGCTAATTCTATCATCTCTGTCATTTCTGAGTCTGCTTTTATTAATTGATTTTTCTCTTGATTATCAGACTCATTGTCTTTTTTTTTTTTCTTTTTTGCATATCTAGCAATTGTTTACTGGCTGCTAGATTTTGTGACTGTTGCATTACATAGAGTGTCTAGGTTTTGTTTCTTTACTTAAAGAATATCAAGTAGGCAATAAATGTATGGAAAGGCACTAAAGTACTTGCAGACCAGTTAATTTCTTTCAAGGCTTGTTTTTCAGCTTATTCAGGTGAGTCTATAATAACCTTTACTCTAGGGCTCATTTGTCCTATTGCTAAAGTGAGACTCTTCTATGGTCTCTACTAATGTACGCCAATGTTTGCTCTACCCTGGTTGAGTAAAACTTGAGTACTTCCCACTGCTGGAAAAGCTTTGGAGATAATTTAGCCTAAAACTCCCCAGCAGTTATTTGCCCAACCTCATGCAGTTTCTCTCTATGCATCTATAGTTTACTGTTAAGCAATAGACTCAAGGGAACCTCTGTGTTCATTTCTGAAGTTCTTTTTCTGCATAGCTCCCTCCCCTCCAGTACCCTCCCTCACACATTCCAACTGCCCCAGCCCACTCAAACTCTGATCTGTTTCTCAACCCAATGAGTCAGCTCATGTTCTGTTAAGGTTCTTCCTACCTGCACTGTGGTCTGGAAAATAGTGCCTCTAGGCAGAGGAAGCTATTGTGATTGTACGGCTTACTTCATTTGTTTCTGTTATTGCCTTTATCACAGTTCTGCCCTGCCCATTGTCCAATGCCTGGAAACAGCTGCTTCATATATTTCGTCCTGACTTCTAGGGCTTTGTGGTGGGAAATCAATCTCAGAATCAGTCACTTCATTATAGCCAGAGTGAAACAATGCTGCCAAGTTTTTTAAACTTTGCAAATGAAATGTAAACTCCTAGAATAGATGGTTCTATGATGAAAAGGGTAAAGGGGAAGAGATTCAGAGGCACATATGTAACTTTACATAACTTTGCCATAAGTTTAAGAGGTGCATTATATTTGGGAACATTTTCTCCTTGTTGTCAAAATGGAAATATTAAATTTGTTTTTGAGAGTTAGAAAAAGTCTCAACCTTAGGTTATTATACTTCTTCCATTAAATGAAGGTTAATCAGGCAGTTTAACTAATATTGCAGTATTGTTAATTTGGATCAATAACAATGATGAAGCAGTGGCTGTTTCTAATGCCGATAACAACATTCATTTAAGCACCTCCAATGAACCAGGCACTGTGTTAGACTCTTTACATTGATTGTCTTTAATCTTGTATAGCAAATCTTCATGTTAGAAATTATGATCCCCAGAAACTCAGGGAGGTAAAAGTTAGTTCCTCAAACTCACACACTCTGAATAAATTACCCAGTGGTAATTTATTGGCTGCAACTGAGAAACAATCTCAGCTCACCACTAACAATGCCTCCTCCATTATTATGCTGTTCCCTGATTCTATCTTCACCTGAGCTTTCCCATCTGGCAAATTAAAGTGGAAAACAGTTAACTCCCTCCCCAGAGAGGCTGTGTTATTAGATGTTTTGCATTATTTTGCTTTGAATAACAGCATATGTAAATGTGCTTCTGGAGGTTAAACTTATTTTTATTTTTTAAAACTTGGCCTCTCCTTCTGGGGTAAATAGTTGAAAATTATGGAGAGGAAAAGGCAGACTGGAGAGAATGCTTCTCTGCCTTCCTTCTCACCCGACACATATTTCTGTTCAGATTTAAGCTGCCATAGCAGAGGAAAGATTAGTAAATTTCCTATCACGGAGTTTTAGCTGGTTCTGATAGTCAATGTCCAGAGTGCGTTAATCCAGATATTAATCATGAACTCTGCATCAGGTGTAGGGGCATATATTCTTGCTGAGAAGAATAAAAGCCTCCTAAGGTACCTGGAAGACTTTATCACACATGGTCTCCAGCCAGATCACAAAGAGATTCTAGTGAGCACGGGCACTTTGCTGCCTCTAACCATCTACCTCTTGTTTGGAAGTTGGCATATCCCCTCAACCTCAGCTCTCCCACAGACCCTGCATTGTCGAGCCCTCCCTATCTTAAACCGCCTTTCCTGGCATTTGGATCATCACTTCGATGATGTGATAATATCTGCAAGTTGGGAAAATAAAAGTGGCATTTGTTTAGCCATAATTAATGAAATATTTATGTTGCATGAGACTATGTGATAAAACCTTAGGCTTAGAGTCCTTTTGCTTCTGATTACATTTGGGATTTTTTTTTTTTTCTATGACCAGACATTCTGACGCCAGCTCTTTTACACTGAGCAGATGTCATGTAGTAAAAATGGGTGCCAGATGCTGTGAGCCGCAGAAGGGCGATTTGTTTAAGAGCTGGCTCCGACTTTTTTGCATTCAATTACTTTGCAGAACAAACCTTACACAAGCATTTAGGTAACTCGGCTAACTTCAGACAAGCGTTTTAATAATAGATTTCATCTCTGGGTGCATTCTAAGCAATGTACCATATAAAAGGTGTTTAAGGAATTAATTGATTTCTGCATAATACCTTTATTTTTAACATAAAGAGAGAGCTGCAAAGCTCTTGGCAGGGACCCAGAAATGTAATTAACGTGGAGGGCCAAATTCTCAGTTGCCCTTAGGTACTGCCGCCTCATGCTTACGGCAGGTGCAGTGAGAGAGGGCAGAGAGGAAGAGAATGGGGGTAGAAGGGAGGAGGAAGAGGCAGCTTTGAGTCACTAAATATGAAAAAAAAGCTAGGAGTTCAGTGAGTTTTCTGTTCTCATTTCAGGTCCCAAGCACATCCTGATCGGGGCGCAGGTGACAGGGGCTACCTCTTCAACCTCTTCCACTACCTCCTCCTCTGCAGATGAAGAGTTTGATCCCCAGCCTTCCTTGCGGTCAAAGGTAACAACACTTGGCAAACCAAAGGGGGCCTTGGCTTGTGGGGCTGTTTACCATCCAGATTTCAAACCCAATGTGGGCTCCAGCTGTGGTGGTTTCATTAGGAGGATCGCATTTCATTGCATCTGACAGCAACTGCTTTTATTTTTACCTGGAAGACCCCAAGAATTATCTTTTTTGTTGTTTTTAATTTTTATAAGCTTGCCTCTCTCAGAGATGTAAATTTGAGGAGGGGAAAAAAACCGACATATTAACTTGAAACCATTTGGCGACTGCAGCTCTTAAAGTGGATTTAATTTGTGGTCCAACAAGCAAACTATTGAAAAAATTACAACAAGCAGATGCATATTTCCCTAGGGGAAGCACAGCTTCATTTAAGAAGCACTTGAGGCAGATTGCATGGAAAATGTTATGTTTATTCTAATCAGAAATATTAAATGAACCATGCAGTTGCATGTAGACATGAATACTCCAAGGATCCCTGCTGTGGAAGGGACTAGCTGTGTGCTGACTGGGGAGATGGCAGTGCTCCTCCTTACTTAATGAACATTAATATTTCTGGAGAACACTTTAAGCAACTCTCATTCCCATAGATTAAAAAAATACAAACATTGTCATATGTATTTAAATGTATCTGTATGTCAGCTCAGTAAGGTTGAGGGGGCTGAATGGCTGGACTGAAAATGATTCCTGGGTAGACAGAGGCACAGTTCACTGCTCTGGCTTTGTTTATTTTTTGGAGCAGTGAGGATCTGAGGAGAAAGGGATAGAACCAAATTTATTTACTTAGACTCAACTTTTCCATATCTGGCACTAGTTGCTTTGGCATCATCTCAAGTCACTCAGGGGTTTCAGCTCCCCATGGCCCAGACTGGAGCAAGTTAGGAGGGGGCTGAGGCATGGCATGCATGTGTGTGTGTGTGTGTGTGTGTGTGTGTGTGTGTAAAGTGTAAGATAGAGCGAACAAGAGAGAGAGAGAGAATGAGAGAGTATGTGTGGACTCCCAATTTTCTAAAATAAGTCTAATTTGATGGATAAATAAGATGATACATGTGAACCAATCTCTGATGGTTTCGTTACTCAGAACAAATGAATTCTGTGTTCTGTTGATTTCTGGGGTTTCCTTACTGTCCCTCTCATCCATTTGAGTGACCCTGAGTTATTTCTGTATTCAAATAAGGTAAAGGTCCCGGCGTCAGCCATCCTGACACTCATGTAGAATAAAAGAATGGAGTGGCCCAAACACGTTGAAATAGCAAAACCATGATATCTCGGGCAAGCCTTGCAAATAGCCCCTTATTCCCTGCTTGCCCAGAACAGAGCCAGGCACCACTTCAGCTTGCAGCAAGGTAAAGCTTACCTGCTTCACCTGGCTTCTGATGTGGCCCACTCTTACAGGAAGGAAAGCTGGCTGAAGGGTTTCTTCTTTACGACTTTTCAAGGGCTCACACTGAAGGAACGAAGATAGTTTTTTCCCTTCTAGTTTCCTTATCTCTTCAGTCTCACACAGGTGTGTCCCCAGACATGTGGCACAGAGCCCATGTCGGCTCAAATGAACCTTTCCACAGGAAACTAGAGACAGGATATCCACACTCCACCTCTTCCCTTTGCTTTGCCCCTCCCCATCCGCTGCCTCTGCTCCCAAACCAGTGCCTGGATCTGAGAGACGAGGGCAGGCAGCATTCCCGGTCCCGCCAAATTGCTCCTTTCTCTGTCTTTTATCTTTTTCTTCTTTAGCCCTTAGTCTTTCTTCTTCTCTCTGCACCATCATCACCATCACTGAGGATATAGGACCTGTGCCTGGTACATCGTAAGGCTATAAGAGTATTAATAAATCATCCTTCATTTCTATGTCAACATCTTTTAATAAAATGTCATAAAGGACTTTCTTACCTCCTCTTGGTTCTGTTTTGCTGACCCTTGAGAAAGCAGTTGAGATTTGCTGCTGGGAAGTGCTAAGACCATGAGATGCTGTTAAAACAGCCTCCCTTGAAATTGTATTAAATGGTCTTAATTTAGGGGAAACTTTGCAATTTCTGTAAAGCAGAGGTCTTTGATGTGTCTTCACAGTATTTGGCACAGGAAAGGTGGATTAAGAGACGAAAATGTGAATGCTAGATTCGGGTTACCTGGGGTTACCTCCTGCATCTACTAATCACTAATTGTGTCATCTTAGGCAAGTTATTTAACTCCCTGAGTTTTGAGTTCCTTATCTGTAAAATAAGTCTAATTTAAGGGATAAATAAGATGTGAAGTAATCAGTACAGTGTCTGGCACATAGTATTCAATAAATACTGGGATTATGTAAAATTAGTATATCGTAAACTGAAGAGCTTTTTGCTAAATAAATGAACTGACTCTTCATAGATCGAGTTAGACAATCTCTGGATAACAACTACCAGTGATCTCCACCATACCCTCCCCGCTGGCTTTTCAGAAAGGTCCTGGATGCCTAATAGACGGGGTTCCCCCTCCCAAATGGCCTGGAACCTCTGTTCAGATTGATAGTCAATCTGGAAGTCATCCCCTAGAAATAGAGACGATATTATATGGAATAAGTTTGAGTTCTGAGAGCCAAAATTTCCTTCCAAGGATGAAGAAAAGGATGAATTCTTTGGGATTCTAGATCCTAAGAAGAATTCCGGAAAAAACAAGTTTCATCACTGAGATACCTGTTTTCACTGGTGATCTGTAGACGTCATGAACTCTGAAAGCTGGTGCTTTCCTAAGGAGAGGGATGGTGTCTCCATGGAATGGGTGACAGAGTGAAAAGGGTCCATGAAGCCGTGGAAAGGCACATGCTTTTAAGGCACAATCTCTAACCTCTGCCATGGACCCAGATTCCTCTGGCAATATCTGGGGCCAGGCTAGTTAGGTCTATTTCCCACTTGTGGATCCGTGGTACTTTTAACGTACAAATATTCAGTTCACCCACACTTATCGAATACCCAGGCACCAGCCTAGTTGTAGCAAATTTTTAATTCCACATTTGTTTCTGCCAGCATTAAAAACGAATCTCTAGCATGCTCTAATCCTTATTCTAATGTAGAAAATCCTTAATCTAATGTGTATGCTCAGAGAAGGCAAACTCACAAAAAAAACCTGCCCAATTTTAACATTTATTTTGTATGTACAGAATGTATAAATATGTATATACTCCTACACACATACACGCATGTAATAGACATAAGTTTTCTTCTCTTGGTTTTTATAGGAGAGGAAGACACTTAGAAGAAGACGGAAGCTGGAAAAAGCAACAAAACGATTGGTTAAGCAAGAAGAATTAAAAAGACTTCATAAAGCTCAGGTAAGAAAACAAACTTGAGATGAGTGAGTGGGTCTGATATCCTGGGGGTCTGGATCTGAAAGCCCTTTGGAAGTCTATATTGCACTGGGAGAGGCAGGCTAGAGAGAGGTCAATTTCTCTTCTCTGAGTGACCAGGTTCGTGGCCACTCTAAAGGCCCTAGCTCAATCCCTGGTGGGATTCTGGGGCCTGGAGAGCCCAGGTGTGGAGCTGGCCCACTCCCAGCTACCCTTCCATCTGCAGGCATGTCTCCTGCAAAGTGAGCCTGAAATGGCAGCCGACACATAGCCTTGGAAACCGCCCCAGGCTTTGAGTGCCACATAGCAGTGGCCTTAGTTCTGTCCTCTGTCAGGACTCTTTCCCCAACTTCCTGAGAGTGTCTTTGCTGAATCGACAACTATTAGGAACTGTCTTTATTTCAGAGCTAGTTGGAAACATAAGCATCCAGCATTCTGACACAGATTTCCTGGCCTACTCCAAACATTTCTGCTCGGATTGATCTGCCCACCTCTATTGCAGACAGGCAAAATGAAACAAAAAGGCAAGGCATTTTCCCTCTCCCTGAGAACCTCAGAACTAGCCTTGAGGGACAGTTAGGTTTTAGGACAGAAGGACTTAGAACGACCACTCATTTCAATCCAATGCACTTACATGCCTTTTTCCAGTTATTCCGTTTATCTAGCCAGGTAGTCCTGTGAGTTGTTTCTGACAAGGTGGAAGTCATTGAATCCAACCTTCCTTACCCTTCACAGTGACTGACTTGGGAGCGACCCCTTTCACCTACTGGACAGGGAAAATTCCCATCAACCCCCCTCTGTCCACTCTCAACTTCTGAAACAGGTTTCTTTGAAACATTTCAACTTTCCCTTTTGAGAACAAGATCAGTCTTTATGATAGGGACTGGCAAACTCAGCAACTTCCCCTCCTTCTATTTTCACTCCAGACAATAAGTGGTGATAAGAGAAGGATTATGATGGCCTTTTGAGTTCTAATTTGCAGCCTTTTTTAATCTTTGAGATTTTCGTCCCTAGTTCCTAAAGAATAACCCCTATATTAGCTAGCTTGGGCTGCCTTAACAACATACCATAGATCGAGTGGCTTAAACATTAGAAATGTTTTCTCTCACAGCTCTGGAGGCTGGAAGTCCAACATTAAGATGCCTTCAGGGTCGGTTTCTTGTGGAGAATCTCTTCCCAGCTTATAGATAGCTGCCTTACTGTGTCCTCATGTGACCTTTTTTTCTGTGCACATACAGAGAAAAAGAGATCAATCTCTGGTATCTCTTTCTCTTATAAGGATACCAAGTCCCATCAAATCAGGGCCCTCATGGCCTCATTTAACCTTATTTACCTCCTTTAAGGACCTGTTTCCATATTCAGTCACTTTGGGAGTTAGGACTCCAGCATATGAATATTTGAGGGTGGTGGGGGAGGGACTCTATTCAATCCATAACAACCATGTAGCCATAATTGCAAAGTAATCAGTAATAAAGTTATTTAACTGTTTTCCTTCCTTTAGCAATTCTATACCATGCCAGCAAGAGATGGATTTATGAAGATATAATTATCTTTAAAAGAGAGACAGGAAATGGGCGTGAAATTACAAGTAATTTTAGATAGAATTTCCATCTATTTCAGATTTTATGCTTGGGGCTTAAGCAGTCTTAGCCAGCACGAGAGAGCCAGGAGGCTACTCAGGTCCCAGGCCTCTTCATGATATTGGAGGTGCTTTGGGGATTGTATCCCTGAATCCAGGGGAGACTCAGAAAGATACAGAGTTAAGGAGGAAGGGAAGCAAGAGAGAGCTGGAGGAAGGCAGAGGAGGAAATACACCCACATTCTACCTGCCCCGACACTTGCCAGTTCCTTTAATATACCTGGCCTGCCAGGCGCAAAGTCTGTTCTGCCAAGAGGTGTACCTTTTAGCAGCATGGTGTCTGAAAGCAGAGGAACTTGATAGGCTGAACAAAATGTGCAAAATGATTTTTCTTCCTAATATACACAAGAGAGGAATAGCTAATGGGGAAAGTAAAGGTGAGAATGCGAACCCAGTCATGGCCCCAGACCTTAATAGGTGCCCGTGGTGAGTCTAAGGGAGGGTGTGAGGTTGCCCCTTAATGGGGTAAACATCTTGTATCTTAATAACTTGCTAATAACAAAGCCACATACACTGGTAGTAAAAGACCCCTGGGCATCATGGTGTGGAAGGAATAGATACGATCTCCAACTGAAGACAGGAGCCGGACAAATCGAGAAAGGAACACCCAGCTCCAGAAGTTGGCCCAGGTCTCCTGCTCCAGACAAGCTTCTTGGGAGGGATCTGCTGGTTCTTTGTAGGAAAATGGAATGTGAGTGTGCCCTGTGTTTGGCCTCAGAGCCCTTGTCTTACTCTGAGTAGTGGCTGTAGCTCCAGTGGTTCTGCCATACGCATAGTCAGAGGCTGGCTCTGAGGGGTCCAGGAGCCATGAGGACCACCTGCCTAGCCTCGCAGCCTCTGCCTGAGAGCAGACCTGGGTGATCGGCCTGGTCAAAGGGGCCTATTCTAATGTCTACTTGGGGCAAACTGAGCTTACACGCAGACTCCTTGCTTTACGTTTTCATACTAGAGAAGGAAAATGTCAGGTTCTAGTTGTTTGAGAATTCAGAGCTTCTGACCCAGTTAATCAAGCAAGTGACATCACAAGTTAAAGCGCTTCTTCCTCTGGGAAAATAAGTGGTAGAATTGGCCCCCTTGTGTGACTCTGCGCATCGAGATCTCCACATGACGTAAGATCCTGGCATTGCAGGCCATCCAGAGGCAGCTGGAGGAGGTGGAGGAGCGGCAGAGGGCTTCCGAGATCCAGGGCGTGAGGCTGGAAAAGGCGCTGAGAGGAGAAGCAGGTAGGCTTCCCGGCGGATCCACAGCCCCCCTCCTGGGCCTGTCTGTGGTCTGAAAACAGTGCCGGTTTAACCATCTGGGGTAACAGGGACTCTTTGTCACTTTCTGTGGAGCTGTCAACAGCAACGTGCAGTGCTAAATCCATGACTGCTTCACGTTTTCACAATCAACCTGGCGGTTCCATTGGAAATTGCCTGTGGGCCTTGCCACTGGGTTTCTGGTCCATCCAGTTATCCTCTGCTAGTGCGAATATTCTTTACAATTCAGAGGTTAAGATAAATTCTGGAGAAATATTTGGGCATTCGAGCAATGTTGGTGGTGATTCAAAGCCCGGATTTGGAGTCAAAATCCTGGTTTCTCCCTTTACTCACTATATGACCTTGGGCCAGTCACATTCTAAATTGTTATGAACTTTGTTTTTTTTCTTGAAGATGGGATAATAGTGGTTTTCTACCTTATAGAGCTGATGTAAGGATTAAAGAAGAATATATATATATAATTTTTTAATCCATATATGTGTAAATATGAATTAGCACATTGCCTGGTACACAATAAAGCACTAAATGATAACTATTCCATGGATAGCTTCAGGGTCAAACAGAATTTACCTGGTGAAGACTTACCATAAGTTGGACATGAAGATAGTCTGTCTAGAATGATGAGCATAGCACAGTTTCTGCCTTTGAGAAGTTTATAGTCCATCGAGGGACAGACATGTAAAGAAATAAACCACAATACAGGAAGACAAGTGCTGTGATAGAAGCAAGCATTAGGGTGCAAGGGGAACAGAATCAAGAAATTCCTAACTGAGATCTGGGAAGAGGGGTAGTCAGGAAGGCTTCCTGGAAGGGGTGATCTACTAAGATGAGAAACAAGAGGAACAGGAGTTAACTAGTGAGGTGAAGAGATTGTGCTGGCAGAGGGAGCAGCACCTGCAAAGGCCATATGTAAAATGCGAAAAGATATGAAATGCCTTAATGAATGAGGAGCCAGTGAAGGGTTTTGTGGTGAGGGATGACTTAAAGAAATCAACATTTTTTTTTTTTGGAAATCACCCAGTGGCTGAGTGGCTAGTGAATTGGAGGGGGCCCTTAGATCTTCTGGGGAGTGTTGTCTCTTTAGCTGTGTGATGTGATGATGTCTTTAGCATTCTGTATTTTGGATCTAAAGTGTGAAAAACCAAATACCAAAAACACGTATCTGTCTGTACAACCGTGAAAATAATGTGTTACTTGTTAAACACATAGTGAAGGGTTAGGATTTCAATTCTCTTAAAAGTTTAGTTATTCGAGAATGATGACGCTAGCAGGGGCAAACTCAGATTTTGTGAGGCCTGAAGCTCATACAAAGTCATGTCCTCGAAACTGTGAGGACTGCTCCCAGAGCCTTGCAAGGAAGGGCCCATCCAAGTGAGGGGTTCTGTGGTTTCAGCTTTATCAGCTGTATGGTTAATTTGTCTCTGAATATCAGGGAAATGTTGGGGTCTGACTTTACCCCTATGTGCCTCAGTTTCCTTGTTTGTAAAGTAAGAGTGATAATTATATCTGTTTCTTGGATTTGTGGTGAGGATTGGCTATAACAGTTTATGTGAAAGCCTTCGTATACTGCCTGTTAGATAGACGATTAATAACTTTTGTTTTTTTTTTCTTACTAAAATACACTGCATTTCCGTGCAAAGAAAACCAAAATCTACTCATCAGAAGTAGGCTTTATTACAGAAATGATAGCTATTTCTTGCTGCGTGGAGTGAGAGTCACTGACTGGCTTTACAACTGCTTTTGAGACCTTTAGCACAGTCAACTGCCCTTCCTTGATATTTGGTCATATTCTCAATCAAGAAAGCTCTGGCACTTTTCTTTAAAATCCACTGATTTCAGTGAGAGCCTTAGAAATAACAAGGATAAACCGGTAAAACTAGGGCATGTTTTATTTTGCTGGAGAGGCAGCATGGCATAGTGGGGAGCAAGTAGTATTATAGGCATCGAAGAGTGCTGGGTTCAAATGCTGTTCCATTGCATTTAGGCTGTGTGCTCCTAGGAAAATCATTTAACCTCACTAGCCCCAGGTTCCATATCTGAAAAATGGAGCTAATAATCTCCACGTTACCAGGTCATTTTGAGAAGAGTATTGGTAGGAAAAGTGTCTCTCATAGTGTCTGTCACATAGTAGGCACTCAATAAATGCTACCTGATATTACTTTACAAAATATTACTAAATATGCACATACACACACTTTTAAAGAATTGATTCTCTAATCTTTAGTGCTCGAGATTTAAATTCTGTAAACTAAATTTTTAAAGCTTCTGAAAATCTCCCTCACCCCAAATGTAAAGAAAGGCTATTTTGAGTTATCCGCTAAAGAAACCTGGGCAGCTTGTGGCATTTTCAGAGGTGTGCTAACCTGGCCAGAAGATGGATTCCATTCATTCTCTTTATGCCCTTGGTAATTTAATTCCCCTGTTGAGTTTATGGGTCTTTTCCTCCTTGATTGTCCTTGTGTGGGTGACAGAGGCACATCAACCAGGGGCTGAAGACTGAAAGAGTGAAGTCATGGAGAGAGGCCCCAAAGGAAACCAAATGGAAGATCTGTAAACCAGGCATCAAAATTAATACACTCTAACTTGTAATAACATTTGTGCAATAATAATACTCCTTTACAGTTTAATATTCTATTCAGCCCCTTTAAGAGATTGCCCTGGTGCTTAATGAATGACCAATGTTTATTAGGTTAAGTTGTATTTGAGCTGGCCTGTGCTGTTCTGGCTCAAGTAATTTAATGGGAATTATTTAATGGGTATTATTAGGATAATTAGAAAATGATCACAGTTAGGCAATAATACTGAGTTATAAAGGTTGTGAATAACCAAATTTAGAGACAGGCCTGAAAACATGAGTAGTCTGCGACAGTTATGCAAGTCTCCTCTAATAATTATGTGCGCCAGCCTGAAAGGGTCTTTTGTTCCTAGGAGTTATTCATTAGGCAGGCATTGAATTAGAGGAACATGCGGGGGTGCGGGACGGAGGGCAATGATGGCTGATGAGCAAAATGAGGCTTTGATGAGCTCCTAATTGTCGTGACAACAATTCCTGCTTTCTTTTTTCCCAACAGTCAGAAATAAGCTTCCCCGCCCCCGGGAAGGGTTTTTCCCCCATTTTGTCAAGGAAAAGGAAACAAAGAAAAATCCACCAATCCACCCCAGAAGACAAGTCATTATGTTCTGCAATGTGCGTGTGTGTGTGCACGCGCATGCATGTGCACACTATGCATGGATGTCCTTGACAAAGGAATGGATTCCCCTGGTGGTCCTGGCTGCCCAGAGTAAAGGAGTAGCATATGCAGTGACCTGATTGCCCTGGGCCTCACCTTCTGTAAGGAGGCCAACCCGAGCTTGGCCAGCTACTTAGACTCTTCTTGGTCACGGCCCTGTTACTTACTGGTTTCTCGGATGTCAACGTTGTGCTCAGTATTATGTACCGGGGCCATGGAATACCCCAACTTAGCAAAAGACCACCATTCAAATTTAGATAGCCTGCATAACAGAATTTGTGCTTTCTTTCGATACCTGGAGACAGGTAAAATCTGATGAAAACTGAGAGCGATTTTGAAGAAGGAAGGATTTATCCCCCGGGGAGGTGTGTGGGAATTATTCCTCCCTTCTCCCTTATAACTTTAAAGGCTTCAGGGAAGCTTTACCAGATGGTTGTCTGCATTGAGCTTTTTTTTTTTTTTTTAAAGAACCAGATGGCTTCTGCTTCATAAACATGGAAGGATTTACAAAGAAAAATCAGAATACATGAGGCTGCCAGGAGGTGGCAGCAGGAGTACATATTATGACCAGAGAAACTGCAATGAAAAGCTAGTCAGGAAGAGGGAAGTAGTTTGGCTTACACTCTGTGGTTTTTATCTTGACTGCTGCTGAGGAACAGAAGGAATAATAATTTCCTGGATAATGTAACAGTGAGGTGTCTTGAAAAGAACACAGATATTAGAGTCAGATGCTCCTGAGTTTGAATCCTCATGCCATTCATAGAGAATGGCCGGGAGTAACAAGACTCCAAAACTGATAGCTAAGCAAGCAAGGAACTTGGGTTGGTTTGCCACAACTCTGTGATTCACTTAAAGTCACATACTTTTGAGTTTGAATTCCAATGTGGTCATTATACAGAAGTTACCTCGTGCTAAACTTTCTCACCTATAAAATGGACTAATAATACCAACCTTAGAGGGATGGTATAAAAACAAGACTAAATGAAATAATGTTAGTAAAGCACCTTAAAAATTGGCTAGCATGTAATAGATGTTCAAAAAGATTAATTTCTTTTCTTTTTTCGTACCCCTATTATTATAAAATACGGCTAGATGGTCAGCGATTTCTCAGATTGCATTTATTTATTTGTCCATTCGTTCACATTCATGTATAATGATACTCCCTAGAAGATATTTACACTAGTTTCTAAAATACATAAAATAGATAAATTTCACAGGCTTGGTCCATATTAGGATCTCAGTGTAGACTCATGTTAACCCCACCAAAAAAAATTTTTTTTTGATGAAAGAAGTTCAACAATGGGAAAAAAATACTGATTCTGAGGCGTACTTCTCTGACAGCCTGCCATAATTTGGGGACAAATTTCAGGGAATGGACATCTTTTAGGTAACCTTTCACAATGATTTGTTTCATACCTGTACTGCAAAGCAGTCAGTTCAAGGCTCGTCAGTCATTACAGGTGGCTGATTGCTGTGCTCTGAAAGGTCATCAGGGCAGAGGAAGGGCTGAGATCCTTCTGTGGTCCTAGAGGAGACTGATTGTCTGAATACAGGGTGGCCATAAAACTGGAAGCACAGAAATTATAATTTCACCACATAATACAGAGGGATATGGTCAGAAAAGAACTCCGACCTCATAGAAATAGGAAAATGCATACAAAAATGATCAAGGAGAAAAACAATGTAAAAGTGAAGAGGCAATACCACCCTAACCTGAACCCAGCATAACCATAATCAAACTTAACATCATGACCTTCCTGCTATGATGTACTAAGAAAGATACGTTATACTTAAAATAGAGGTTAGTTGTTGGGAGTTGAGTGATTAGAAGTATTCCAAGGTCCTTATATTGTTTAAAAAGAGGCTAAAGTGTTGATTAATTTAGACTTTGCTAAGATATTAAAAATACCTATTTAAGTTTAAGTGTAATCACTACAAGAATATAAATAAAATGTATAACTTCCAAATCAGTTGGGGGAAGCAGAGGGAGAAGGAATAAGAAGAAAACAATAAGACAAAAACCCCAACTCAATTCTAAATAGAAATAAAGCATAGAAAAAAACAAAGATTCAAAGATAGCACAAAGGTAGAAGAAACAAGCCTATATCTCAGTAATAGTAGTGACAGTTAATGACCAAAACAACACCCAATTACAAGCTGTTTAGCAGACACGTATAAAACATAAATACACAGAAAGTTTTAAAGTAAAAGGATAGCGAAATATATACTAACTAAATAAAGCTGGGGTAATTATATTAAAAGCAGTGAAATCGCTTTTAATACCAAAACCATAATTAGGAATAAACAGGGTCACCACAAAATTTTTAAATGATCCACTCCCCAAGAAGATATGAGAGTTTTAAATGTGTGTGTATTGACTATAATAGGCTCAAAATAAGATAAAACCACAGAGAGAAATTTCTATTATCAAGGCAGGAAAATTTAGTCCATCTCTCAAGTAATGATAGTCAAGCAGACAAAACATTAGTATAAATTTGAACAATGCAACTAATATCCTCAATTTGCTGGACACTTAGAAACCCTGCTCCCCCAAATTAGAAAATGTATATTCTTCTCTATTTCATGTAGTGATTTATAAAAATTGACCATATTAGTTCACAAAGTATATCTCAGAGACTCTATTATACGGACCCCATTCTATACTACAATATAATTAACTGAGCAATATTCAAAGATACTTGGCATTTAGAAAGTAAAAATATACATTTTTCACGAATCAAAAATAAATACTTGGAAATTTAAATATACTAAATATGAAAAAGAAAACAGTAAATGTGGTGCTTAGGGGTATGGGATGTAGTGACTGTGGTGCTTAGGGGTATCGCCTTAAGTACTTTTATTAGAAAAGAAGAAAAGCTGAAAATTAATGAACTAAGTGTCCAATTTAATTTAGAAAAAGGAAAACAAAATAAATCTAATGAAAGAATAATAAATATATGAGCAGAAGTGAATGATATTGAGAATAAAGATAAAATAGAGAGAATCAAGCAAGCGAAATGTTGGTTCTTTAAAAAGACTAATAAGACTAAAGGCAATCTCTTAAATTGATTTTTAAAAATAAGATAGAAGACAAAAATAAATTAGGAATAAAAAGGGCAGATATAAACCCAGTATAGCAAAGATACAAAAAGATAAAATAATATAATGAACATGTGATCTAATTTCAAAATTTGGCAATCTAAGGGTAATTCAACAGTCACCATATTAACAAATTAAAGAGGAAAACCATGTGATTTTTTAATAGAAGAAAAATATATTATTTGACAAAATTCAATACTCATTTGGGATAAAAACTTTTATCAAAAATGGAATAGAAGAAGATAGAATGTTCTTAATTTGAAGAATATCTTCTAAAACCCTGCAGCATGCATCACTGTTGAATAGTAAAATATATTAGAAGCATTTCTTTAAAGATCAATAATCAGAGAAGGATGCCTACCATCACCTCCTCTATTCAACATTGTCCTGGAGCCCATAGCCAATGTATTAAGACAAGGAAAAAATGGCATAAGGCTTGGAAAGGAAGAAACAAATTTTTTGGGTTTTTTTTTCAGATGATAGAATTATCCACATGGAAAACCCAAAGAATATACAAACAAATTATTAAAAATAAGAAGAGCCTATATGATGGTGATTGGCTATAAGATCAAAATTTAAAAAGAAATTGCATTTCTATATCTTAGTATCAAGCAGTTAGAAAATGAAATTTTAAAAAAGATATATCATTAACATTAAGAACATAAGGTGCCTGGGAGTAAATCTAATGAAAAGTGTGCACGACCTTTATGAAGTCAATTTTAATACTTTACTGAAGTCCACCAAAAGACCTAAATATAATCTTACATATTTGAAAACCTGATGTAAGCCTGCTGTAGCATTATAGATCACGGGAAATCAGTGATTCTGGGACAATCGGTTTTCTATACCCCAAAAAAAGAAAAATTCAGCCTTACCCTACACCATACAAAGAAATCAGTTTCACAAAGATTTAAAAGCTTTAATATAAAAAATGAAGCTGAAAAGTTAAGAATCTGTTGACCTCAAGTTGGTAGTCTATAACACTGTCAAGAAAAGATAAACCACTAATTCAGAAAAAATATTGACAACAAATATAACCAAAAAAGAGTCAGTGTTCTAGAATATGTAAAGAACTCCTACAAATCAATAAGAAATAGACAAGAACTCAATATAAGAATAGGCAAATGATATAAATACACATTTCACAGTAAAATATTCATTAGTAATTAGGAAAGTGTAAATTAAGACTGCAATGAGAAACTATTTAAATTATCAAAACTTATAAAATGTGATAATACTAAGTATTTTGCAGGGATAAGGAAAAAGAGAGGCTCTTATTTGGTGTTAGTGGGAGTGTAAAGAGTCACAACTCTTTGGAAAACAATTTGGCTTCATGCTTGAACATTTGTTACCCTACTACTCCACAATTTTATTCCTCAGTGTATAATCCAGAGAAACTTTTGCCCACCTGGACCAGAAGACATATACAAGAATGTTCTCAGCAGCATCATTCATAACAAAACACTAAGAACAACTAGATATCCCTTAACAGGAAAATGGATAAACTATTGTTTAATTAACTGTGTTATATACAACTGAATATTATATACCCAGCAGTGAAAATGAATGGCAACATGGCTGCATTTTAGAAACATAATATGAAATTTAAAACAAGTTTTAGAAAACTACATACAGTATGATATTTCAATGAAATTCAAAAGCAAGAAAAACTTTATAACAAATAGATATGTAGTTAAAAGCAAAACAAAACAAAAAAGTATTTACAAAAGAAGGACTAGACATTTTATTTTTCAGCTATAGCCTCTGGCTCCCTGAATGGAATTGCAAGCTGCCTTCCAGCATCCTGGCTTTGCCAAGACTGAATCAGGCCAGGCCCACAGTACAGCTTTCTGGATTATCACCATCATATGTAAGGTGCCTGAGAGAGGTCAATATACCCAGAGCGCTGGGTACAGAAGGCCTGGCTAGAGATTTAAATGAAATATGCCTATGGATAAACACAGGAGTTAAGAGCTGACCTCAGGCCAGGAAATAAGAGACAGGGGCTGAAACGCAGCCAGTCGAGGGGAGGTGCCCTGCACCATGTACCAAAGGTTCTGACTGCAATTACTCTCATGACCTTTTATGCCCCAGATCATCAATGAAGACTTTGAGAGTATTGACAAAATTGTAACAAACACCAAATTAGGACTTCTTACAGACTCTAAGGAGGTAGGGAATCACATCTAACAAATTAGATAGTTGAAAACCAGACAGCAAAACAAGACCCAACTTGGAAAACCACACACCAATACATAATCAGAGAAGTATTCAGCATTACCAACAACAGCAACAAAAAGGTTAAAAAGCCATGACTTTGAAGAATAGATTGTTCATTTATTCTGTTATTATTCATTGGGAAAAGAGTTATTGCCCATTAAGTGTTAGTCGCTCTAATGTAAGCAAGGACTAAGTGTTGTCGGGCTACGTGATTTGAACTTGACTGTGGGGAATTATTGAAGAATTTCAGTAGGGAGCAACCAAATTTGCTTCATATCTTTGGAAGTTCATTTAGAGAAAAACAGTCAATTTAAATAATTTCATTAATAAAAAGTTGTTTCGTGTTGAGTTTTGATTACTTTGCTTCACCTGAGCAAGTGGAAACCTTGTATTTTGTCTAAGAAAAAGCACGATATGAGGACACAGAAGCTAATAAAGAACCAGTGGATGGTGGACTCAAGCAGGGGTGGCAGTAAGGGTTAGGTAACTGAGCTATTGTAGTCACAGCCTGGGGCTGCTGGCCTTCTGGCTGCACCATTTGACCATTCTGGTTCCCAGATGTAGGAGTCACATCTCTGCCCTGGAAGGGCTTTCAATTCAACAGCAGCCACAGAACCAGATGGAGACATGGCTGAGCCAACAATCCATGTAGGCACAGCATATTCGGCTCTTCCCAAGCAGGTGCTGATGATCCAGCCAGCCAAGGACCTTTTCATTTACATGGGGCAAAAAAAGAAAAAAGAAAAAAAAGAAAAGAAAAGAAAAGAAAATTGTTTAAGAGTTTTTATTAACCTCAAGTGAAGTTACAAGATAAACTTTAGGCATGTGTAATCAAGTCAAGGATTATACTCCAGAGTTTTAAAGATGAACAGAAAGTAATCCACATGGAACTATATAGAACTAGACACTGGAAGAAACAAGATAGTAATAACGGTACAGTTTACTGAACATTTACTATGTGCCAAGCACTATAGTAAGCATTTTACATGCATCATCTCCATTAATCCTCATAACCAATTATGAGGCAGGTACTATCATCATCCCCATTCTTCACAGGAAGAAACCGAAGCAGAGAGATGTGAAGTTACCTACCTGACACATTCATAACTGGATGAGCCAGGTCAGTTTGACCTCAGAGCCCAGGCCCTCTGCCACTCCACTCTACTGCATCTACAGTGAGAGGTGACACTGGTCTAGGCTTCATCAGGACCTATAAGGAAGCTATCTGATGGATGGTAGTGAGTTAAGGAAAATCGTGGAGCAAAGTCTCAGTGCACTACTGGCATTGAGAGCAAGGCAAGCCTGGGCACAGTCACCTGTACCCAATGCTTTGGGAAGGCAGATTTCCTGGGAGTCCATGTTCAAAGATCCCCAAAAGGGATTTTGACTACTGAGGAAAGGAAGACTCTGAAAAAATGAACTATAGGCTATAAAATTGCAAATTATTCCATTGTAAAGGAAAATTAATTCAATTCAACCTGTCAGTGTGACTACACGGGGAACTTGCTGATAGATTAGAAGTACACATAAGAAAGATTGAAAAAGGACATGTAATCCAGGATAAAAGTCTGGCTGGACCCTGTGGGTATAATGCAGCAAAGAGGCTGAATCTGAAAAACAACAAAAATACTCTGAAGACAGCAAAATAGTGCTGTTTCTTTTGGACTGGGAACAAGGAAAGGATAAGCCCTGTGCTGAAGCAGATGGTATCATGTTACGTGATGGAGAAAAGCAGGATTTTCAACTCTCAGCTTTTCTGTTTTCTTTCTCAAGGCAAATGGTCCTCAATCTAGAGATATTAAACAACTATCCAGAAGAAAAACGGGAGAGCATGAATTCAGGATTCTAAGCTCAGGTGAAAGATGATACATACATCGAGTAGTGTCTTGGATGTGACATTACTGTCAGAATTTGTCAAATAAACTGAATTAATCCCCTGGTGTTGAAATAACCTCAGTATTTGAAAACCCATGTAGAATTCCAGAGCCTAAAGACTAGAGATGAATACATTTTCTACTTTTCACATGAGAAAGATACATGAATTCTGATCTTTGTCAAAATTCTAGAAAGGATTATTAAAGAAATTGTGAACATTTACAAAGACACTTAGAGATTACTAAGGAACCACTGGTATTTACTGAGAAGCTGTGAAAAACAAATGTCATTTTTTTTTTCTGGGTGGAGCTGTGAAGTTTACAGTGCCAGTGGACATGGCAGACATTTGTGAAACTTTATTTCAGGAAATTATTTTGTTACTAAAGTTTCCTATAATGATCTAATGGATAAGACATAGAAATGTGGGCTAGAGTCTCTAGAACAGTGTCACCCAAAGGGTGAGGAAGGTCTCTAATGGGCCAGAAGGCTCTGTTCTTAGGTTCATCTGAAATTTTGTTTTTCAATATTGCATCAAGGTACAACATGCCCATTTATCAATTTTGCAGAAATCTCAAATCTAGGAGAAATGTGTCAGATGGATAAAATATTCAAAAGATTTCCCCTTGATGGAACTAAATAAACAAGAAGATTCATATAAAGCCTTGAATTAGGTTAAGAAAAAGGTCAGTTGCATAAATAGAACATGAAGTCATCAGACTTCACCATCACTTGTGTGGGAAGATGAGATTCGTTTGCAAGTTAGTAACAGCCCATTGGAGACATGGCTGCTAAAGAGACTTCTGCAATCCTAGGGCACAGAAAGCTTCAAGAGAGTCTCTCTACTCTAGGCTGTGGATATTTTGATTCTGCATTTTCTTTAAGAAGCATCCTGGAAACTTAGAGGGCAAGCAGAGGTGGGCAGCCCTTTTATGACAAAATAATAGATGACCCGGAGGTGCTGACTCTGAAAAAAGAACAGTTCAGTAGTTCATGAGACCTGTCTTGAAATGTCTGAATATCTTTTGTGTCAAATATGTAGTATGTGTTCTCTACTTTCCTCTAGAGGACAAAACTGGACTCTGCCTAGCAGCTAGCCCATCAAAGACGAATAGAAAGAAGTGTCTAATACTTAGAGTTCACAACCCTGCAGTGAGCTTCTCGGACAGCAGGGAATTCTGCCATCAGTGGAAGGAGTGGGAGGCTGTGTGCCTCCATGGCTGTAACAGATGGCCCCTAAGGGTTCTTCCACCATGTATGTTTTATAATTTGAATTATGACCATTACCATTTATTGAGCTTATACTATGTGCCAGGGCTGGGTTAAGGTCTTTGTGTGAACAGTCCCACGGCATCTTCATGAAAGTGAAGAGACTGAGACTCAGGAAGGCTAAGTACTCAGGCCCGCATGGTGGCACGTGGAAGAATGGAAGTTTGATTCCAGATCTGAGTTTAAATTTTATGCTCTTAACATCTATGTTATATATGATCTCTAATCAATATACTTCATTCTTTTATTAAAAAACTAATGCCCTAGAATGCCTTGTTCTTCACCTCCTCTCTCTAGAAAACTCTTGCTCATCTGTTTTGACTCACTCAGTCTCCTTTCTGAGGCTTTTTTCACACTGCCTCCACCCAAGATTTGTTGTTTCCTTTCTGTGTTGCATAGCACAGAGGGGCATTGTATTCCATTTGGCCATATAGTGTTGGTTTCTCTCACTGGACTGCAAGTTCCTAGTTTCCTGAAGAGCTGGAACTAATGCTTATTTACTCTCATCCCTCAGCACCACAGAGACATTGGTACTCAACATGTTTATAAGTTTGTTCACTCATTCATTCATTCATTCAGTCAATCAAGAAACCTAAGAAAGAATAACATCTTATTTCCCTCCCTCCTCTCTCCCCACTTTAATCCTTCCTGTGTAAACTCTATATATCATTCTCCTACTCAACCCTTCACGTTCTATAGAATACAAAGCGTCCCTTTGTGTTCTATAGCATAAAGTACGTGAGCCCGAGCATGATGTTCAAGGGCCTCTACAATGAGATCGTCACACACTCCCACCCCTCCGTACCTCCTTAGCCCTTAACCATCTCTGTCTCTACCATCTCTGTCTCTGGCCCATCCCCTTGCCTTTGCTCATATTGTTCCCTCTTCTGGAAAAAGTCCTCTCCCATCACTATTTCTTCTCAAAGTGTTCTCCATTCTTCAACATCCCAGTTCAAACACCACCTGCTTCAGGAAGCTCAATCTCATGCCATGACCAGGAAAGCCCTCCCTTCTTTGTATTTCCACAGTCTTATTTTGCTGCTTTGTTGTGGTGACTGTTTTCTAATGTTCTGTTTTATTCTATTTCTCTGGGTCCATCTGATCCAAAAGATTACCTAACAATAAATACCCTTTCAGCAGGTCCTGTGCTTTACTATCTCCAAATTTCTTGTGATATGTAGCACTATCTATTACTGTACCCCCAGTACCTAAGGCAGTATGCAACACCTATTTTGTAAATAGGCGTTGTTGAATGAATAAATGACAAATGAATGAATTCACCATAAGTTAAGACCTGCACTGTAGCATTGTTTGCACATTAACTAAATATATAACTTGGGGCATTGCATATAAATCTCTCTGGACCCATTTTTCTTACCAGTAAAAAGGTGGTGAAGGAGACAGGGAGAAAAGGGAACTCTTTTCTATGGGTGACTTGCTATATGTAACACAATGTGCTAGAGGCATTATTTACCTTACATGCCTGTGAGGAGGATAATGGAGGGAGGGAGGGAGAAAGAGGAGGGCATGCTACACAAGTAGTGAAAAGTGTGGGTGTAGGATAAGGCTCACTTGAGTTCAAACCCTGGCTCTGCCACTTACTGTGAACTTGGGCAAATTAACCTTTTAAACCTCTGTTTCTATAGCTATCAAGTGGTGATAATAAGGAAACCTACTTGAGAGTTTGTTGTGAGGATTAAATGAGATGGTGCACGTAAGGCATGTAGCCCACTGACTGGCACATAATAGTTGCATAATAAACAGTAGCTCATTATTATTATTTTGCCTGTGTGTCTTATTATCCAGTTTAACCAATGAAGAAGCAGAGGCTCCAAGAGATTAAACAATTGCCCAAAGTAACAAATATCTTCTGTCTGCATTGTTTCCCCCTCTGCCTACAGGACCCTCCAGTATATATCTTTCTAGAATGGCCGTGAAACTTGCAATACAGACAGACTGTTCTCATTTCAGGGTGAAATACTAGAAAGCCATCTCAATATTGCTACTTCTCAAATATGCCCAGATTTTTAACATTTTAATATCTATACGTTTAGCATCTAACATTGAGTATCTAAAAGGAGTGCCAATTTTCTCATGGTTATTCTTCTGTTTAATAGAGGTCATAATCTAAATTATAAGAATATATGGATACAACTTTCTTCCTATGAGTCTCAAAGCTAATAACATTTTCCCCATCATTTGCCTTTTCTTTTTGCAAAAAATCTAAATGCCACTTGTCACTCTTTAATGAGCAAATGTGGTATGAGCTTCTCTGCCCCGAAAGAGAGCCACAACCCACCTGGGCACTCAGTAGGCATTTGATTAGGGGAAGGAAAAGGAAGAGGAGTTAGTAGCCAGCAGGGTTATGAGAATTTTCTTTAGTGAAGGATGTAATACACAAACAGAAGGTTTACGGAGAACATACAAATAGGCAGAAGAGTCATTTATGCCAGGACATTATCAAGGGTATATGACCTTGGAACTAAAGTATTAGTGCTCTGAATGTCCAAGGGGACCTCCCATGGAGCATGCACAGGTGGGTTCTATTTCTCATGCCCATGACCCTGCGGCATCAACAGGCCGTCAGGGGGCTGCCGCCCGCTGAGCCCTTTTCCCTACAAACATGGTCTGCTAAAGTAGTCCAAAGCAGTTTGATCATGTGGAGAGAAACGCCAATCTAACCCATTTGCTGTTGATTTCTTAAGCAGATTCAGGCACACAGGATGAAGCACAGCTTTTGCAGGAATGGTTTAAGCTGGTTCTGGAGAAGAATAAATTAATGCGATATGAACGAGAGCTACTGATCATGTAAGTAAGGCAACACAGATAACAGTGAGTCCTAAAGGCAGAGGGGGCGGGAGTGGGGTGGCTCAGCCTCCCAGGTTGCAGTCCCAGGATTTTTTCTCCTGTGCATACAGAATTGTGATTGACGCAAATTGATATTTGATGTCTTGCATATCATGCTGGCATTAGTACAGAGAATTTTCAGTTGTGTATTTTCTCTGTGGAGTCCTTTGGCTAAAATAGATTTAAGGTAATGGGTCTGAAGCTGGAGGGCATTTGGATAAAGTATTTTCAGTCCATTCCTGTCACCCAGACCGGGGGCACCGACCTGTAGTCACCTGCAACATGGAAGCATATGTCTGGCCTCTGAGTGTGAACCACAAGAAAGGCTTGGTGAGAGCTGCCTGGGCACTTCCTTGTGTCTTTAAGAGATTGAAGGACTGAAATATGTCGGACTGTCCTCTTTGAATGAGGGGTAGCAGCCTGGTTTGGGGATCAGAATGTAGAGATGAGTCTCAACACATTCTGAAAAAGTCACCATTCTGGAGGGAAATAAAAGTAATATTTAATATAAAGCAACGAAGTTCCTTACTGAGTGTCTTTGCTTATGCTGTCTCATATCGTTTTCATCCCAATCCTGAGAGGTAACTTGGGCGGGGGCGGTGGGGGGCGGTCTTTGAAGAGGTCTCATAAATTCTATTCCTCTCCCCTGGCTGGGTTCTGAACCAGGAAGGAATAAGACAACCAGGTCAATAGATGGAATATCAAAAAAATCACCTCGATTACCAGTAATGGCGTGGCTAAATTTAAGAGCCCAGGTGGGCTTGCTAACTATATTATTTTCATAGGGCTAGAATAACAAATTACCACAAACTGGGTGCCTTACAGCAACAGAAATGTATTCTCTCACAGTGCTGGAAGACAGAAGTCTGATTCAGATGTCAGGAGGGCCGCGCTCCCTCTGCAGACTCTAGGGGAGAATCCTTCCTTGCCTCTTCTTGCTTCTGGTGGCTCCAGGCATCCCTTGGCTTGTGGCTGCATCACTCCAATCTCTGCCTCTGTCTTTACACAGCCTTCTCTGTGTATCTGTGTCTTCTCCTCTTCTGTCTTTTATAAGGACAGTTGTCATTGTGTTTAGGGACCACTGAGATAATCCAGAATGTTCTCATTTCAAGGTCCTTAACTTAATTACATCCGCAAAGACCCTTTTGCAAATAAGGTCACATTCACAGGTTCCAGGGTTTAGGACATGGACATATCTTTTAGGGGTCACCATTCAACCCATGACACTAACCAAACCCCAGAATTAGACATACCTATATAGTCGCAAAAGGTTATGGACCCACTTGCTTCTTAAGGGCAAGGCTTTTACCCTAGACCAGTGAATCTCAACTGGGGATTATTTTGCCTACATGTCTTGTGTGTGGCCTACACACACACACACACACACACACACACACACACATACACACACACCCCTGACCTGGGGGATATTTGGCAATATGTGAAGACATTTTTGGTTGTCACAACTAGCAGGTACTACTGGTAGTTAGCAAGCAGAGGCTAAGGGGGGCTACTAAACCTTCTACAATGCACAAGACACCCTCTCCCCGTGACTAACTAAAAATTATCCAGCCTAAAATATCAATAGTGTTAAGATTGAGAAATCTTATCCTAGACATATGGCAAGGCTCAGAGTAGTCGAGAATACGTTTACTGCAGACAGGCTGATCCCAGGAGAGAAAGGGTGTGGGCTGAATTTACCTAGTCCATTCTTCCTAAGGTTACATCCCTTGGGGTGAAAATGAGTAAGAGTGGAGACTAGGGGAGGAGGCCAGGAGTTATACTCATTGAGCTCCACTGACATAGAAGAAAATGCCAGGAATGGGGAAGAGGGGGTCGTCTGTAGTAATTGTTTTTTCCTATCACTATTTTTGAAGTTGATGCACATGCTGAGACTCAAAGAAACTAAATAATTTGTTCATGTCCACCTGACTACAAAGCCCTTTTTATACAACAATACCATCTGCTTTGAATCAGGTTCAAATTATCAAGTTCATTCAACAAAAATGTATCAAACAAATTCTATGTGCCAGGAACTGTGCTGAGTACTGTGGAAATAATGATGAAAAAGGCCACAGGCCCCATCTTCTAGGATCTCATAGTTTCAGGGCAGACAGACATATAAACAACATAGCACGATAGTAATGAGAAAACATGGCAAGAGCTCCATGAAGGTTTGTAGAAGGAGCAGTCAGTGCAGAGGGTCTCCCTGGGAGAGTCAGGGAGGCGCTGGCTGGTGTTACTGCTGCTCAGAGACTGGCTTCCCCAGTTACTACTGCAGAGGGAACTTTCTTCTCTGAAAGAGGCCAAAGAGAACTCAGGCATGTGAGCTAGACAAAGGCAGGGAGGAGCTCTGTTAAAGGACAGGTTTTAGTTTGAAGATAGATGAACAAGAGAAATGTCCATCTGGGTTCTCTGGGAATCCAATGCCAAGACAGAGTTAGAAGTATAAGAGATATGTTAGGGAAAGGCTTGAAGGATGAAAGGGAAAGGCAGCAGGAGTAAGAGGGATGTCTTCTGAACCCACTGCAGCTCCGATACCTGTAAAAGGGCTAAAAGGAAGGAGAATTGGGCACGAGGAGCCTCAGATGGCAGTGCAGCCGTGAGAAAGTCTCAGCCAGGCCAGTGGGCACACCAGAGCAAAGAGTCCAAAGTTGGGCAGGAATGGCTCAGCTCTAGTACCTCTGCTCTCCTCAGTCATTGGCGGGGACCCACCCAGGGATGGCATGGGCTCCAGCATGACACTGAACGGCTTCTGCAGTAGCAGTCAGCTCACTACACTCCTCCCGGAAAGGTCTCTCTTAAAGGGAAATCTAAGTGCCTCAACTCTATTGGCTACCACACTGGGCCAAAAGAAGTTCAGTGTCAATAACAAAAGGTAGGATATTGAACAAGGCAGGGACCTTGGCCCAAGCAGTAGTAGAAGTAGTAAAAATAATGACAGCAACAATAGGATATAGCAAAGCGATCCTGACACTATAGAAGATACACGTGCCGGCAGCATGTGGGGCTGGAAGGGAAGGCCCCACCATGTCAAACCTGGAGACCTAGTTTTCAGCCCTCAGCTCTTCAGTGTTTCTGTAGCCCTCTCTCTTCTCTCTCAAAACTTTCCTCTCTTGGTTTCTGTGATGCTGCGTTTCTTGTTTTATCCTTCTAACCTTTGCTTGCTTTTCCCCTGGCTCCACCTCTTTGGTTTACCTTCTAAATGTAAGCATTCCCAAACTTCTGCCTTCAAAACTTTTCTTTCTCTATAATCTCCCTTTTAGGAATCACCTGACTTCTTATCACCTCTGACCCCTGACACCTCTGTTTGCAGTCATCTTTTTTCCCAAGGACTCCAGAGCTGCATTCCCAAAGCTTTGAGGACCCCATGTTACCACATGGCCTGGTGTTGGGGAGCTCACACACTGTGATATGCATGGGATATCTGTAGGCATTGAAAGATCAAGAAGTTCCTAACTGACCTTCACCAAGAACTAACTTCTTTTCTCAACTTTGTTGTTCTTGTCAGTGGAAACACTGAGTCCCCAGCACTCTGGCTTGACGACTGAAAGCATCACTGAGTCTTCTATCCATTTATCCTACAACCAGATAGTTGTCTGAGTGTTAGTGCCTCCACCTGGATAAAATGTCACACTCCTGTTTCTGCCTTTTTGTTTTCTTGTCCACCACAATCAGAGATTGGGGAGTGGTTAGAGGTGACACTTAAAGTGATGTTGCCCCTAAAAGAGAGAGGAGTTTCAAATTGTCATTGTTCATTTTCCAGATTATTCTAGTCATTTTCTCATGATCTATCCCTAAAGAGTGGCCTGAGTGGCCTTCCAAAAGCCTGCTGAGGTCACATCACAACTTTCAGCTACTCCCCATCATCTCTGGAGTTCAGCCTGCCTCAGCAATCCTTCTTGGCACCTTCAGTGGCCCCAGCAGCAGTAAAACTTTTAGTTTAGAGATATTTCAAGATCGCAGTTTTAATAAGGAAAAAAGAATGCAGTAGCTACTGTCAGTGGGCTTATTTGTCAATGTGTCTACACAAACCTCTAGAATTTACAAAGTCTAAACATTTCTCATCCCCAGGGCCCAAGAACTAGAATTGGAAGATCACCAAAGCAGACTGGAGCAGAAATTAAGAGAAAAAATGCTCAAGGAAGGTGAGTATGGTGATATGTTTGGGGGCCTTGTTAAGACATTTTTCCCCAGAAAGATAGTCGAAGAGAGACCATTGCAAATCACAGAGCGAAATGTCCTTCCGGCCTCGGAGTCAGAAAAAAGCACCAAGCCAGCCTCCCTTCTGCCCACCACTGCCAGCCCAGCAAGTCCCCATTTAGCTTTGTTCCCTGGGCTATAAAGGCAGCACCTTGCTCCATCCCAGTGGCAAAGGAACAAAGTCATTAATTCACATTTCATTCACTTATCCATCCATTTAACAAATATTTGTGGAGAATCTAGTGTGGGCCTGGCACAGAGAGAAGGTCGACTCTGCCCTGTGGTCTCACTACAGAGACCAACACCCAGACAAGCAGTTACAGCACAGTGCGATGAAGGCCACGACACAGGTGCTTTGGGAGAGGTGATGGTGAGGGAGACGTCCTTCTCAGCATGGGCCGGGCCGGGCATCACACGTGAGAAAACTGTTTCCGCCACGAAGGACAGAAAATTGAAATAAACTCGACTGACATGATATACTGACTTACATATTCACTGGCTCTAGCCAGCTAAGCATATTTACGCTGTTTTTCACCTGTGTATTTGTGGGTCTAGACCCAGGCATGGCTTTCTTATATTAAGACCTAGGTCTAAAAGAATAAGTGAAATAATTTTTTTATACCTCATGGACCAAACTTTGCACCTATCTGTGGGGCAAGTACTTAGTAAATATTAGATGTCATCATAATGAATATTTTTATTTAGATATGTCACCCCCATTTTACAGATAAGAAAACTAAGTCTGAGAACTTCAACCATAGATTCAAGGGCTCTTGTTCTTTCCCATATAGCAGTGATTTGTAGACTCTTTCTTTATAGCAATAGAATTCTTTTTCTAATGAAATCTGTATAGAGCTGCACTACACAGGACAGAGGAAAGTGGTGTATATCATCTTATATTTGTTGGAAAGGGCTCAGATTAGTCCATCAATGACAAGCCAAAATTCAGAGAGGAATTTTTAAATTTCTCTATGTTAATTATTGAATAACAAGCACCAAAATTGGGATATTTCTAAATTAACAAACCATAGTATATAACTGGTATCTGATTAATACATCTGATAAAATTTTTAATTAGCTCTGTTTCAGGTTGGTAAAATAAATACCACCAAGACTTTATTAGCCACCTTCAATTCTTTTTTCTAAAAAAAACTTATTAAAGAGTGATGGTCATACATTTTCTTACTCCTCTCAAGTATACAAAAAAAAAAAAGTAGCTTCTTCATTTTGTCTGTACCTGAGCTCATCTTCCACAAAAGCTTCATCCCATTAATTAGCAAGAAAGAAAAAGAATGTTATTTATCCCTCTCTGGTAAACTTAGTCTGATGCAATGATTTAAACAGTCCCTGTAGGAAATGCGTAGTCTCTTTGGGATGAAAATGTTCAGTCTTGAAGATGGCCACCCCTTCCTTCTGCTTTTGTCCCTAAGAAGACTGCCAGGTAATGGGGAGAGGCAGGTTTGTGGGACTTTTTGGCATTAGGAATCTGTGTGGGTTGCGCTGACTCGTTGAGTCCCCACACAGTTGTCTCCCGTCATCAGGATGCCACTCTGCTGGCATTTGCAGCGAAGGTGTGTGGCTGGTGTGATCCACAGCCTGCCATTCTCTCAATGTGCTTGGTGCCTGGTGGTGTTCCCTGGCTTACTCAGACTTTCCTCAGCATGTCCTCCCTTCAACTTGGCTAGACATTTTACAGTATAGTGTCCACTGGGGGGCCACTTCATTCTTCATCAAAGGCGACCCCACAGCAGGCCCACTGGCCAGCTGCCTTTGGCAGCTCTGGGGCAAGTGGACACTTCTAGGCTCTACCCATGCCACACACAGCAGATCAAGATCTGGGGAGCCACATTCACACCCTACTTCTCTGCCCAACCACAAAGCACTGCCCCCTGTTTATACATAAAGCGCCCTTCCTGCTGGCTTCTTCCCAGAGTTCCAAACAAAGGACAGGGCAAGAGTCCTTGGGTCCCCAGTGTTCCCATCAACTGATACGACATTTTCTGCTGCCATGGGGGCTTCTAGGACCCAGAATGGAGAGACCGGAGCACAGACAGGGCTCTCGCCTTCCCATAAAACATGAAGTACAAAGGGAATGGTGCTTCTTTATTTCTCTGTTGTCATATGACCCCACCTCAGAGCTAAGCCTGTTTGACAGACAGTGGCACCTTCTCTACTCTGTGTTGGGCTCCCTGCCCAGGCCCCGGTGTGTTAGATGGAAAGCACTAAAGGAATTTATGAAGTCCTCTCCCAAGGCAATAATCTGGTTGACAAGACTTAAATCTGGCTTTAAAATTCTATTTTGAATGTCAGAAAGTCATTACTACAGTACCTGTTTCTTACTCCTGCCCTTGCTTTTATAACAATCTTACCTCCCCCAGGCAATTGGATGCTCCCAGCTATTCAGGAAGAAGGCAGCTTACTCTGAAAGACAAAACCAGAAAGCATATTCACAGTCTGGAAGCATCTACCTATTGGCCAGAGATCTGCTTCTGCCTGATCTCTACCCAAAGGGCTACAATTTGTCATTAACTGCAAATGAAAAAAAGGATTCTCATTGTTGCAATAGAAGCCATCGGTGCAGATAGCTTACTTAGAAACTTTTCTTGCTATAGCTCAGATACATTTTGTGGGTTTCTTTTATTCTTTTTTTTTTTTTCTTTTTTCTTTTTGCAGGGGAGGGGAGGTTGGAGAACTTGGTAGGGCTTGGCTGGTATTAACTTCTTTTTCTCACAAAGGGGTCCTCCCCTGTCACTTGACGTGTATTCTCAAGATGGAAACTGAGCTGATTGCAGCACAAAGCACCCACTTTTCTAATCTGTGGCTTCGAGGGCAGTTCCCTGGTGTTCAATTCATTTCTTTATTTTCTCTGTGGAAATTAAAGGGCAGAACAAGTCCAAAACAATCAAGAATGCTCAGGCTAAGACCTCTCTTGGGGCCAAATCTTACCTGAGGACCAACGTGTTTTTTTTTGTTATTGTTATTGCTTTGTTTTTTCCTTTAGAGAGCCAGAAAGATGAGAAAGATCTAAGTGAGGAGAGAGAAATATTCACCAAGATGATGCAAGTGATTGAGCAGAGGGACAAACTTGTGGATTCCTTAGAGGAGCAACGCATAAAAGAAAAGGCTGAAGACCAGCACTTTGAAAGCTTCGTGTTCTCCAGGGGCTGTCAGCTGAGCAGGACGTGAGCAGGCACAGGGGCCCTCTCCCTTGAAGCAAGTCAAGGAGGGGATATGGCCAACACCTCACATACTCCTAGTTCCTCACACACTCCTAGTTCCTTTTGCAGGATTTGTCATACCTGCAACTTAAGTTATACACTACTGCAATATGTTTTTTAAAATTAAAATTCTCTCATATTTGCTACAGCTGCTCCAGATCCTTCCAGAGATTATAATGAAGAAAATATAAAGACGCTTTTGAAATTGGCAGTCAACTTTAGCAGGTCTCTCCAATCGAATGTGACCTTGGCAGATGACTAGCATTGTTTTCCTTAGAAAGTGACAGAGAGATTAACTTTCCTGCTGCTTTTACCGTCTATCTTCCCAATTCATTGAGTTACACATCTTGAGATTTCAAAGAAGCTGCCTTTTCGTTAATATATCCATATTTGCCTTTTTTACATGGATGACTGGTTTCCAAATGTCAGAAGGAAGCAGCAGCAGTTTAAAGATTAGGTTAATATTTAAATTGTGTTTCCAGAGAAAGAGGAGAAACCTTGAGATTACTGATTACATAAAGCAAATAACTCATATAGCAGGTGTTAATTCAATCCAGGGTGAATTTAATTTACCAGGTGTATTTATAAGCCTTAATATAATATACATAAGCAATGAGAGTTTAATAGAACATTGGAGCCTTAATTTTATTAAAAAGAGAAAAAAAGGAAATAAAACTTTAACTTCATACCACAAGGATCGTTAGTTTTCACCAAATACTGTTGATTTAGAAAAGCTTTTTATTCTCAGAGCACTGTCCTTATGGCCCTGAAAAGCGTTTTTAGAAAATGAGTAATTTTGAAGTGCTGTTTTATAATCGTTGGTAATGGCAAAAAGGGAAACTCATTTGTTGATAAAATATGGATGAGGTCGGTGCTGCTACTAAAAATGAACACACTAGTGATCCAAGCAAGGGTTACGTCCCAGTGGTGGCCTTTTTGGATCCAAACAGAGAAGAGCCTCTGAGATGCTCTGCAGGAGTTGCTCAGGAACCCCACAGGACAAGGACAGAACCACTTCTGACTTCATGGTGAAGCTGAGGGCAGTGATCCCATTTACGAAATCCCAAATTGGGTCATGGATTTTTTACGACACTTTCAATGTGCAAAGAAAGCTGGAAGGTGGAGTGTGTACACTGACATTAGATTCCTGGGTGTTTGGATGTTTTCGTATGGAACCAAAAAGATTTCAAATGATAATCTGTTGTCATAAAGTATTTTATTGTTTTCCCTCAATGGGATTCTTTGAAGATTCAGGCTGACATTGACAAGAGGCAGACTGAAGAACCTCTTTGTTGTATCTTGGGCCTCTCTCATTTCTGCAAGCATTTAAATGTGTTATTGGACAAAAGGTGCTTTGCAATCGTTGGATCTGACCGGAGACCTAACTTTCCTCAATATAAATTGACCCACGAACCACTTCCATCTGAGATGCTGTCAGCGTACACCAGCCTGGCCAGCTGACAAACTGGAAATTAGAAGTGTAACTGGATTTCCCAAGTCAGCCAGTGTTTTGGGGGGTATTAAAACACAACCTTGCAATGATATACCAAGTTCCTAAGGTTGTAGGTTTTTTCCCCTTCTTTTCCTCTTTCTTTTTTCTTTCTTTGTTTTTCTTTTTTTTCTTCCCTCCTCCCCCACACTCCTTCCCTCCTCCTCCTCCTCCCTCCTCCTCCTCCCTCCCCTTCCTTCCTTCTTTCTTCCTTCCTTCCTTCCTTTGCTTCCTTCCCTTCTTCCTTCCTTTTAAAATTAGGTCTTTTAGTGTACAATTCTATTATTAGGAAATATGTACAGGCATCTGCCTATCTGTTATCTATCTATCTATCTATCCTATCTATCTATCTATCTGTCTATCTGTCTATCTATCTATCAGGTCCATCGTCTGTCATCATCCATCCATCCATCTATCCATCCATCCATCCATCCATCCATCCTTCCATCCTTCCATCCTTCCATCCTTATCATCTAGCTATGAAAACTGCCACTTATGGCTATTTATCTGTTTTTATTTATCTGTATATTTGGTGAAAATTGCTAACATGATTTCCTCATAATTCTTGTTTTTCTGTGTTATAATTTGGAGAAGACCTATTATCACTCTGATATTGGTATATAAGCTATTTAATATACAAATAACCCAGATGTTTGGGGCAGTGAGTCGTATAGTATTAAAGATTTATGGAGAGAGTCAAAATAATGTTTTCAAGCATCAGGCATTTGGAGGTAAGACAAAAGATCCACGAGAATGATAACTCATTTTCAGTTTGCATTCTAGAATATGTAGAAATATTCAAGCTCAGTCTTTTCTGTCAGTTATAAAAAAGTATACAATTGGATGCTTGCATACATTTAACAGATGATGCTCAAATATGTAGTGTCTGGCTTGTTATTGTGCAACAGAATTAATTGCCACTTATTTTAATTTGCTCTATTTCCATCTAAAAGAAAGATTCTCCCAAGACGGCCAACAAAGGAGGTGGTTCTTGGCCCTAGTATTCTGTTAATAGGTGAAAGAAACAATTTTTTCACTTTCTCTTCCAAAGACTATGTTCTGTGGTTTAAAACTATGTCTTATCTGGCCAAATTAAAACATAAACCTCATACTTAACAGGCTTCTACTTAATATGTACAAGTATCATCTATCTGTCTGTCTCTCATCTATCTATCTATGTTTTATCAATATGTAAAAAGTAATATGTATAGTCATCTATCTACTAACTTTCAGTTTTACCAGTATATAAAAACTATTTCAATGATTATTTCCAAAAGGACACAAATATTGTAGTTTTTGAGCTATTTTAAATGATTCCATTCCTTATTCACAATAGAGAATGCTCCAAAACCCTCAAAATTTATAATATTGTACAATTTGAAGACAGTTTCTTTATATACAGTATGAGTAGGATTATGATGAAAACAGCCTTTACTGTCGCATGAAGGAACACTTGTCATCAAGTCTGAACAATTTAGGACTCTGAATGAGACATGAAGCCCCAGCCTCAGGTCATATTTCATCGTCTCTCACAGCTTCAAAGTTAAACCAAAGGCTCACGATAGTTATAAATTCAGAATTTTACATAAGTCGGACCAAAAGGACAGTTCTTAAGTTCACTCTCATTTATTTATCCGTTTAATAAACTTTTTTTTTTGAATCCTCGTGGGGTTCTGCATCCCTGTGCTAGGTGCTGGGATATAGAAAGAATGTTGTTCTTCTGTACGTGCATCCACGCGCATGCACACGCACACACACACACACACACTCAGATAAATACCACTCCCAAATAAATACAAAGATAAAGAACTATTTTTATTATAAGCATGAACTTATTCTACTCACATTTATCTCAAGTATAAAGACGTATCTCCAACTATTGTGCTTCTCTAGCAATAAAAACGAATAAGTTGGTGTTTTTAAAACTGAAAAATAATATCAGGCTGTACTGTTTTCATTTAAACCTTGACTTTGGCAGTGTTAGGCTGCTTGGAATCAATGCTGAGATGCAGCATGTTAATTGCAACTGAGAAAGGAAGTGGCAGGTGTTTCCAGCTCTGATGAGCTGCAATGAAATTGATGTTTTCTGCATTCTGGAGGCCAATAACAATTCAGCAATGTCTGTCTTCCCAGGAAGCAGATTTATAGGCTTTTCCCCTTCCAAACTGAAAATGGCAGCATGTCCCACCCAGGTGGTTGATCAGACAACTCCCTCAGCAGAGGAGAGGTGGCAGGGGGCAGCTGGGGCTGCCGCATCAACAGAGTGGCTGGCAGTCATTGGATGTGGTGAGCTCCAGTGTAGGAGTTTATGTAATAAGACAGTTCACATACAGGGGAGCGTGTACTATTTCACCTACTGTTTATCTTCCAACTTCACTGCTGAGTACCTTGTAAAAGATTAATTTGCTCCCACAATTGGGAACCATTCACGTGGATTGAAATGTGTTACATGTACACTGCTCTAAATACTCAAATGAACCCCAAATAAATGGTTTTGTGTCTAAGGAATCAAAACATTTTCCAGCGGCCTTCGTCTGGCCCTCCTGAGAGCAGCGTCCTTTTCATTTCTCTCTTTTCAGTGAAAGGACCTGGGCAAAGCTTTGGTTTCATGTGGGAGTCTGTGAGTTAACGTTGGAGGCTCTATTCCCACTGGGGCACCTGGAAGAACTTACCTGACCAGCAAATTGGATTCAAGTGGAGGAGGAGTGAAGCAAGCTCACCTCAGGTGTATTCTCTCAACAAAGAAAGCTATTCTTGGGACTGGGGAGGAGTGAGGTGGAGCCTAGCCTAGTTCCACCTCTTGTTTCTTTACTTACCTGGTTTTGTATTTTATTCACTCAACGAGGATGCTCCCATCTGCGCACAACTGGCCTCTTCTTCAGCTCACACTCTTTTAGGCCCCAGTTTTTATTGTTATTGTTGTTTTCTGTTTTTAATCCCAGTGCATGAAAATTCATGAAATGTGAGTGCATAATACACCAGAATTGCCACATCAGATTAATGAAGTGGTTGGTCCTCATCATTGCACACCATGTTTCCCCATTGTTTGAAAGCTTTTGTCTGCTCATAGAATATTTGAAACGATTCATTTTTTTTCCATTGAGCATCCACCAAAAGTAAACATAACTGCAGATGAGAGCTCCTGTTTTGGAAGCGCTAACATGCCAAGGAAAAGTGCCAAGGAAAGGCCAGTTACCTTTGATGGTGCTTTGTGAGTTTTACTTGTGCCCATGCTGGGGCTCATGTGTCCTCCTGCTCACAGAGTCACAGATTCTCAGTCTTTAGTGGATCTGTTAGCTGCAACTCACCATCCCTCAGCCTTCGGGGCACACTTGGTAATTTCATGCTCACTCCCTCTCCCAACTCATTTCTAGAAATACAACAAGCAAAACAGATGCCGTCATGGCTCCCCCGAGAAGCTCTGACCCTGATGATGGTAATGGATCCTGTGAATTCAGCTCCCCTCACCTGCCAGGTGCTGGCATAAGCTGTGTACGTGCATTATTATTTCTTTTAATCCTGAAAGCAAAACCCTTAAGACCAACATTACCCCATTTTGAAATGATAAGACTGAGACACAGAGGCTTCTCTAGAACCTGGGCCCTCGACCCACAGGCTGTATGGCTTTGCTTTGTGTCCCCACCTGGACTTGTTCCTTGTGCTTACCTGTTCCTTCCCTTCCTTTCCTAGATCAGTTCCCATTGCCACCCTCCCCCAAGACACCAGTGCAGAGCCTTACTCAGGGGAAATCTGGGTATAGAAGCCGAAGCTGCCATTTCGCAGTGTTTTGTGTTTCCTTCTGTACCACCTCACATGCTCTAACATGAAAACAATCGTTTAGAGCAGTTAAATCACTTAACCTCCATCACCCCTCACGAAAATCTTTTGATAAACATGATATTCTAGGAAACTGCTTGCTGTTTATTCAGGGTGACCAAGTACCCCTGACACACTGCCGTGGACACTCGAGGTACATTTTTACCCCAAATTGAGAAGCATGACATTACATAATTAAACCTCCAGTCCCAGGGGTAGGGAAGCAAGAGCACAGGGCTGAGGGCATGAGAGAGGGAGGATCTAGGAGTGTGTTGGGGACCAGCTGAGAGTAAGGCGACTTCTGCAGGCCCTTAGGGAGATCGAGCAGAGGTGGGGTAGAGGAGCAAGGAGGGTGGGGAGCAGGACAGTAGTCACTGAAAAATGCTACCTGTGGTCGTGTGTGAAACTAAAACAACCTGATACTGCGCCAGCGACTTCGAATGTATCAGTGGCACATGAATTCCCTTCCCATTCCCAGAATAATAGAAAATGTTTCCATCATAAGCATGTAAGGGAATTGTGTATGTGTGTATAGAGTAGTCCTACAACCATAAGTACGTAATTTGAAAACAAATCAATACCTCAAGGCAAAACTCAACCAGTATAATCATTGTATACACAGTAAACTGAGTCACTACTTCAGGGCTCGAATTCCAGCTCTGCCACTGCACAGTGGATGATATTGCGCAACTCAGTTGTGCCTCAGTATCTTCATTTGTGAGATGGGGGAATCTTCCCTCCCTCTCTTTCTCCCTCCCTCCCTCTTCCACTCTCACGGGTTCCTTGAAAGAGCGCGATTTTAAAATGGAAATGGCTAGAACATAAATTTTTAATTGGAATGACTATGGCGAGTTTCAAACTGTTTGAATTCCAAGAGCAGAAACAAACAAGCAAACAAAAACAAAAACAAAACAAAAAACACTTCAAATCTCAGAGCAGGTAAGAATGGGCCGTTTCCATGAGGGGAAATGTAAGCAGTAAACTAGGCCAGGAAATACGCTTCTCATAGCATTGTCACCTTTTTGGAATCTCTCTGAACTGGCCTCTGCCAACCAGATGTGCAGTCTCTTGGAGACCCATTTGGCCAATGGTCACCCTGAAGACTCCATCTGGCCCTGGTGATTTGGTTGCATCTCATTGTCAGGCGTAATACTTCTGACCTTCCTCCTTGAAAGGAAATATCTGAGGTAGGAATCACCCTAATGTCTTCCCCAGCAAAGATGGAAGCGAGGACTTTTGTTTCTCCAGGCCACACGAATCTGGAAGTGGGTGTGAGAGGAAGGTGGGTTACAACATGACAAGGAGACTGTGCTCCTCCAATCACTCTGGTCTGGGAAAGGGGAAGGGGAGACCTTTGGAGTAATCTCAGTGGCCTGTGACATGGACCAATAGCATCACTGGGACCCTAGGTACTCTTGCCTGGCTGGGTGTGAAGTAGCTGACAGCTGCTCCTTTCTATTCTTAAAAGCTTCGCCCCTGCTGCTGTTCCTCTGGAGTGTTCTCCATTCCTCTGCTAGACAACTCCACTAGGAGCTACTGACCTTAGAGCTTCACCTCAACATGTAATTGGTACTCAGCTCTCATGCGCAGGTGAGGAAATCCCCCTACTAATGTCTACAGCTCATTACTGGACGCCTGAAGGAGAGGTAAGCAGGTCACCGGCCTCAAAGAACTTGAGACTCATTCCCCCATGTGTCTGATTCAGAGGCCATTTGAATGGCATCATCTTGTGTGAACTTCAAAAACACCTCCCCTCCCTCAGTCCATAAAACTAAAGCCATTCAACTTTCTCCTGCCCCAATGCCTTCTCTGCCCACCCAAAGAAGCCCCTGCTCCCTTACCCCAACCCTGCCATCTTGGCTGCCTTAGTCTAGGCAAGTAGGACTCCTGAAGGACATGTTCATGGGCAGCCTGGCCTTCAAAGGCCTCTACTAATATCTCAGAGCTCCCAAGGGGGCATGCAGTGAGAATTCTCACTTAAGATTCTCATCCCAGAGCTATTGCTTCTTTCACACATTCTTTTCATTCCAAGAGCACACCTTGTTTTCAGTGATCGAGGAGGTCCTCAAGAGTATCTAGCTGGCTTTTTTCCACAACCCCCCACCCTTGCTGCTTTGATGTAGTTATATAACCTCCAATCATTGACTGGGATCCAGACCCTTTGAAAAACCCTCTTTATCTTTATGATCTGCCGGAGCCTCCTATTTTGTTCCTTAGACGGTGTATTAGTTTCTAGGGCTACCATCACGAAGTACCACAAACTAGGTGGCTTAAAACAATGGAAATGTATTCTTTCACAGTTCTGGAGGCTAGAATTGCAAAATGAAGGTGTCTGCTGAGCAATGCTGCTTCCCCAGCCTCTAGGGGAAGATATTTTCTTGCCTCTTCCAACTTCTAGTAGCTCCAGGCATTTCTTGGCTATGGCAGCATCACTCCATTGGTCATCTTCTTCCTGAGTGTCTTCACATCATCTTTCCTCTGTGTATGTCTGTGTCCAAATTTTCCCCTTCTCCTAAGGACACTGGTCTTAGTGAATTAGGTACCCATCCTATTCCAATATGACTTAACACATTATTTTAACATAAGTAATTATATCTGCAATGACCCCATTCCTAACGCAGGTCACAGCCTGAGGTTCTGGGGTTAGAATTTCAACACATCTCTTTTTAGGGGGCACAGTTCAATGCATAACAGGTGGTATTCACATTTGAGAAATGTGACACTTTCCTCAGTGAAAGCCTCTTCCAGAAGAGTTTGAGTTTTCTCTTAATTTGATTTTGAGATGCTTAGTTTATCTCTATCCTGGGTTTTTAAGAAAAAAGTAACGAGGCAAAATAAAAAGTAAACAGAATACAAAAGAATAAATATGACAGATGTAGATTACAAAGACAACTTAGGAAATCTGAATGGAATACAAAGACTCTAGTTTTCTCTCCATTATCTTAGTAGTTATAGGTACTCTTTTGCTATTGTTTTAATTGTTACCCTAGAGGTTACAACATGATTTCTTGATTTATCAAAGTCCAATATAAATTGTTACTTTTACTTCTTCCCAGACAATGCCATAGAACACTTAACTCTACTTACCTCCCAATTTAAACACTTTTGCTTTTGTGTATTTTAATTTGATTTATGTTTTTAAACCTTATGAGACATTATTATTATTTTATATAGTTAATATTATTTTAGATACTCCCATATATTTACCTGTTTATTTATGTTTTATTCTTCCATGTGTCATCAAGCTTCCATCTGGAATGATTTTCCTTCTGCCATACACTTTAGTATTTCCTTTCTTTTGTTTGGGTCTGCTATTAAAAATTTCCCTCAGTTGTATTTTTTTTTCTGCAAGTGCCTTTATTTACTTTTTGTCTACTAGAGTGGAATCTTTTGTAGTCCCAAACCAAAGCAAGGAGGGCTTACTGGAGGCCCTCGGTTTAGAGGCACCTGAAGTTTTGTCTATTTATCCTTAGGAGGGTGGCAACTTCCCAGCTCAATCTCTCAGCTTCTCAGCTGCCTCTTCAGAAAGTGGCAGATGCCCTAGCGGAAAGTAGTTCCAAGTGACAAGCTCACTTCTCTGGAGTTCCTCCTTTGGCAAGCTCTTGGTCCTACACGTTTAATTAGCTTTCCAGTGCTCTCAAGCAGATTTATTTTAGGTTTGTCCAGTTTTTCTAGTTGTTCTCAGTGGGAAGGTTGGCCTGTATTTTACATCTGACTGTACAAAAAGTCAAATAGCCATTTTCTATCTATTTGTTAGGAAGATTCCTGGAAGCTGTTTTATAACACTTTTGCTTACATCCCATTGGTTAAAGTTTAGTCATATGACTGCACCTAGCTGGGAAATACCCTCTTTACTCTAAGAGACCATAATCCTAGCTGAAAAGTGTGGGTTCTATGGATATTTTGTTGAACAGATCCTAGGGTTTGTAATATTAGTTTTTCAGTTACTCGCTATGCAATCTGAAGCAAGTTACTTAAACATTCCAGGTTCCAAGTTACTTATCTATAAAATGGAGGTAATGATAATATCATTTATGAGTCTCAAATGAAAAACTAATAATGAATGCTTATCTGCTGGGCACTTAGCTGAGTCGTTTGTTTACACTGACTACCGTGGTCCTCCTGGTAGTCATCTGATGAAGTAAATACTCATTTGTTCTCATGATGATGAGAAAACTGAGGCAGAGAGATTAGATATCTTGCACAAGATTATAGGATATTTGGCTGCAGAATGGTGATTCAAATGGCAAGCCTTCACCACTACATGATCCTGCCTTGTAAATCACAAAATTCGCCTGTTGGAATTGCTGAGGGAAGATGACAGGACCAGGACTGGAACGATGCCAGCTGGCTGAGGGCAGTATGTGTTTATAGCAAGAAAAATGGTCTCCTAAGGGAAGGTCTGGGAACAGAACTGGACTTGTTTAGTACATATGGGTTTTTGAGTGATGCGGATCACCCAGGAAGTTAGAGGAGATCATAGAGATAAAAGGGACCCTAAAGAGCGTGTAGTCCCATGGCTTTATTTTTATAAATTAATCGATTTTGTGATACATTTATTAATTTTTATTGAAGAACAATATACATACAGAAAATTTCTCACATTATTAAGTGCGTGCTCTATGAATTTTCAAAATGAATATAACGTAACCAGTTCCTAGATCAAGAGAGAACATTAGCAGCTCCAGTAGCCTCTTTCATGCCTTCCACCCTCTTGGCCTACACCTGTCACTACCCCTCCCAAGGCTAATCATTATCCTGACTTCTAACATCAGAGATTAGTTTTGCCTGTCTTTCATCTTCTATGAGTAGAATGATAGAGTATTTGTTATTTTGTGCCTGATTTTTTTCACTCAACATTATTTTGTGAGATACATTCCTGTTACTGCTTGTAGTTACAAATTGTTCGTTCTCATCACTGTGTAATATTCCCTTGTGTGACTGTCACTATTTATCGATTCAACTGTTAATAGGGAATTGAATGGTGCTGCTGTGAACTTTCTAGAACATGTATCTGGGTGGACACACAAATGTACTCATTTTTGGGGGGTGTAACTTAGATTGAAATTGTTGATCATATGGTACTGTCTTGTCTTTGCTTTACCGTTGATGGAAATGAAAGTACAGAAAGGGCAGAGATCTGTCCAAGGTCACCCAGCTTCTGAGCCAGGCCTAGAACCTGAGGTGATTCTCTCCTTGTGCAGTTTGTCTAGGCCTAGATTTCAAGCACACTCTGGCCTAGAGATTCAGCATTCTCATGCAACACACATTTAACTTATGAGCTCTTATCATTTAAGCGTCGGGTAAGATGAGACTAATGACCAAGCACAAGAGGGGCAACTGATCAGTGGGGCCATAATTGCAAATACCAGTTTAGATTGGAGGGAGTCAGAGCAGATTCTTCTCTGCATTTTGTCGAATAACCATGTGCAATGTGTGTCCTGTTTAAACTAGAGTTAAATTCAGTCTCCTTTAGGGCTAGGACCTGTGCAAAGTGCTTCCCCCATATGTTATTTCATTTAGTCTCCTGAATAAAAACCAAGTCAATTCACAACCATAAGGACCAACATAGTCTCAAAAGAGAGTATGTAAACTCTGTAAGAAAATGAGCATTTTAGAACGGTGCTTTCCAATCTATGGTGAAGGATCAATATTTTTATAAAATAAAAAATAAATGTTAGAAAAATAAAATGAAAAGACATTCAAAATATAAGCTTCCGCTTTTTATTATTAAATTAAACAAATAAAAAGTTACATTGTTAAATTACTATAAAAGTTTCGAAACACTCTTAGTTTCTATATTAATATCATCGAGGATGAATAGCACACAGTTTACAGATCAACACTGGTTTTCAGACTACCTTTTGAATAGCACTGGTTTATAATTTACCACCCATTCCCCCTTGGCTTATCAAGATAGGTTAATAATTATCTTAGAGGCAGAAAGGTTTGCATAACAAGACGTCTGCATTATACCAGAGACCCTGGAAACCATTCATAGTTTACATTCCTGGGACTTTACCATTCCCCACCCTTTATCAACATGACTTTATTCAACAGTATGGATAAAAGATAAAAGTTACAAATGACTTTATTGTTCTTTTCAAGAACTTCCCCTCAAATCTCATTGAAATGAACATAAAACTCTTAAATTTTTCAATATATAGAATTTAAAAGACTAATCTCGAAGACTCTTTGAAAGCTGTGGCTTGTGTTCATTAATCTTAAACTATTTAATCACAATCTTTAGCCAAATTAACTAAGCACCACCTCATTGAAAGACTTTCCTTAAATCAGATCCCCAAACCTTATAAATATTCATACTTTGCCCCTGCTCTTCCCCAGTCCAAGATGTTACTAAGACTGAGAAGGCAGGAGGATTCTCCTTACCGTGGTGTACGATAAACTTAGCTTTGCCTTCTCTGCAGCTTATTTTGCAGGTTTTTTCTGGGATCCAGAATTCAACGATCAAGACTTTCCTTTGTTCTTTTTAGTCTTGTTCAGTTGCTTCCAAACTTTAGTATGCATAAAAATTATTGAAGAGTGTTGTGTATGCAAAAGTATGCATGAGCGATTTAAGAGATTTCTATGTATAATTTTACCCATGCCGTATTTAGGACCTAAGCCCTGTACACAGATATTAGTAATTGGTGAAGAATAAAGAATGACTGAGCTTAGGTACGTGGATCAAAATCACCTGATGTAATTCCTGTTAAATACTTGTCTTGGTTTTACCTCTCGGTTGTACTGAATCCGAATTTCTAGAGATGGGGCCTGGGAATGTTTGTAACAACTCCCTAAGGGATTGTGATGCACCAACAGGTTTGAGAACCACTATTCTCCTCCACCACTTCATTTTGTAGATGAAGAAATAGAGACTCAGAAACAGGAGTAAACTTGCCAAAGATCACACAGTTATTGAGCTGTGCTTCTCACGATTCCTTGACAAAGTTCCTAGGTCTGGAGGTCAGATTTGGGAGATGGGCTTATGTATCCAATACCCTGAACAAGAATAATTGATGATGTAATCAGAATACAATTCTATTTTGGCTTCTCAACATCTCTAAGATTCATCAGTGGAGTGGTGGGAGGGGAGTGTGGTTGTCATACTCTTCCACAGCTCCTGGGTAAATGTTCTAGCAGTCATCATGATTTCCCTGCTTTCTGTCAGGTGAGAGGCACCAGCTAAAGTATTATTTTCAAAAAAGATAAAAGTAGGACTCGTAAGCGAGGATAAAATGAACATATACTCTGCTGAATCTATTGACCATCTTTTTTATTCTCAAATTGCTGCTTGTTAGTTTTCTGATTAGCTCAAGTAAAGACAGATGGGTTATTAAAAGGCTTTAGGAACGTGTCCTCAGAAGGACACACAGCTGGCCCTCTGAGGAACTGCAGGTGGGCGCTGGGAAGAGATTCAAGATTTAGGAAGCTACTCCCCATGGTTTTTCATTACCCAGATCACATGGCTTTTTGAGCACACTTCTTTGCCCCATTCTTTTGTTTCTCTATTCATCAGCATGCATGTGGCTAAAAAATGGACACCCCGGTGCTAAGTCTACATGATCATCACTGAGAACTCAACTTCTGACAAGTCTTTCTAGCTTGGTTCAGACTCTTGATTGAGACTATCTGGCTGCTCTCCAGTCAAGTATTAGCAGTCCTTTGGGTCAGGTCAATCAGCTGTAGCTACTTGGAGAAAACACACTGCCAAGGGGCTGTGTGAGTGTGAGACAGAAGAGTCCAAGTGAGAACTTAAAGTGGGCAAGCACAATAAAATGTGCCTTTTAGTCATTTCCACCATGAGACTCCTCTGTTATGCCAAATGAGTCTGGTTGTCACTCTGTTGCTTTTACTCGGGCTGGATAAGTTTGGGGCAGGGGTCTCACAGGAGCCGATTGTTGTACCTTCCCATTCATATTTCCACCAATATTTGGGATCCTCCTTTGCACAAATCTTTGAGCTGCTAGAAATAGGGATGTCTCTAAGAAGCCTTGGCCCTGTGCTCATGAATTACAAACTTCTCAGTCTTGGAGTGGGGTGAAGAGGAGGGTGGGTGTGCCCAGTTATGGCACAGCTACGGATAAATGCAGGAATGGTCGGATGTACCCAGTTGGTGGGGCTTGAACACGTTTCGGTTCACTTTGTTTCTTCCCAGATGGCTCACTCTCTTTCGTAGGCTCAAAACCTGGGCCTAGTAACTGTACAGGTAGAAATGCAGGGGAAGTGCAAGCACCTCAACACGTAGCCGGGTGGAGACAGTGGGAGAGAGTAACAGGTGGGTTCGGTTCAGCAGTCACTGAACTCCTGATTTGTGTGAGGATCTGTGCTGGGTGCAGAGCCAGGGGAAATGAGGCTCCCAGGCTGGAGGGTCTCACACACACGAGATAAGGCCGCACGTTCTGCAAGGGGCGGATTTGCGGTATCCATCCCCCTTGCTACCGGTAGCCAAGGGACCTGGAACGCAGGCCTGGCCAGGGCGAGGGCCCGAGCGCGCAGCTCCTCGCAGGGCGGAGGGCGGCGCGAGGGAGGGAGAGAGGGAAGGGAAAGGCGAGTGCGAGCTGCCTTAAATGCTTGGAATAATTCCGCTTCCGTTTGGAAAGCCGCAGCCTCAGTCCCGCCGCGTCCGCCGCGTCAGCCCAGCGCCAGCTCCGCGTCCCGACCGGCCCGCAGCTGCCCGCTCCGCCGCCATGGCCACCTCCCCGCAAAAGTCGCCCTCTGTCCCCAAGTCCCCCACTCCGAAGTCGCCCCCGTCCAGGAAAAAAGATGACTCCTTCTTAGGGAAACTCGGAGGGACTCTGGCCCGAAGGAAGAAAGCCAAGGAGGGTGAGTATGGCCCTGCAGCGCGAGCCGCACAGATCGGGTACCGGGGGCCTTGGGGCCAGGGCTCAGGCCGGCGGGAGCGCGCCGAGGGGGGCGCGGCGACGCGTGCGCGCGCTTCCAGGAACGTTGTGTCTGGCGGGGCCTTGAGCGCCCCGCGGGCCACCACCACCTCCCTGCTGGTGGTCGCCTTCGCGCTGCTCTCCAGGGCCCTGCGGCGACTGACTGGGGCCACCCGGGCCTGGAACCGGGGAACGCCTGTTCTCGGTCCCGGGGCCGCTTGGCCCAAGGACCCTGGAGGCGCCCGGCCCGCCAGCCTGGAGGCGGCGTCCTCCTGTAGGCCCCAAGTCCCCGCCCTTTACGCGCCCGAAGGCTGGCGTTTCTCAAGTTTCTACTGAAACTTCTGGGCGCCGTCACTCTTTGCCTTTCGTTGGTCTTTGAAATCAGATCGTTTCCCAGACCTGCTGAAGTCCAGATGCAGCGTTGGCCTCTTTAGATCTTTTGTCCATACCCAGGGCCCGGTGTGGCTGTATTAATGAGTAGATCAACATCAAATGTTTGTCGAATGAATGAGTGAAAAGCTGGCTTTCCTAGCGGTCCTGCTGTGTAGTGGATGACAAACTCTCACCCCAAGAGAAAACCTGGATGAGACACACACACACACACACACTTTGCATCATGACTATGACCCTTCTGTGAACTTGAGAGCTCTTGCAAAAACCATTTCCTTTTTCCCCCGCCCAGGTGAATTGAGGCGATCTTATTTTTTTCTAGAAGAGCTTGCGTGGGAAATGTTTTGTCTAAAGGGCAGATTTCGCATCCTGGTTTTGGGTTTGAAAAACGTGGTCACGGTCCTGAAGAAGGAGTAGTGAAAGATGGGTAGATAGAAGTTGCTTGGTTCATTTTTTAATATATATAGACTGCTCATTGGTGTAGGAATAGCACTTTTGAAGATTGTGATATGAGATGTAAAATAAGTTTCATGTTCCTGAGTTATCTTAAAGCATAAAAAAGAATTTTAAAAATTTCATTGTTGAGAATTATTAAATTTAACACAACAGACTAGCCTTCCATTCTCTATATTGAAATGAGAAGCAGCAAAACATATACCCCAAAATGTCCCCCCACCCTCTATTTGGTTATTTTGGCAAACCATTAAGTAATGTGCAGTTGGTAGCAAATCCTGGCTTAGAAATTCCTTTTCTAGACTACTCTTTTAACTTTTTCCCCTCAGTATCCCTGATATGGGCTCTCTCGTTTAAGACTGGGCAACTCAATTTTTAAAGCTCATGACCTACTGGGAATACTCACACCACCATTGCCAACTCTTTAGAAAAGTTTATTGTAAAAGTAAAAAGCTGGTCTTTTTTGTATCTACTACTATTCTATTCCAAGAGCCAGGAGAATGAGTCTGCTGGTGGCCCTTCACTTTTTTTCAGGTGGCCTAGCCTGTCTCCTTCAGCCTTTTCTTCACCAGGCCAAACATCCTCTGTTCCTATAGCTGGTCCTCGTAGACATGATTTTATGGCACACTGACATCCTATCTCTTCATTTTCAGTGAGGTCAACTTAGTTGGGACTTTGAAAACGATGTAGTGGAAGGACTATTTACAGAAGTGTGGGCAGAGTTAAGGGAGCCCCAAGAGATGATGAGGAACGTAGGCTCTAGCAGTGGTGGCAGGGGACTGTTACCACCCCTAGACCTGGAGGGACAAGGGAAGCAAATCGGAACCCATTGAGAGCCGGAGCTGTGAGAGGCTGCCTGACAAACTGCAGCTGTAGAGGGACACGTGTCAGAAATGTGAAGGTGGAGCAGGGAGACATGGCACAAGAGAGACTGCGTGTTCTCTTTCTTTTTGCCCGGAATCTTTCTCTGGTACTTAAAATTGGCTAGACCCAGTGGGAAGTCACCAGGGCAAGGGAATCTGGGTGATGTTGTATGTAGGGGTCAGCTCCTTTAGGGACAGAGCAGTGCAGAGAATAAATGATAGTGGGGAGTGGGGGTGGGGGCAATGGAGAATAGCTAGCAGATCGTCTCAAAGCAAGGTGCTCAGAAGTCAACATAGTACAGTAGTAATCCCGTCCAGCTAGTCCTAGTTAGAACAGGGCTGTCACCTCCTTTGCTCTAGCACAGACATCATGTTCTATTAATGCAGTCAAGGCTGTTTTTCTTTATTTTGCCAACTATATCATACTGTTATCACTCATTGAGCTTGCTATCAGCCGAAAGATATTTTTGTTTGGTACTTCTCAAGCATTCCCTTCCCTATCTCAGATTTACTCTATTGGGTTTTTGAAACCAAGTGCAAGATCTTGTTTTAATCCTTGTTATACTTAACTGTTAAGTCCTTATTCTGTCATTCAGTCTGTTAGCTAATCCAGGGGATGTAAATGGGTGAATTGAAGAGCATGTGCTTCTCTTAAAGGGGCCCACCATCACTCAGCTCCAACTGCTTGCTGCTGCACCTAGTAGTTCTGTGAGCCCAAGGTCAAAGAAGGCAGTGGGTGGGTCTGAAATGACCTGTTCTTAGTGAGCATGTGCTGCGTCTCAGTGATCAGTGCTTTACTTTGTCAGGGGCCTACTAACCATCACTTCAGTAACAATACGGCTAGATCTTGCTCTGGATTCTGTATAATCTCTCAGCTCTGTGCTTTGCAGAAGCTACCTTCCTCCACTTTACCGCTAGTATTCTAGAACCTCCCATTCTTCACGATTCCTCAAGATCATTGATGTTGGTCTGTCCACAGATTATTTTGGTGCTTTGGCATAGAATTCTCCTGGGCCCAAGGACTACCATTCATTCATTTTGATACCTATTGTGTCCCATTGTAGGACATGGATTAGAAAGACATAATATATGTTAGAATATTTAGGTCAATGATTTCATATAACAATATGTCTTCCTAAGAACACCTATGATGTACATCACAGAATGACTATAAATTTCATGAGACTACATTAAAACTTGTCATCACTGTAGTGTTTTCATAAGAAAAAATAGCATTGGAGAGCAAGAGAGAATACAGGTTAAAAGCATGGTCTTTGGTAGAGACATTTGGGTTTGATTTTTGATCTGGCTCTTTATTTATTGCTATGATTTAGGACAAGTTCCTTAATCCTTTAAAGCCTCTGTTTCTTCATCTATAAAATGGGAATAAAAATTGCTTCCTTAATGGAGGTTGCCAGGCTTAAATTAGATAAAGTATGTGCTATGCGTAGCATGGCACAAATAATAATAGCTGTTAAAATTGATAGCTCGATTTTATATAGTCTTTAAATTTTGAAATAGTTTTTTCATTATGGACTGCAGAAGATTCTACAGGTCTACAAACAGGCTAGTAGCCTATGACTGTATGCAGCTCATCTAAGCACTATTTAGGTCCCTTAGGAAATTAGGGATCTTTCCTTGCAAGTCAGATCCTCTGGTTTCCAAATGTCACATTTCAGCATTTTAAAAATATCTAGCCCCTTTTAGTGAGTTGAAGCTAAGAGGCTTTTGTTTTTCTCTGTGGGTCGTCTTTTTGGGGTTTCCAGTCACCGATTATGCCATACACGGCCCTCCTGTGTAGGTTCTTAGACTAGCCTTTCAGAGTCCATTTGCCAAAAGGCTACTTTTCATTTTCCTTCCTCTAGATCTATCCTTGAGACTTGGTCTTTCCAAGAACACCATCTTGAATTGCATCTGCCAGCTGAAGGTGCACTAAATTAGGTCAGCAGCAATGGTTATTCCTGTCATTTACCCTTTACTTATTCTCCTTCAGAGTTTTACATTTCATCCAGTGCCTGAAGTGTTTAGTAAGGGCTTTAACTTAATAATTTTTATAAGGATCCTTATCACTTTGGTTCACACTGGCTGTCCAGTATCACTGGGGGAAATCTCCAAACTCTGCAACAGACTTATGGTTTCTAGAGTGGAGCCCTCAGCATGGATGAGCAATCCTTCTCTTTCCTCCTAATCAGCTTGAATTTTCATTTTGCAAAGTGCCTCCTCAAACCCTCACCACTCAAGTACTTTCCAAGACTTCGAGACAGAAAACTGAGTACCTGGTATGAGGTCGTTCAATTTCTCTTCACTGCCCTCCTTCCCTGCCCCTATCTACACCGCTCCTTTCACACTCCTCCCTGCCCTAGTCCCTTCCAAGGAAATCCCTTCTCTCCTTTCTCCCGAGGCCATTCATTTCCCCTTTCTCACAGATTTGGCATAGCCAGATATCTTTTATTCTCATATCCTCAGTCTTTTTCATGCTGATCTATTCCCCTAACATTCTATAAATATGCTTGAGTCTTTCCTATTTGAAGAAAATCTGATACTGGTTTCCTCTTAAGTTACTTACCAGAGGTCTTGGAAGAGTTGTCTATACTGGCTTTCCCTTTCTTATCTCCTAGTCGCTTCCTGATCCGCTATTCCCATTCTTGCTCCAGTTATTTATTGAGTGCCTACCATGTGCCAGGCTCTGTGCTAAGTGCTGGAATATAGCGGTGGGAAAAAAAACAGACAAAACTCTCTGCCCTCTTGGAGCTTACATTCTAGTAGGGGAAACAGATAATAAAGAGATAAATTGGTAAAATATGTGTATTTTGGTAGAGTGGTGACAAGTGCTATAGAGTGAAATAAAGCAGGAAAAGAGAAGATGGAATGTTGTGGGATGAGGGATGGTTGGCGATTTTAAAGGGGATGGCTAGAGAAGGCCTCACTGCGAAGAGTGTATTTGAGTAAAGACCTGAAGGAAGGAAGGGAGACAGCCATGTGTGTATCTTGGAGAAGAATGTTACAGGTGAAAGGAATAACAAATTCAAAGGGTAGGAGTGGACCGGGTGTGTTGAGGACTAGCAAGGAGGTCGCTGTTATTAGAAGAGAGAGTGAACACAACTATGGACAATGGTGGCAATTAGTGAGGGTGGGACAGGTTGTGTAGGGCCCTGGAGGCCATTGTGAGACCAGGGCCTTTACTCCAAGTGAGATGGGGAGGTTTTGGAGAATTTTGCACAGAAAAATAACATGACCGTACTTCAGCTTTAATAAGATTGCTCTGATGGTGTTAAGTGACTGAGGGGGAAAGAGTGGAAGAAGGGAGGCGAGTTAGGAGGATGCCATCATGATCCAGGTGAGAGATGGTCATGGTCTAGAGATGAGTGGTAGCAGTGGAGGGGGTGAGCATCAAATTCTGGATATAGTTTGAAGGTATAGTGCAGTGGTCCCCAACCTTTTTGGCACCAGGGATGGGTGCACCTATGGGCATCTAATGCCTGATGATCTGAGGTAGAGCTGAGGCAGTGATGCTAGTGCTGAAGCAGCTGGAAATACAAATGAAGCTTCTTCTCTCTTGCCTGCTGCTCAACTGCTGTGTGGCCTGGTTTCTAACAGGCCACAGACCACTACCGGTTCCTGGCCTGGGGACTGGGGACCCCTGGTATAGTGGATAGGATTTACTGAAAGATTGGGTGGAAGATGAGAGAGTAGAATCAAGATGACTCCAGGGATTTTGGTTTGAACAACAGGAATGATGGAACTGATTTTAGCTAAGGTGAGGAATTCTGCAGGAAGAGCTTGTTTTTAAGAGAAAGCTGGAGTTCATAGGAACTAGACGTCTAGTTCCTATGTTGAGTTCACAGTCGGTTTTAGGGATCTAGTTGGGAGTGGGGAGGTCTGGGCTGGAGACATATCCCAATTGGTGTGTAGGTAGGTGTATTTAAAGCCACGACACTGAATGGGATCATTAAGGGAGGGGATATGGATAGAAAGTAGAAGAAAGAGGTCCAAGGACTGAGCCCAAAGGCTTTCCAACATTTAGAAGCTGGGAGATGAGGAATAAGCGAGAGAGCCTGAAAAGTAGTGACCCATGTGAGGGGAGGAAAACCGGGAGAGTGTGGAGTCCTGGAAGCCAGCAGCAGAGTCCCTTCCGTTCCCATCGTTTATGCTTCGTGGACTAAGGCCTCCAAACCCACTGTCTCCTTTTCAACACTGATTCCACTTGGGCTCTTTGTGGCATTTGACGTTATTCGACTTTCTTTTTTCCTTAAAATTTTCTTCTCCCTTGACCTTATCCACACTGAATTTACTCCCTGTGTCACTGATGACTCTTTTTCAGACTCTTTCTCAGGCTTTTCTTATCTGTCTGCCCCCTCAGCAGCATTTCCTAGGGTTCTGACGTCATTTGCTTTGCCCTCTGTTTCTTTTTCTCCCATCTACCCATTGATGTTTCTCAAATCCAGTTCTTTACCTGTAGAATAGATGCATCTTTCCACCATCTGGATATGTCACAGAATTCTCAAACTCAGCATGCCCTCAGTGGAATTATTTGCCCCATATGCTCGAATCTGCTCTATTACTCGACCATCCACCTCTATTTCAGAGGTCAGCAACTTTTCCTTAAAGAGCATAAAGTAAATATTTAAGACTTTGCTGGCCCTCTGGTCTCTACTCAGTTCTACCTTCATTGCCATAAATGATAGGTGAATGAACAAGTGTGGCTGTGGTCCGATAAAACTGTAGTTATGGACACCGAAATTTAAATTTCACATAGTTTTCATGTGTCAAAATATTCTTTTTGTTGTTGTTGTTCTTTTTTGCTGCCTTAATTCAGGCCCCACGAGTACTCTTTGTTTTCATTGCGATTGTTTATTTTTTGAAGAAAGTATTATCTTTATTTTCTACCTGGGATATTGCAGTATCTACCCCACTAGTCTATCTCTAGCCCTTTTTTGTTCAGCCCACCCTTCATCCGTTTGCCAATATGTCATCTTTTAAAACACAAAGATAATGTCCCCCCAGGACAGACTTCTTAGTGTGGCCTTCGAGACCTTCGCGATTGATCCTTAGTCTAATTTCTGCTATTTCTCTTGCAAGAAGCCTCCATTTTAACCATACCAAACCACTCTTTATTCCCCAAATTCACCGTGTTCTTTCACATGTTTTAGCCTTTACACATGCTGTTCCATGTTTCTGGAATGATCTTCTCCCCTTCTCCATACAACAAGTTCTTATTCCATTATCAAGATCCAACTCAGATATCCACTTCTGCTTGATGCCCTCCGTAGCTCTGCCTGGAGGAGTGAGATGCTTCCTTCTCTGTGGCCCCCCACCACCTTGTCCCTGCCTCTGTGGTAGCACTGGCCACATCGCCTGCAGCCATTTGTGGGTGTAAGCCCTCTTCCTGTAGCCCTCCTGCCTCCTGTAATATTCGACCCATAATAATGTTGGCATTTCTGTGGAATGAATTTCCCCATTTTTACCTTGGTGAAAATAGCCCACTATAAACTGATTGTACAATTTAAGACAAGTCTCTTCCCCTTTGCCCATTTCTGACATCAGGGGATTAGGTTAAATAACCTCATAGGGCCCTTGCAGCTCTGGTATTCTATGATTTCTGCATTCTCATTTCACCAGGCTTCTCTCAAATTCAGTTTTATTGTCTGTGTAGGGTGGTCTGGGAATGACATCATCACAAAGACCTCTTTCTTTCCTCCACTAATGAAGGCCCCTCTGTGTCGGGAGGAGGAGATGGAAACCAGGATAAGTGGGCCCTGGCCCAAGGACACCTCCGTATTAGGAATCGGTCTCCTTGTCTCATGGAATATCTCTATTTGGTTAACAAGCACAGTTCGTAATTACGTTTTAGCCATTAGTACAGGAGGAGGGATGAGATCCTCATGTAAACATTTGTAAGCATCTAAAAATCTTTACTCACTGTTACAGGGAAAAAAGAACACATTTGGGGAAAGCTCTGCAACTTAAAAGACTTTTAAAAATAAAAATAAAATACTTTAAAAACCTGTAAACATTCTGTTGTTTTCAGTTATGTTCCACAGCCTGAAATCATTGAGAAATCCAAATGAGGGCTTCGCCCGAGGCCCAGGGCAAGGAGGCCTCCTCCGCCTTGGGCCCTGGACCTCATCCTTCCCTTTCCTTTTCCCCCCGCAGACTCCAGGAGGACAAGAGTGTGTTTGTTTTGCTCTCATTTGTATCCCCAGTGCCTAGCACAGCACCGGGTACTTACCAGATGCCCTCAAAATGGTTATTAACTGCCCAAATCATCAATGGGCATCTTATTCCTACTGAATAAGAAATAAGGATGTCCCCAGGTTACTTCAAACTCTGCTTTAACCTCAGATGACTCTTCTGGTCCCTTGATTCCTCATTTTCTTGGGGGAGGGGGGGAGTGTGTGTGTGTGTAATAAAAACTGCCTCCTCCCTCCCTCCAGGAATCTACTCTTTTGGGGAAGACATTATCACTTCGCAGCCCTGTTGTTTGACAAACACACAAAGGCCTCCGAGACCAGAGGTTTGGGTCCTAGAATCAGCGGGCACCAATCATGCACTGGCAGCAGTGAGCCTGCAAGGAGGCCCGCTGGTCAAAGGTGGGGAGGAGGCTGAGTGTAGAGGCCAGCATTCTTTGTGTTTCATCCAGAAAAGCTTGCTTTGTGGAAACGGCGTCTCACATATTCACGTTAGCTTGCTTAAGTGAACCAGGACTGAAGTGAAACAGCCTCTTTGCAACATTTGGGGGAGATGAGAGAAGAGAGCAGACTGAAACTCTACAAGAGAGATTCAGAATTCCTTTAATTCCCTCACGCTGACCCCTTGTTCTCCCCTGCACATCTCAGCTTCATTTCCTCACTGAGTACATAGTTAAGGAAAACTGAAAATGAGCCAGAGGCAAGGCCACTATCATTACCCCTCCGCGGGAGAGCCCCCGCACAGGAACTCCACCCCGCCTTCAAAACACCAAGAAAAGAACCACCAAAAGGAGAGAATGGCTTGATGCCACGGTTTCACTGAGCTTTGCCTCGCGTCTGTTTATTGCAGCTGCTTCTTTTCTGCTCAGGCCTGAGACTCATGTTTGCGTGGTGTGGGGCTCACTAGAGGACTCACCTAAAACCTAGTTCTGTTAGCGTTTACTAAGTGATAATTCTGTGTGCTTGGAACGTACCCGCCTGACAAAGTCTTAGGGAAACCAAACTTTGTGACTAGTGTCATTTGTCTTCTCTGCAAACCAGCCTTAGGGAAATGTTATGCCCTGGGTGGAGGAAGCAGAGGACTTAATTGGCTTAAGCGGAAGTATTCTGAACCACTACTGCACATTCTCTTGGGGAAAAGAAGAGTGAGCCGTATCACTTAGCATGAGATATTTTTAAATAAAAACTTTTTTCTTTCCCATTATAAAATTAACCCATGCTTGTGGGATTTATGGGAAAATAGAGAAAACAGTCGTATGAAGTTCCAGCTCCCAAAGGCAAATCACAATTAGAATTTTGATTTCTTTCTTTCTGTTCTTTTTCTTCATTATAACTTTTTCCTGGTTTATAATTGTGAGTATACTGTGTATATAAATATTCTGTATCATTTTTCATGTATTATAAGGTAAATATTTTTCATGTTATTGCAGATCTTTTCAAACACTTTTTAGGTGCATAATTGAATGAGTGTCTTATGGTTTACTTAAGCATTTCTTTTAGCCCTCTTTTCCCCCCTTCCTTCTAGAAATAACGCTGCCTAAAGCTCCCCCCGCCCCCAATTACTCAGAATAATTTCCTTTGCTTGGAGCCCCAGAAGTGCAATTACATAGTCAAAGGCTCACAATTGGCTTGCTTACTGTCAATGATTTACAATTGATAATTAGGGAAAAACGTATGCTTTTGAGTCTGGGTAGTCTTCCTAGTTAAAACCAACATTGTTAGGCTGAGGGTTTCTGTTTGCTCCTGGCTGGCAGCACTAAGTTACCTACAGGGGTGGGTGGGTGGGAGGTTCAGGCGTCAGGGGCCGGCACATTTCCAGCCTAGTAGTAACACGTACAGAGTATAGGCAAATCTTTATTTCAGAACATTCTCTCATGGCCATCTTTCCGTCCGTTTATGGCCCCACATGTCATACCTGGTGCCTGCTCTTTCTTACAACAGGTCCCAGGCATGGCCATCTTGAGAATAGTCATCCTTCAAGCTCCCCTGGGAGTCACAGTCCCCACCCCCTGTCCCGCTGAGTTCTTACCACTCCCAAGCGAGGCCCAGTGGAGATTTGGTCAAGAAGTTCCTCCTTCTCTTGACCACTTCCTCCCCACCTCCCAACTTCTGAATTCTTGACTTGTCTCACAACCTGATAACCACAGACAAATGCGAGGGCATCGCAAGACACCAGGCTAATCACTGCAGTAGACACATTTAGCTTCACAGGGTTGAGGGACCCTTAGGAGACACATGCTTGAAGCCAGGTTGACAAGAGAAGGGACAGGATTTGGGAGCCTTCTGAGTTTCAGTTGGATTTTAACAGCAGGTTGGGCTGATGCCTCAGGGGCTCAGTTTCCTCAATCTGCCTTAGGAGTCAGTAGTCAGGTGTTTGTCTCCTAAGAATGGCTCTGAACCTGTTGGAGCAGGTAATTATCACACCCAGCACCGCAGGGAGTATTTCTGGGGAGTCGCCCATGGAGGCAAACACCCTCCCTGGGAGTGATGTGTCAAGGGTATTTATTTCATCATTGAATCATACCCCATTTCCTTCACTCATTCCCTTATCTCTTAAAATCCAGAGGCAACTCCCCTCTTCTATGTTGTGAAAAATAGCCTGACATTGAGGAGCCATGAATAATGCTATTGATGAAAACACAGGAGGTCTCCTGGTGATGATGATGTTGGACTATAAAGGGGCAAGGCTGTCAGCCTGTTTCTGCTCCCTCAGTGACATAAACCCAGGTGGCAGGGCTCCCGATTACATCAAGGGGCTCAGTGGAGCAGGAGCTCCACTCGTTTCGATTTACAAGGTACATTCATTGGGAGAATAATGAATCTACCAATTGCAGCATTACATTGGCTTTTCAATTCAAAACAATTGTTCCTAAAGCAGTTTTTGTCTTGGGCAACATGGCTTTGGCTGTGGGGCAGGCTCGGAGCCCCAGTGGGGAGGAGAAATGAGAGAGGAGTCAGAAAGAGGGTCTGCTTAGGACAGTCCAGGTCAGGTGAGGCAGGCACAGAGGAGGTGGGGTACAGAGACTTTTGGTATCTGTTGGGTGCCTGAGTCCTGAATCAGGCTCATCTGAGTCTAGGTTGGACTCTCAGATTCAGGGCCCTGGGGACAAAAGCTGGCAGAACTTAGCAGGCAAATCAGGACTGCAGCTGAGTAGGTGAGGGGCCATGGCAGGCTACAGTCTCAGCGTGGACTTAGGGTTCACTGGCTCACTGAGGGGAGCTAGGTGGGGGAGGCTGCCAGCACTCACACAGGAACCTAGGTCTTGCCTCTCACTTCATCCCCTTACACTCCAGGCGTGTAAATAAACTTTCCTCTTTAGTGGGGAGGGGTTTTCCTATTTACCAAAAGGCTAAACTATCCCTGGCTCCCTATGACAGACCTGCAGAGGACAAGTACTTAATCATGAAAGCTGGGAGAATCAGGGGCAGCAGGAACCGACAGTTTTGATGCTGTTTGCAGACCACAGAAGGAGGGTAACACAATTCCATTTTAAAGCAACTCAGGATACTGGCCTCTAGCAAGGCATAGCAACTGCCTCTTGGCTGAGGGTTGCAAGGCCTCTCTTGAGGGGCTCAGTAGCCCCTCCAACACATTCCTAAGTGCCTGGAGAACAGAATGATCCTTTTGCCCGTTTTTCCTCCATGCCTGTCATTATTGTAAATTACAAGGCTTCCATGATGACTATGGAGAGGCAGATTGATTTGTTCCTTCTGATTGTCACTGTGCTGAACGTGGCTGGGGTGATGGGCACCCAGATTTCACACCTTGTAATGGCCCTGCCAGGGGTGGATGTTAGCACAGTTGGGATCTGACACTTCAATAAATCAGAGATATTCTGCCATGGAGATCAAAGTTCAGAATTGCTTAAATTGGTGTTAGAGCAGGTGGGTAACAGGAGTCCAGGGCCATGAATTGGATAGATGGCAATTGTCGTTCAATTTGTAGGGCCTGAATGTCAGCTTTTCAAATGATATGACATCAATTTAAGTAATTTGGGCTTCCAGTTACGTAGCCCTTTCAGTATTACTGATTCAGGGAAGTGTGATTCATAGTCTAGCTTATGCTCCTTGGGGAGAAAAAAAAAGCTCGAATCTCTGGTATCGGGTGGTTGTATTTGTGCAGGATTGGTATCAATGGGTTGTCAGCTTTCATAGGAGCGTGGATGACAATTTCATCTGCTACTTGGATGTGCTGGTAACTCCCCAAGCTACACTTTTATCATTTATTTATTTATTTATTTATTTATTTATTTATTTATTTATTTATTTATTTATTATGGTGACATTGGTTAACGAAATCTGGTAAGTTTCAGCTGTACATTTTAACAGTAAGGCATATATATATTTACATTGTGTGCTTACCTCTCATAGTTAGATTTCTTTCTGTCACCACATATTTGACCCCTTTTACCCCATTTACCTCCCCCACCCCTCCCCTCTGGTAACCACTAGTCCCAAGCTACATTTTAGCCATGACCTCTCTCCTGAGCTTCTGACTCATTAGCATGTGTGTATCATGGCATTGTCACTTACACACACAGACGAACCTCGGTTTTAACACAGAGCATATAATTCCCAAAGGCTTCTGATGAAGTGGGAATGTGCTCCAATTTCTGATGGCAGCTCAAGTCCAGAGGAAAGATGGTCTTTATGGAGGAGTGTACACTTTAAAAAATAGTGTGACTTTATTGTGATACATTCCACCCATTTCAACAGTATAATTCAGTGACTTTTTTGAGTATGTTCACAGTTGTGCAATCATGACACAATTTTAGAACATTTTCATCACTCCAAAAAGAAACCTTGTACCCATTAGCAATCACTCCCCTCCCTTCCCCATTGCCCTGCTCTCAAGTAACCACTAATCTATAGTCTTGATTTGCCTATTCTGAACATTTCATATAAATGATATGCACTATGTGGACTTTTATAACTGACTTTTTTTTTTTCACTTTTCATAGCGTTTTCAAGTTTCATCCATATTATAGCATGTATCAGTAATTCATTCCTTTTTATGACAGAAAACATTCCATTATACGAATATACCACATTTTGTTTATCCATTCATCAATCGATAGACATTTGGATTTGGACTATTGGTACTTTTTGGCTATTAAGAATAATATGGCTATGAATTTTCAAGTACAAGTTTTTGTGTGGACGTATGTTTTCATTTCTCTTAGGTATATACCCAGGCGTGGCATTGCTGAGTCATATGGTAGCTTTAGGTTTAATATTTTGAAGAACTGCCAGGCTGTTTTCCAAAGGGCTGCACCATTTTCCATTCCCACCAGAAGTATATGAGGAATCTGATGTCTCCATATCTTCACCAACACTTGCTGTAGTCTGTCTTTTTGGTTATAGCAATCCCAGTGGGTGTGAAGTATCTCATTGTGGTTCTCATTTGCGTTTCCCCGGTGACTGATAATGTTGAACACCTTCTCATGTGCTTTTGGCTATTTATAGATCTTTTGGGCACTGGGATTTTAGATTCCATAGAGTTTAGTGCACATCTCCTCAGTCCTAAACGTGATGAGAGCCCTGGCCTCTAACGCAGAAAGGTGCATGCTGAGGAAGTCTCATTCTTCCACTTTTTTAACATTGGCTGGGAGCACTGGAGACTTGCTGCATCTTGTATTATAATGGCGCATTTCATTTTGCAGAATGACTGTATTCCTGAAATATTTCCTGTTAAGCAAATTGTCATAATCTTATTATATCACTGGCTTTCATTATTAAATTGGAAGTTGTTTGGCTGGAATATAGTTTTAGCTGCAAATTGTTAAAAAAAAAAAATCATACCAGGAAAATAGTAAAGATTTAGAACTTGTACATTTAAATGAAATGTGGAAAGTCTTGATATATCATGACATTTCAAATAATAATGATAACATCAACGGTAATAATGACATAAGGGATAAGCATTTACACAGTGCTATTATGGGCCAGGCAATATAACTGGTGCTTTATGTAAACTTATTTGATCTTCCTAACAACCTCACAAAATAGGTATCATTAGCATCTTTGCCCCTGTACAGATGAGAAAAGTGAAGGTCAGAGAGGACAGATAATTTGCCCAAAGTCAAGGCTAATGTACTAGTTAAAGTAACCCTAGGTGCTGTAACAGATAAGCCCTAAATTCTCTTGAGCGTAACATAATAAAAATTTATTTCTTGCTTATAGCAGAACCATGGCATCATCTTTGCTTTGATTGTATTCTATGTAGTCATTAAGGGATTTAGGCCCCTTTCATCTCATGGCTCTGCCTTCCTCTGGGTTCTTTAAGTCCTTACTGATCAGCCAGTGTGTGAGAGAGAGAACAAGACTGCAGTGGGAGGTTTTTACAGACCAGGCATAGACATGATGTATATCACTTCTGCCTACTTACCACTGTCCAGAACTTAGTTATGTGGCCACACCTGTGTGCAAGAGAGGCCAGGAAACATAGTTTAGTTGTCTGCCCAGAGGGAAAGGAAATGAGTTTTGGCAAATACATGCATTGTTTTGCTATTGCCAGCAAGTGGAAGACATGAGATTTGAACCTGGGCAGTCTGGCTCCAGAGACTTGCTCTTAACTAGCACATTCTACCACCTTGCTGTGAACAGTAGCTCAAAGTCTGAGAAAAATGTGGAGAATTTCACGAGTTTTTACTCAGTTTTCTTCCCACATATAACTCTGGTTGCTTGGATGGTGTGCCTAGGAATTTTGTCTTTCAGAAAAGAATAACCATGAGAACTAGTATTAATTGAGTGTTCACTCAGTGCCAGGCACTGCTCTAAGCTTTTTATATCTTCTGTTTCATTTAATTCTCACAATAACCCCATGAGATGGGGAATTTTTATTCTCATTTTCCAGGTAAGAAAGCTGAAGCAGAGAGCTAGAGAGCTTGGTTATGTGTCCACGGCCTTGTACGCGAGTGGTATCTCTGGGCTTTGAGCACCCTCTCGTGAAACCAGTGTGCTAGGTGTAGGTCGAAGGGAAGAGCAGATAAGAAAGCCAAAGCCACTAAAAGTACAAATCACAACTGAGCTAGAACCTTATTTGGATCCTGCTTCAAACAAATCAACTTCTGTAAGTCATTTATGAGACAATCAGGAAAATATAAACACTCACTGGAGATTTGATGACGTTAAGGCATCGTTAATTTGTAGGCTGTAAGAATGATGGTGTGGTTATGTTAAATAAGAAAATAGTCCTTATCTTTTTTGAGACACATACTGAAATGTTTATGGATGGTGTGATAAAATGTCTAGGACTGGCTTCAAATATTGCAGTGTAGGGGTTGAGGTGTAGGTGTGAACAAATGAGGCCACAAGTTGCTCATTGTCGTAGAATGACGGTGGGTACATGGAGAATTGTCGTACTAGTCTCTCTACTTTGGGATATATTTGAAATTTTCTATAATAATTATAAAAAAGAAGACTTTGATGAATCAGATGTTAATGAATGGACTTTCTTTAGCCCCCTAGGTGCTAAGTGGAATGATGGTGGGCTCAGAGCATGGAATATGTTTGCTGAAGAACAGATTAGCAGCCTGGAATGTTTTGTAAAGGGAATCTTTAGGGACTTTGTTTGGTTGCCATTGGCCAGTTTTTGAATTCTGATTCTGAGATACCCCTGGGGTCAGCATTTAGTGCCTGGAGAACTGACATTCTGAAGATGAGCCCTGGGGGCCTCCAAAAGGGAGGAGAACAGGCTTCCTGGGCAAGGGAGAGACCCCACCAAAGTCTGGGCTCTGCCTTCGCCAAATGGTTCTCAGCACAGGCTCGTTGTGCAACCTGTGATGAATAGCTTACTGAAAGGTACAGCATGGCCCCAAGCCCCAGCTGCACTTTAATTAAACAGTGAAAATCCATCAAAGACTCAGCCTCCTCAGCCAGCCAGTTCTGAGTCCCAGGTGAAGCTGGCTCTGGGCTGGCCTCTAGCCAGGAGGGAGGTGGGCTGCAGGCTCTCCCAAGTCCCTGCCTAAAATCAACAGCCAACATTCAGCAGCCCAGCTTCTGATCCGATGCAAATTAAGCCTGGCATTTAGAGATGGTATTAAATGTCCTAAATCAATATTCTAGAGGCAAGATCAGAACAATTAAAAACCCTGATTTTCTCCTCAGATTATTGGAATATATATAAATATAAGTTTTTCAATTCACTTTTAAAAGTCAGCTGGTTGAGAAAGATGGGGTCCTCTTGGTGATGCTCTGAGCAGACTTTATTCCATTTTCAGCATCTTTTCCCATTTTTACACATATCCAACATATGTCAAGCACCTAGGGGCTTTCATATATGATGTCACATTTAATCCCGACAGTAACCCCAGGAGTTCTTGTCATCCCCATTTTACAGATGAGGAAACTGAGGCTCAGAGAAGTACAGTGACTTGCCCAAGGTCTATCAGCTACTAAATGGTAGAGCAGGGATTTGAATCAGTTTCTTTGTCCTAAAGTCCAGTGCTTTGCCCACTTTAACAGGCTTGTTTTTCTGAGTAGCCTTTGTTTTTCATTCGTCAGTAATAATTAACAGTGATGAATAAACAGTACAGTAGTCACTGTTTAATTATTCACTTTTTTCTAGTCTTAAAACGTATTGGCAGTTTTTCTACTTTGTCCATTTGTTCAATAAACATTACTGGGAGGCAGCCTGATGGGGAGGTGTCTGGGTTCTGGAGCCCACCAGACTGCCTGGTTCCACCACACATGTTCATCAGCCTCTCTGAGCTCCTGCTTCCTTATATGCAAAATGCGATGTTACTAGGACCACCTCACAGAGTTGTTGTCATGAAGATGAAAGGAATTAGTACTTGTAAAGCGTTTAGAGGAGGGCCTGGCGTTCAGTAAATATGATCCCTTGGTAGACACTGCCAAGGTCCTAGAGAAAAAGCTGTGTCTTTGCTTTCATGGAACCTACCCCTTACGTTTAGCTAGTGATATTATCGCGTCTATTTTTATTAATCTAGCTAAAGATGTTGATGTTTATGGTAAAAAATTTGAGGAGACCAGAAATGTAAAATAGGGCCCCTTTTCACTTTCTTACTCTCAGGCTTTAGAGATAATAGCATAGCCTATTATAATAGCAATAATCATAGTGATAATAGCGTATAAGTAGCAATAATAGCATAATATAGGAAATGTTTTGCAAGCATATAAGTTGTTTTGTATTATACAACTGTCAAAAACATTTAGCAGTTTATATTTTTCCCCTTACCTATTTGTCTTGAATATCTTTCACATATGAATTTACCTCATTTTTAAAACACTTTATGCATTGTCTGGATATGACATAGTTAAATTTAACCAGTTCTCTATCAGTGAACATTTAAGTTCTTTTGTAGTGTTTTCTTACTCCAAACAATGCTGCATTTAACGTGCTTGCAAACAAGTAAAACATTCATTACCTGTTTATCTGTTCAATAAATTCTTATAGGTAGAATTGCTGAGTCAAAAATTTCTTAGGCTTGAATTTCGTTGGGTATTACCAAATTGCTCTCCAAAAAGGAAACGCGAGGGAAGAAAAATGCCTAACCAAACTTTAAAACTCTTATTTCTTGTTAAGAATTCAGTCATGAAAAGAGGGTAGAAAATAAAAGTTATCCTAATCCTAAGTTTTATTGGAAAAGCTTTTCCTTGGCCACAAATTTTTAGGCATCAAATTCTCAGGCTTCTGGTACAGACAGAATGTTCTGGATTACAAGGCAAAATCCTGTGTGTTCTTAACTGTCTCCCCACTCCCAGGCTTCCTGCCCCTGTTCTCTGAAAGGAGGACTTTTGTTTTCTCCCTTTAGCTTTAAGGATAAACATTTAGAGGTTTCACACTTTCCTGGAATGGACCCTATCTGCTGCAGAGGGCCCAGGTTTCTCATTGGAGGAGGAGCATCCCCAAGCCAGTGTCCTTAAGTGTTCCACAAGCCCAGCATGCACTTTTCTGCTTCCTTGAATTCCTCCAGGCCCAGACACAGCTGGGTCTTGCCAGTGACCTTCTTTTTGCCTCTAGTCCTTTGGCAGGGGAAGATGGGACTTATTAACAGACTGACTTCCTTTTAGGGATGGCTGCTCCATCAACCCCTAGCCAACCAGGAGCAGAAAACTAAATGACGAAGATAATTTGTGTCCAGGACTGTGGTAAGGAGGGGCAGCAGAATGACTCATGAGCCCCTGTATCTTCCTGTTACATTCCAAGAGCTGCCTTCCTCAGTGCTTAAATCACTTAGTAGGAGCAACACCCCGCACAGGCTGTGGAGGAAGGCCAGCTGCTGTTTGCTGGCCTAGGTGAAGTGGACCCAGTGAGTCCTGGATTTTTTTCTTTTGGCCAGATCTTTTGAATAGGCTGGTGACCCTGGCTCCATCAGGAAACAAGGCATAGTACATTTATGCTCTCAAGGATCTCAAGGTCTAGCCTCCAGGGACCCCTGTCCTCTAGTGCCTAGCCTAGTGCCCTGGAGAGAGACAGACCTAATAGTCTGGTGACCCTGGGCAAGTCACTTCATTTCTCTGAACCTCAGTTTTCCTTTCTACGAAATAGAAGCGAAGAGAATTTTGTTCCAATTTCTGGGGTTATTAATAATTAGAGCTAATTCATGTCAAGTGCTTATCATGGAACCTGGCACACAGAAAGCGCTTAATATTACTTGTAATAACTACCTTTTCTGCTGTTCCTCTTGATCGATTTTTCTAATAAAAGATTAAGAAATATGGTCTGGCTGTGGCTCTCACCACTGCCCCTGATTTGTGATAATAATAGTGAACATTTCTGTAGAGGTTACTGTTTTCCAGAGCCTTATGTATAATGACTTATTTAATTCTGTCAAATCCTATAAGTAGCTATGTGATAGATTCTACTATTATCCCCATTTTCCACATGAGTAAACTGAGGCACAGAGAGTTTGAACAGCGAGCCCACAGTTAGTAAATGGTGGAGCCAGGATTGCAAACCCAGGTTGTCAGCTCTAGAATCTATTTTCCTAACCAGTATATCATCTTGCCTCTCAGCAAATGTTTGTACATTTCTGTAGGAAAGTTAAAAAATATAGTAGTCAAGTGGCATTTATTTTTTTCTTTCTGCTAGTGTTTAAGAAAAAACTATATTGACATTTCTTATAATAGAAATATAGCATTATAAAAAAAATTGGAAAATATAAAAGAAAATAAAAGTATTTATCTACAGTGCTACCACGTAACCAGTGGTCTAGATGAAGGGCCAGTGCTTTTTTATTTCTATTCCTTTGTGGACTGTGATGTCCTACTGTGTGCAACTACAGTACAACTTGAATAACCTGTGACTCTCAAGTTTGATGACATTTAAGCTTATCTATACCCTATTCAGTTATACAGTTTCATAGAACATGCGCTTGGAAGTTGCATCAATGTCAAATTGCTAAAAGTTTCCAAACGTATACTATGAAATTATTTTCTTCTCGTGATAGACAGGTAACACACCGTTCACAGACTGATGCTGGTCTGTGAATTACACTCTGATTAGCACAGACCTAGACAAACACTGTTTATATTTTAGCATATTTATTTCCAGTATTTTTCTATGTGTATTTTTATTTTTAGTCTATATATACATTTCTTCTTTCTCACTGCATTTCTCATTACAATGTTACGGTAAACAACAATTGAGTATAATCTTTAATGACTATAATAATAATAATATTCCATCTGGAAGACGTACCATAGATTACCAAACTATTCCTTCTGTCTTGGACTGTGGTGTATTTCCAGTTATTTGCACTGATAAAAATATGATGGTAAACAGTTTTAGAGTATTTTTCCATATTTAATATTATTTCCATAGGGTAGATCTCCTAGAATGAGATTCCTGGGTAAAACGATATGAAGCTTTTTAAATTTCTTGATAGATATTACCAAATTTCTAAAAAGGATGTGCCAATGTATGCTCCCAGCAGTAGTCTATGAGAGTTCCTGTTTAGCTACATCCTTTTCTGCATTTATTATCATAATTTAATTAATGGAAACAACCTTAATTGTTTTTAATTTCTTTGATTACTGGTGAGGTTGAACATTTTCCATGCTTGTAGCCATTTATATTTCCTCTTTTGCTTTATACTCAGTTGGACATGAGCATAAAATTGTCTTCCTTTGAACAGATTTCAAACTACTTTAGATTGAAAGCCAAGTAAATCCATATATAAAGTCTGTACCTATTGATGTATGGCAGGGGTCCCCAACCCTCGGACAAATATGAGTCTGTGGCCTATTAGGAACCAGGCCGCACAACAGGAGGTGAGCAAATGGAGCTTCATCTGTATTTGCAGCTGCTCTCCAGTGTTAGCACCACCACCTCAGCTCTACCGCAGATCATCAGGCATTAGATTCTCAAAGGCACACCGGTCCCTGGTGCCAAAAAGGTTGGGGACCGCTGATGTGTGGTATCTCCATTGTCTAGGTCCTTCCCCTTTTTTCTTTTGCCAGATCTGCTTTTTTATGATCTTGATGGTCCACATCTTTAAAAAAAAAACAAACACACAAAAAACCCATCTGAATTCATACCAAATACTATGCATCAATAATGTAGCAAGTATGTGAGACTATTATGGTTCGAATGTCTGCATCCTCTCAAAATTTTTAATGTTGAGGTCTTTACCCCACAGGTGATGGTATTAGGAGTGGGAGCCTTTGGGAGGTGATTTGGAGGAGATTAGTACCTTTATAAAAGAGGCTCTAGGGAGAGCCATTTTTCCCTTCCCACAGGTGAGGACACAACCAACCTTGATCTGGGACTTCCAGCCTCCAGAGGCGTGAGAAATACATATCTATTGTTTCTAAGCCACCCAGTCTATGGTAGTTTGTTATAGCAGCCTGAATAGAGTAAGACAGGAACTTTTCTTATTTCCAATTATTTCCTCAGCTATCTATATATCTCTATCTCTATCGATCGATCGATAGATAGGTAGATGTGTTGTTTTCTTTATCTCTTTCTCTCTTTCTCTGATATGATTTGAGCCTATTTTGTAAGTATTACAGGCCAGCTTGAATTAATCAATTCTGGAAACTATGAGTGCATTGGAATTTCTGATGTAGTTTTGTTAAGTATGGGGAAAGTAGGAAGAATTTTTGAAATCTGGATGATTTTAAGAAATTCTAGAGGCCTCTAGAACACAAATATTTAACCATATCCTTTGTGTGCTGTGTGCTATCCTAGCAATGTGGGCAAAGTGAGGCCCGAGGAGTGATGAGGAAAGCTTGGGCTGGAGTCCAGCACTAAATGTTGACATATATTTTCCTTACAGAGACTTGTTGAGGGCTTGTTTGCTCTTCAATAACAGCAGGAGATACTTCTTAATAAGACAGTGCTTTCTCAGAATGCCCCGAAGCGCACCCTTTCAAAGTGTGTGCTGGGGTGGAGTGTAGCGGTGGTGGTACCACCGGCGTATTTCATTGTGGTGCGTCCCACCCCAGCAAGCCTCAGGTCCCCTCCCTGGGTCAGTAGATAGTTTCAAGCAATGCAAAAGACCGTAATTGGAATATATAGCGACCTTATAGGCAAATAATTATAACTAGCAAAAATATGTGGACATTAAAGGAATTTAGAATGAAAGATTATCTAATTGTATTTAGAAAGCTACTAATAAGTGTCCACAAAAAAACTACGCTATGTTCAAATTAGTCTGGGAAGAGCTGGGTTCAAGGAGCTTTTTTCTCTTATTAAGGCTTAATGCACTCAATTTCCAAAGCAGTGTCAAAGTAAGGTATGGTGTACACTTTCTCCAAAACATTTTTTCACCTATAGGAGCTTATTTTTCAAGACGTTTCCATTAACCTTTTACAAAATAGTGTTTTGTAGCACACAATAGACAGTGGAAAATGCTGAAGCCAGTCCAGCTTCTGTGGCATCGATGTTCACATCGGTCACGAATCTTAAGAAGCTGGGGACTGTTGTACTGAAATAGAGACTCATTTGAGGAATGGGAATGACAGCCCATACTTTATAAGGGTTGGTTTTCGAAATGTAGTTATTCACCACTAACTCTCCTTTCTACCCACTAGCAGACCAGTAACCTTGGGGGAGCAATAAGGATTGGGAAACCATGATCACAAGTCAAGTCTTAAATGGCACTAGAATTGTTTCTTCCTCCTACTAAAATAGATCAAGACAGCCCAGTAAGTTGAAGACATTTTATACAACTTAGATTAGAGGGGCAATATCACGTAGGAGTTAAGTATAGACACAGAAGTACAACTTTCTGTGTCAAATCCAGACTCTGCCACTTAATTAGCTATGTGACTTTGGGCAGTTAGTCAACCCATTATAATTCTAAAGTTCCTCAACTATAGAATAAGGATGATAATTTCAACTAGTAGGGTTAATGTAGGCATTAAAAATGTATGTAAAGTGCTCAGAATTTCATGTATCAGTGTGGTTCCTGGTGGGAACAGTTGGCACTCTCCATGGAGTAATTGAAGAGAGTAGTGAAGTGGTCTTTACAAAGGTATGGGTGAGGTTGAAAGAAACCAAGGGTAGTGAAGCACCCCAAGGCTGACAACAGCAGGGAACAGTTACTCTTCATAGGCCTTAAGGGGCAAAGGGTCAGGGTACTGACCAGCAGCTAGGGAGAAAGCTGTGGCTATCAGAGAAGATCCCAACAGTCACTGCCGACTCATGGCCCAGCACAGAGGGAGCCTGGGAATAAACATCCTGACCTCATCCACTGGCCAAACCCCACTGTGATAGACACTGGATGTGGAGCAGCAAAGTGGATAGCTCGTAGGGTAAGGGCTCAGTACGTGTTAACTAATTTTGATGGATACTATGCAGTTAATTTCCCTTTATTTCCTTTAGTCACAAGAAATTCTACATGACTGCTCTTGCTTACCATCTGTGTCACTTACTATCAGTATCAATGATTTTTTTTTTATGAAAATCACTTAACCTTATTGTGCTGCAGTTTCCCCCTCTCTCTAGAAAGTGGGCAATACTAGTACCTTTCTCATGGTGTGAGACAGTGAGGTAATGCATGTCAGAACAGTGCTTGGTTCATAATAAGCTCTCAATAAATGTGAAGTGATGAGCTATTTCCCTTCCTCTTAGTTTCAAAGAGATGTCGATGTGTACATTCTGCTTTGTTGCAGATAATACAGAAATATATCTAAGAAGGAGCTTATCTCTCTTCTGGTTCTGGCCTTTTATCTGAAAGTTTAATACCTGATTTTGTGATTCACTTGTTGAGTTTCCATTCTGCGCCTCAATTCAGTCCCAGAAACCTGTATACATTTTCTGATATTTATGGTAATTTTTCTGTAATGTACTTGGCACAGCTGAGCAAGTATTTCTCAATCTCTCTCTATACCCTGTGGTTAGCTCTTTCATTAAATCTTTGTGTTAAAGCAGCGGTCCCCAACCTTTGTGGCACCAGGGACCAGTGCTCCTATGAGAATCCAATGCCTGCTGATCTGAGGTGGAGCTGAGGCACTGATGCCGGTGCTGGGGAGCGGCTGCAAACACAGATGAAGCTTTGCTCTATTGCCTACCACTCACCTCCTGCCGTGCGGCCCAGTTCCTAAGAGGCCACGGTACCACTCCATGGCCCGGGGATTGGGGACCCCATGTTAAAGCACCTCGTCAACCCTACTAGCCTTCTCCCTCCCTCTCTGCAGAGGCCAGTGTGGGGCAGCTCTAAGGTCCTGCCCACTTTTTCCGTTTCCTTTCGCTCCCTCTCTTTTCCGAGGTTTCGTTGTGAAATCCCCACTCCACTCTGCCTTCTTTGTGCCCTCCTCCCCTTCCTCTGCCATATCTATTAATCATAACAGCAGAGAGGGGTGGGGAGAAATCTTCTCGCTTTTCCAGTTTTTTCATGAGCAGCCTGGTGTTGAGGTCACCGGATGGAGAGAAGGTGCCCCAATGAGTCCCTTAGTGGGTGATGGGACACTACATGACCCTCAGGGGGGCTGATTCCCAGAGGCTTTCCCATGCTGGTGATAGGAGCCCCCTCACCTTCCCAGTGCCAACCAGTGCTCTGAGCAATGAACTGCCCTTGAGAGATTCTGACACCCAGATGGTATCAGGCCGAATACCTGAAGTATGTATTCCACATTTATGTTGTGGGGTGGGGAGAAACTGATATTTAGATAAAGCTAGTAAGGCTGTTTCTTTATAGTCTAAATAAGGGGCTACATGTGTTTATTTCATGTGAATTTCTGAACTAAGGAACATCTTGGAGAATATAGTAGAATATAGTAAAGGAGTTAAAATTTAGTTACTCCAAGACATCACATACTTCCACTAAATAGCTCTAATGTTTAGGGTTAGTTTGGTTTCAGCATTCCAACTGACCTGTACGTGATAACTTCAGGTTCCTATCAGCTGGCTGGTTTTGGGGTTGGTGGCCTGGCCCCAAGTGACACCTTGCAACTTGCACATTTGGCAGTACAAACGTTTTTACCTAAACTACCTTTCAGAGAGGACTGTGCCTGTTTTATCTCCTCCCACCAAAGCGCATTACCTTCTTTGACAAAAGCGGGACCAATTTACACTTTTATCAGTTATGGAAGAAGCAATATGTGGAAACCTGAGATAACTGGTACCATATATCCAACTTATTCCAGGGATATTTTAGCATTTCTTATAAACTTATACCCCAGGCACCTGCCGAGATGGCTCGCTATTTAATATGGCTCTTTTTTTTTTTTTTAATCATTGGGGGATGCTTAGAAAGGACACTTACTGGGACCTCAGTTATGGCCAATGCATTGCATGTTTATCCATTTGTTCAGCAAACACTGGGTATCGTTCCAGCCTAAATTACCATTGGGTCTTAGGGTTGCTGGTTACAACAGGATATTCTGGAGCACCAGTGCTTGGGAAGAAGGGGTCATGATTTGGGGAGATCAGCCCATTTGTTACAGGGTTGTTGGTATAATAAAGTCCATCTCGCTGGGGATGTCAAGAAGGGTGTCAGGGCCCCAGGAAAAGGATCTAGTCCTAAAGGGGTTTGAGATTACGCTCAGCCTGGGCAGGCTCAGAGGGAAGGAAGAGGGAAAGTCCTCGGTGCTGGAGCCCAATGCAAGAACTTGCAAGTGCCGGCAGTGGTAATTGCTTTTGGACCCTAAGTCTTCTGCAGTGGAGCCATCCCTTCGTGGGCACGGGGTTGGCAGCTGGCCAGGGCCTTGCGCCGGTAATTAGGTGGAGACTACAGACTGCTGAGAGTGGAAAGAAAGTGCTGATTTTGGCCTCATTTTGGGCATCGTAGGTGGCCTTGCTGGTTTCCAGTTGTGGAGCTCGAGTCATCAGGAGCTCTGGCTGGGGTGCTTCAGACATGTAACAGAGCCCAGAGCCTTTTTGGTCCGGAGACCTGATCCTGGCCATCTTCACCTTTTCTGGAGTTTAATGCGCCATCGTGTGAAGTCACAGAGGAAGGCCGTGGAAGGCCAGGTCGAAGATCTCACAGTACAATTGCCATGGTTTTCACATGGTGCATATGGGAACATTAATGAAAATCACTCACATGTGCCTAGTCTTATGGTTTACAAAGGAAGGAATTTGGGCTGTGTTAACTACCAGCTGGGTATCTATGTACAAACCACTTAAACCCTCTTAGCCTCAGTTTCCTCATTTATAAAACAGGGATAATAAAAGTCACTGCCTTGCCCATTTAATGGGTTTTTCATTCAAGAGAGTGAAGGAGGGAAGGGACAGGAATCAGAATGGGACATATGAAAAAAGTGGGTCTGGAGGCAAGGCCAAGAATACAGTTTCGATTGGAGTAGCAGGTGATATGGTAAAGAAAGGTGTGTTCTCCAGGTTGCCTATAATTGCACGGCATACCTTTTAGTGAACATTGAAATCACTTGCTGATTTCAAATCATATTGTAATTATGTTTTCCCTTATTGCAAAATTAAAGCATGCCGATAGGGGAAAAAATTAGGAAAAAAAGTATAAAGAGAAAAATTAAACAATTTTTTTTACTGTTAATATTTAATTCTTATTATTTACATATTCAATATTTCAATAATGAAGTTAGAATCATACTATATATTCAGTTATGAGACCCAAGCTTTTTCGATGTAATTTATGCACATACAGACAGTCTTTGACTTACCATGATTCGACTTACAATTTTCAACTTTATAGTGATGTGAAAGTAGTATTCAGAAACCATACCTCGCATTTTGAGTTTTGACCTTTTCCTGGGCTAGTGATATTCAGTTGGATACTTTGTTGTGATGCTGGGCAGTGACAGCGAGCCACGGCTCCCAGTCAGGCACATGATCTCGAAGGGGAGCAACCCATACTCTACAGTGTATTCATTGTATTGGATGATTTTGCCCAGCTGTAGGCTAATGTAAATGTTCTGAGCACATTTAAGATAGTGTAGGCTAAACTATGAGGTTCGGTAGATTAGGTGTATTAAATGCATTTCGACATGATATTTTGAACTTATGGGTTTATCGGGATGTAACTTCATTGTAAGTCGCGAAGCATCTCTGTATGTTTTTAGCTTTGTTTTTACAAAATTGGACTCATATTGTGTATCAGAGTTCTCCAGAGAAACAGAACCTAAAATCCGTACGGTAAGCCAGCAAGCTGGAAACTCAGGCAGGAGTTGATGCTGCAGTCTTGAAGGAGAATTCATTCTTCTTTGAGAAATCTCAGTTTTTGCTCATGAGGCCTTCAGCTGATTAAATGAGGTCCACCCACATTACAGAGGGTAATCATCTTTCCTTAAAGATGTTAATCATGTCTACAAAATGCCTTCACAGTAACATCTACTGTTTGATTAAATAACTGAGTACTGTAACCTAGCCAAGTTGACACACAAAACTGACCATCACATATAGTATACTCCAATTTTGAATTTTGATTTTTTACTTCACGTATCACAAATAGTTTTCCATAGCATCAAGCATTTTGTAAGAACTTGATAAATAATGACTACATTGTTTTTTCACCAAATGGCTTTACTATGATTTATTTAGAAATTTCATTGTTGTTAGATATTTAGGTTGTATCCAGTTTTTACCGTAGATATAATATTCTGATAAAAATCTTTGGGTACATTTTCTTTTTATGTATTATTACATCATCATTAATATATCATTAATGGAGAATTACTGGGTCAAATGTTAGGAAGATTTGAAGGCTTTTGATATACATGGCCAAATTTTCTCTAGGACATTGCTTCTCAAGTTGTAATCCTTACAGTTCTTTGTGAGAAATGCTGATTCTTGGGCTTCATCCTAAACCTACTGAATCAGAATTTGCATTTTAATAGGTCTCCCTCATGACTTGTACGCATACTACAGTTTGAGAGGCACTGCCCAAGAGAATTTGTACTGAATTATAATCTTACCATGCTATAGTCTGAATGTTTGTATCCTCCCAAAATGCATCTATTGAACACCTAGTTCCTGATGTGATGGTATTTGTCGGTGGGACCTTTGTGAGGTGCTTAAGTCATGAGGAGACCCTCAGGAATGGGATTCCTGAGAGATCTCGACCCTCTTTCACCATACGAGGGCACAGCAAGTAGGCGCCAGCTATGAATCAGGAAGGGAGCTTGACCATCATGGTGCCTTGATTTTGGACTTCCATCCTCCCAAACTGTGAGGAATAAATTTCTGTTGCTTATAAGCCAGCCAGTCTATGGTATTTTGTTATAGCAATCTGAATAGATTAAGACATACTGAAAGTATAGAGAGAGAATTGTTTATTCACTCTCGTCAAAACTGGGCCTAATTTTGTTTTTCATCTTTGTTAAATTGCTAGCCAAAAATGATAGTCTATTAAAAATTTTTTTTATAACAAATTTACTGAATAGGCTAACTTCTATAGAAATTCAATCAGGAAAAAACCTTTTTTTCCTCCTAAACAACTCCTTAAAATATTCTCTGTGACATCTTGGACGCATCTCACAACTTTCCAGTCTCTTCCAGCTATAAGACAGCCTCATTTCGGTAATCATGACTCACTTATAGATATGAAGGTCTAATCCTGAAATCGAAACTTCAGTTTCTCATCGAGTTCTATGCTCTTCTCTTTCTCCTTGCTCAGCCTGTCCCAAGACTTGGGCCCCTGCAATGGGACTACGGGGAGTGGGTGGTGGGCCTGGTGTGGTCTTTCATCCTTTCTCTACTTCCTTCTCCTGTTTCTCTTGTCTATGACGGGAGCAGGAAAGAATATAATGAGAAGGGACAAAATCTTCCAATATTGGTGCCATTGTTATAATGCTCTCCAGATTGTTGTTGCTGGCTGGCTCGCTCATGGCTGATGCCCCTTATTTGGTTCTTCAGAGGCCCTGCAGGGAATTTTTAAATATTTCTTTAATGTGGTGAGCTTGGTCGGGATTTCAGTCTGTGGAATCCATGATGCAGTGGGCTCTCCATCACCCATTAGGACAATGGTATTCAGGGCTGCTGTTGCAGTTGCCCATAGGAAAACACCATGGCGTCTATTGAAGTTCCCCACAAATGACAGCAAAGTGGGCTGAAAATTCTGATGTTTCAAATTTGTATATCTGATTATTAGAATACAGAGAGATCAATTCCTTTGGAAGTTAGAACCAACCTTTTTTTCCTTTTTAAGGTTTATTTCGAAAGCTTCGATTTTACCTTGAGTGTTTTCAGGAAAAATAGCAATAGCATGTGAGTAGTTTCCTACCGTGGGCATTATAAGTAGAACTGATGTTTGGGAAAGGCCATAGAAATATAGATTTTTATTCTTTGGAGTTGAAGCATAGAAGAGATAAACTATAAAGGGATATTTTTAAACGTTTCATTTAAAACTTTCTCAGTGAATCAAAACTTCTTTCCAGCCAGCTTTCAAATTGTTTTCTAAAATCAGGAAACTAAATATTCACTTTGGGGGTGAGAGAAGAGGGGATTACTTAGGCTTTCATTACAGGTCACAAATCCCAATTTTTTTCTCCTCCTGGTTGCTTCTAATACCCTCCCAGGTGTTCCTAGCTGCCCCAATGATCATGACCACAGAGGAAAGCAGTTCTTTCTGCATCGTCCTCAGAGTATCATCCTTCAGCCCTCTTGAAGACCCTTAGCATGAGGGCAATACTTTTAACCCAAGAGAATAGAGCCCTGACAGAAGGTTTCGCAGTCCAGAGGTGTTTTGTGCTTGGAGGCTGTTTTAGCACCTACTTTACCTAGTAAAGAACAGGTCTTCCTGCTGTCCAATCCAGGCTGGCTTCCACTACTAAAATAAGTCTCCCTAAAACACAGGCTTTTCTCCTGCTCAGGAACCTGCCAGGACTCTCCATCCTTTTAAAGGATAAAGTATAGATTCCTCAGTCCAGCTTTTAGGGACTCCAGAGTCTGACTTTAGCCTGACTTTATTTTCCTCTGGTTCCTAATATGCATCTTCTACTGACTGTCTTCCGCACGTGTCCTGCCAACACTAGGGTCTGTGCCTTTGCTTGTGCACTCCCCTGCCACCCCTCCCACCCAGGCCCCGCTAGTTAAACCCAGCTACTGCAACCCCCATTTGCTCTCACATGTGTTGCCCTGTTGCTCTTCCTGTCATAGTAATGAACCCTGGATCGTATGCCTCCTGGTACATCTGATTGTTTAATGTTTCAGACTGGTTTCCTTGACTTGATTGGAAATTCCTGGTTTGCAGTGACCATGTCCTCTCTTTGTCCCATAGCCCTCCCTGCCGAACACAAAGACCGTACTCAGTTATGCTTGCTGATTGATTAGGACATGGCAGCCTGGTCGGCAGGCCTGTGTCACTGTTTCTCTGAGCCAGGGGATCGCTTGAGAGCTGGACCCAATGTTTTCATTCCTGTGCCTCCCAGCTAGACTATGGGTCTCTGATGGGGAGCTTAGGGGTCGGGGTGCTCCTTAAGAGGCTGAGGTGTAGAGTATATTCTGCATTAAAATTCTAGCTGACCAGCTCTGTGAACTTGGCAATATCACTGTTTCCTCATTTAACATAATTCAAATTTGTTCACTTAATAAATATACATTGAGTGCCTACTGTATACTAAGCGCTATTGAGGAGTTGGGGATATAGCACAGAATAGGATAGAGATCTGAATAATGAAGGAGGGCCAGCTATGTAAAGATATTGGGGATGAATGTTCCAGAAAGAGGTATCAGCAAATACAGCCACAGAAGTTCAAGGAACTGAAAGGAGGCCCACATGGTTGAAGCATGGAGGTCAAGAGGAGGCTGGCAGGAGATGGGGCTGGGAGGTGGGCCAAGTCTAAATTCCATAGGACCTAACCAGGCCATCATAAAGCTGTGAGTCTTTCCCAAGGACATATGGGAAACTAGTAGGAGATTTCAGCCAGATGAGTGACACAGTCTGTTTTATTAACAGTGCCTGCCTCATTGAACATTAAATGCAATTATATAATGTACGTAAGATGCCTAGTGGTATGCCTGGTATATAATAAGTAGTAATTATTGTTTTCATGTTTTGGAGAAAGAATGGTTATCCTATAATCTGACCTTAAAGATGAAGTTTGCTATAGGCCGAATAACGGTGCCCCCAAAATCTCCATGCCCTTATTCCCAGAACCTAGAAATATGTTACCTTACCTGGCAAGGGAGAATTAAGAGTGCGGATGGGATTAAGGTTACTAATCAGCTGACCTTAAAATAGGGAGAGTATGAGGGGCAGGGGCAGTGTAATCACAAGAGGGAGGCAGAAGAGAGTGAGAGGGAGACACGATCATGGAAGAAGTTCAGAGAGCTGCATTGTTACTTCAAAGATGGTGTAAGGAGCCACGAACCAAGAAATGCAGGAGGCCAATAGGAGCTGGAAAACGCAAGGAAATGGATTCTCCCCTAGCTTCCAGAAGGGACTACAGCTCTGCCAATATCTTGATTTTTAGCCCAGTGAAACCAATTTTGACTCCCTACCACCAGAACTGTGAGATAATAAATTTATGTTGTTTTAAGCCACTAAGTGTGTGGTAATTTGTAACAGCAGCCATAGGAAGCAAGTACAAGGATTTTGCACGAAATATTCTAAAATCCAGTTTCGTATGTTACCATATGACCTATGACCCATGAATTTTAAAATATGTTTAGTTTACCATCTATGAATCGATGCCTACTACATGCCAGGCTATGAAAAATAGCATCTGTGCTTTTAGTAAGTTGACCAGCTAGGAGACTTGCTGGTGTTATCTGTAACCTCTAGTGGTACCAAATTCCAGATATACCTCTAGGTGGCATATAGTAGCCTCTCAAGCACACTAGTGAAATGAGACTTGGTTTTCATTAACCTGAGAAGGCAAAAGAAGCTACAGAGGTATTGGTAAGAGATTGGGTTCTCAGCCCCAGTACCCTCTGGCTGAGCGACTCATGCACAGGGACTGCAGTGAGGAGTGGGATTGCCTTGCGCTGGCCTTGGGCCCCACCGAAAGTCCCCCGGTGTGCTCTTTCCCAGTCTTCAGGGCCCAGCCCACAGGAAGTACTCCCTCCGAGACCTGGCCGCACCCCTGGCAGGGGCTCGCAGCTGGCCCACTCCAGCTCCATGGCTTGGGTTACACTCACTTTTCCTTTACTAACCTCAGGTCCTATCTGTGGAGTCTGCAGACAGAGAGCTCCTGGAGGCAGGCCCGGGCCATGCACACATTTAAGAGTTTGATTGGTTGGGGCTAAGAAAGGGTTATCCTTTTAAGGAAGTTCATTTTCTCTGGATGCTCCTGCTCCTCTTGGAGACATTGGTAGAAAAATCTCTGCTATTGAGACCCAGCGCCTGCACCAGCCCATCCTTCACACTGTGGCTGCCAGCTCTGACCTGCTCCTACTCACCCGATATGTAGCTGTGGTTGCAAATGTTAAAAAGAAAATCAGTACAGAACATTTTCCAGTGAAATATCAGTATATAAAATTGAAAGTCGGGAGGTAATAAAGTAGATTTAAGTCGTTAAGCATCTGGACTCTGGCAGCAGAACCTGGGTTTAAATCCAGGCTCTGCCATTTATATAAGCTCAGGCAAATTATCTAACTGCTCTGTGCCTCACTTTCCTCATCTGTGAAATGGGGGTGCTGACAGTACTTAGTTTGTGACTGTTGTGGAGATCAAATGGGACAAGGCACATAAAGTACTTCGAGTGCCTGGCCCAGTGTAGATACTCAATAAATGTTGATATTGTTACTAGAGTATAAATTTTTAAAGTTCTTATAACATTAATTATCATAAAGCCCATCAGGGACAATAGTTTGGCTGTTTGAATGAATACAGAATTTTTTTTTAAAAAATGAATTTTTTTCAAACAGATTTACAGAAAAATTATGAGCATAGTACAGAGAGGTCCCATATGCCCTGCACCTAGTTTCTGCTATTAATATCTTATATGAACTGAATGTAGCACATTTGTGATAATTAATGAACCAATATTAATATAGAATCATTTACTAAAGTTTGTACTTTTTCAGGTTTCCTTAGTTTTTATCTAATAATGCTCTTTTTCTACTCCAGGATTCTATCCAAGATAGCATCTTATATTCAGTTGTCACATCTCCTTAGGCTCTTCTTGGCTGTGACAAGTTCTCAGACTTTCCTTGCTTTTGATGACCTTGTCAGTTTTCAGGAGTGCTGTTATTTTGTAGAATGCCCCTCTACTGGAATTTGTCTGATGTTTTTCTCCTGGTTAGACTGGAGTTGAGTGCAGCAATTTGAAGTCAGTGGATCATGGATAGCTACTACAGTTTTCTCATAGCCTCAGCATCCATGAAATTAGAATCGAATGTCTATGGGAAGCCTCAAGCACAGCTTGGGAAATCACAATGGGGAAGGTGAAGTCCATGCTCCTTGGTGTGGCCTACCAGGTCCTTTTCAGTCTGTCCTGCATACTTCAACAGCTTGCTTGCCCTGCCGTGAGCACCCCAGCTTCTTCATGGTCCCTGAATAGGTCTGGGCTTTGGCACATATTGATCCTTCTACCAGGAATGTCTACCTTCCTTTCTCTACCTGGCTAACACTCTTGGTCTCTAGGAAGATTCAGAGATTCGGTTTAACTTTTTCCTCTTCCCCGATCCCTTACCCACTTCCCCTAAGGAGACTGTTGCTTTTCCCAAGATTCCCATAAAACTTGGCACATCTCTTTGTATTGTCCTTTTCGAGTCACGTCTCTGCTTCTTCCTCTAGGCTGGAAGCTTCTTGAGAGCAGGGACTGACCCATAATCCTCTCTGTATTCCTCATGCCCAGTGTGGGGCCTGGCATACAGTAGGTGCTCAAGAAATGCTTAGTGAATGACTCTGACATTAGAAGCGCTGCTTCTGTACTAGCCTTAACACGAGGCATATTGCCTTTGTCCTAAGAACACGGGGTGCCCCAGCGATGAATACTTGGGTAGATCTTTTAAAGCCTCTTTCTCCCTGCCCCAATGGGGTGTGAGAATGTGGCGTGAACATGGCAAGGGCCACCAGGGGGCTCTAGGAAGCAGTTCATCAGCCCAGCCCCAGAGGAAGTCTTAGAGGTGGCTTTTATAACAAGCCATAGGTTCGGCAGAATCCACAAAGTGTGTCAGAAGAGAGGTCTGTTTTGCTACTGATATGCCAGGCTCTGTAGCAAGGACAGATGTACCAGCCTGTTCTGAAAACATATGTGAGCCCCGGACAGTCTCTTTCCCCCAGAGATCTCTGCCTGCAGAAATCAAGACAAAAGATACCGATAGCCAAGAAATAATATTTGCAGGAGCAAATGATATTGTTACAGCTGCCAGAGACCTTCACTTCGTTCAGATTTCCCAGTTTCTACCTCCACTTCAGCGATAATAGTTCTCTTTGGCTCAGAAACTCTTAATGGCTATTCCTAAAGCCAAAATTATTACTGAGAAGTTAGAGCCAAAATCTCAGGGCTTTTTCGAATTCTATGAGGAGTTAATTTAAGATAATGAAGCTTGAATTAAAAATTGCTCTCTGGGGTCAATAACATCTATTATTTTGTTCTTGCAGCCGATATTATTAACAGTAATAATAATCACAATACACCACATTGGGTACTTACTCCATGCCAGGCATTGGGGTAGAGATGTATGCCAGGGCCAGGCATTTGTCTTTGGACGTCCAAGGGAATTAGTAGTGTAATTCCTGCCCATTTGCCTACAGAGACATTAGCTCCATTTCATTGATTGGGAAACTGAGGCTCAGGCCCATTAAGTGATTTGTCAAGGCTGGAAATCAAATTCTGTTTGGCTTCAAGACCTGAACTCTTATCAATCACCCAAACACACCCGAAGAGATCTAAAATAGTTTCCAGTCATAAAACATAACTGTGATCCAAGGGAAGGAAAGAGATAATCACAAGAGAAAGAAATCTATAAGCATTACAAGTATATCATTAATAATAATGATACTGTCTTACTCTTCCGGGGTCATGAGCTTCCTCGCAATCATGATAAACAAATGGAAATACATAGGTATATCTGCTAGAATTTAATACTGTTCATATTCAAAGGACTTCGATAGTTTATTTTAAAAGCAAAGTTAAGCTGGAACGTCTAAAATCACATGTTTTAAGAGGCAGTCTCCTTCTAAGGGTTTTAACCCAACTGCATGTGACCCTCCCACACCCCTCCTCTGTTTGGGCCCCTCAAGTGCAATAGTGATCAAGTGAGGTGCCCATCAGGTAAGCTAGCACCGGTGGCTCCCTGTCCCAAGGGCTCTCTGCCCACCATTTCTGAAGACAAGAATGCTAAACGACAGAGCCCAGACCCAAACGTGGAGAATGCTCGAGCCCCCGGCTGAAAGACATTCGTTGTCCATGGACAGATTTCTTAAACAGGAGAAAGTTTGTAACTGTAGAGAAAAGCAATTTTTGCACAAAACCATGACTACAGGAGGATGTGCAAAACCCCTTGGACTGTTGTCTCATATGATCACCTGCGTGCCTCTAGAAGCCACCAAGGATCTCAGGACTGGGTATGCACCGTGCCCTCGGCCAGGCCCTAGGCTTCTGCAGATCACAGGGTGGTGGTCGCGCCCGGCACATTGTCAGCAAGTTCACTTTCCCGTGCTCCAAGACTCACCCTGTGCCAGGATGGAGCCCTGAATTATTTTTCTTTGTCAAGCCTTTGTCAGCAACTTCATCCCAAAAGAAGTGGTTTATTTTCCCTTTGGCAGTTTTTGTTACTCTAGTAAATAAGAGATAATAACGCTCCAATTTTAAAATTAAAACAACAACAACAACAAAAAGCTAGAGATGCCAATGAGTTATTTACATTTTACAGCAGCCTACTTCTCCAGTCAAAGATCCCACAGACTTAGTTAGCTATGTTGCATGCAGACTCTGAGGCGTTTGAGTGGTTTAAATGTTAATTTTAAGAGGTCTGAAATGCCTTCTCTTTTGCTTCAAGTCGATAATAAATAATGCTTCAAATTCTTGTGTATTTTAACACCTCTGGAGGAATTTAAGGCTCTAAAACTGCAATTAAAATGTGAACATCAAGGATTTGCAAGATTAAATGAGAATATATCAGAAAGGGTTTGGAGAGGCTTTTTTATTGCATCATGTTCTTTCTATGTGCATAATGCTCTGATTTGGCGGGGGTGAAGGGGCTAGACTTTCTTGACTTGTGTCTGCCGAGAATTTTTTTGTCCCCTAGTTTGTGTTTAGAAAGTGACAATATATTCAAACGAGTCCTTACAAAGAAGCGAAAGGAATTGTGAAAAGTAATTTTAAAAATGGAATTAGATTCTTAATGTTGTTTGGCCAGCGAATCCATTTATGGGGTGGGAGAGGAGTTCTGTGGGGTGTGGCTGGTCTTTGATGGATGTCAACAAAACTCTCATTAGTGGGCCTGGTGGAAGCTGGTGAAGCTTTGCTACATGAAGGCTTTTGCGGGGTGGGGGGTGGGAGAAGCATCTTCCTGTTATGTCAGAGGAACTAATACCACAGATGAGAAAGGGCCTTGTTCTTTTCAGAATGGAAGGCTGGACACAGGAACCTCCCTGGGCACTGGTGGGCTGGCTTAACTCTTTGCTTTTCCCATATCCCCCACCCCCTCGATGAATGATGTGCTGAGGGCAGGAGGGCAGTGTTGAGGACTTTGGGACTTGGGAAGAGGGTTTACTTCTGACAAGTGAGCTGCTGGCTGTACTTATACAAATGGGTATTTGGGCACTGGAAATCTGTGAGTACTCCCAAAAGGCGTTGTAGGGCCCATGGGAGCAAAGATGGAATGAGAGACTTGAAACTAGGATTCCAAGATGACAGAGTGGGAAGAGAGTAAAGTTTTGTGTGCTAAGTGCTAAGCTTTCTCCAAGGCCTTTCATCTCAGCAAATCATAGGAGAAAGCTGTTTTGACAATTCTGCGTTTAAGACGTACCAAGCACTTCGACTATTAAGTGGCATTGCCCTCCACCCCCAAATGTGCTTTGATAATCAGGCAGCACTCTCTGATGTCATCAATACTGAAATTTATTTGGAAAGATGAGAGTTTTAGCCAATGAGAAACAACAGCCAGTGTTTACTCTCAAGGGGTATCAGCCTTTACATCATCTGGTCCTAAGACAGTTTCTGGACTGCAATATATATTATCACAGATCTTAATTCGAGGCATAGATGTAGAATAATTTCATTTTGAAATATGGTGGTAGTAAAATTTAGCATTAACATGAACAGTCAATAATTCAAACTTTTATTTGCTCTGATATCAAAGGGTTATCTTTCTGCTCCCGTCAGCCAGGGGAGACAAAAAGAGAGAAAGATTTAGCATTCTGCTGATAATAGTACTTTTTCAGCTCAACTTAATTTTTTTCTTAAAGAAGCAGCTTTGTAATTGATTTATTTGGTCTCTGAAATCTACAAGAGAGCTGCATAGCTCCCTGGATCTTTGAAGAGATACACGGCCTTTCCCACTTAGTTGTTGGCGCTCATCTGTGCATGCCTTATTAGGGGCAAAAAGTTTGAAAACTTAGAAGAAATGTTTCTAGTCTTCACTTTTTTTTTCCCCCGTGGTGAAACTGACTGACTAGCCTATGTAACTAGCTTTAGAAAAATTTTCATCTGTAGAATAATTTTCACCATCATGAACATAAATGGCTTTGTCACCAGTTAGCAGGCAGATGGAGCATGTGTTTCACATTATTAATTCAAGGCAGCATTAGGGGTGGTTGAAGCAACTTGTAAGAAAGCGGAGTCTACATGTCCCCATATTGCTTCCAGTTCCACGACAAAAGTCAGTGTTAAAGTTATCCAGGGTTATATAGAACAGCCCCTTGTGATGGGAATGCTATGTGACATGAACCTTGCCAAAAACTAATGGATCATTTACAGGAAATAAGAAGTTAAAGAGAAGGATGAGTCAGTAGACTTCAAAGCTAACCCATTTCCACAGAACTTAAATAATGAATACCAAAAACTGAAGATTTCACAGACAGCTTATACAGCTCTCTGTGTAGCTGGAGCCTTTGCCCAACCCTGGCACTGTCTGCTTCAAGGAAGGATCTTACTGCTTCAGGAAGGAGGAGGCGATAGGAAGAAAGAAAAGAGGAGAAAAAGAAGGGAGGGAATGAAAAAGAAAGAAGGGAAGCAATTTTGAAAAGAAAGGGAGAGGAAGAAAGATGGAAGGAAGAAGGAAGGGGAGGAGGGAGGAAGAAGGAAGTGGGGAAGATTAGAGGGATGGAGGGGCAGGTAATAAAGGGTGATCAGAAGGTGGGTAATTAAGTCTAATTTTGCACAAATATATTTTGTGTGGCAAGTATCCTGATACATCTGTCATGTGGGTCTCTGTTTAGTAGATTCCTGAAGTCAAAATAAAATTGTGTATTTTTTTAAATGCCACTGAGTCATTTATGAGCTCATAGACAAGGAGTTTAAGGAGTTTTATTTTGGAACTACTTATAATGAAGAACTGTGTTTGAGAAAACCAAGGACTGGTTCAGATTACAAGCACAGTGCAAAGGTCTGTCACTTGAAGGAAACTTGTATATCAATTTAAAAGCCTGATTAGGGAGATTTACGCATATCACAAAAACATTTTGATCCAGCAATTCCACTTTTAGGAATTTATTCTGAAGAAATAATTGGACAAGGGTGTAAACTCTATATAGATAATAGCATTATCTATACTTATGTAAACCTTGAAATAAACTATATGCCTAATAAGAAGAGACTAGTTAAATAAATTATGGTATATCATATAATAATATTACTATAACATTAAAAATACAGTACAGTTCTATATTATTGACATGGAATGATTTTCACAGTATGTTAAAAAATTGAAACTCAGAGCATTTACACATATTTATATGTATATCTACATAAATTTATATGTTTATATTTGCATTGAACAAAGTCTGGCAATTTATACCTAATGTTAGCAGTGATTAAATCTGGGAGGCAGGGTTTGGAGTGATTTTAATTTTTCTGTCTACAATTTCTAATTTATTTTCTACCATGAATATGTATTACTTGCCTAATATAAAAAACAATTGGTGGGAGAGGAGGATTTTTCACCGTGAGAGCGGATTTATTTAAGTTTTTTCTCCATTGAGAAGGACCCAAGTTAAGTTTGTAATTACAGCGATGTTGGGAGGGGAAAAAACTTTCCCAAATTTCAAAATCCTGCTCTGGATCTTTTTCTTTCAAGGGTCAAGCTTTTCTTCTTGCTTATAGCCTGACCTGATTCTTCTTGGAGGGCTGGAGGCAGCGGAGACCCTTCTAGCAGTTCTGGGGTGGGCGGTGGGCAGCAAGGCACTTCTGATGGGGTGGTGTCATTTCCTCTGCATTGGAGACACCACCACTACCAGATTCTGATGAGAAGTGACCATAGGTCACCCAAGGCCAGCTTGAGTGTTTTAAAAGACTTACAATGGGGTGAGGAGAAGAAATCATTTATTTGCAAGGGGGAAAAAACCCTCCAAAGTGCAAGCCATTCGTAGGTTCCTGCTGGCACACCCTTCTGGGCCCTGAAAAAAATCACAACTGAATTCCTGCCCCATTCTCAGAAATTCTCCAAGGAGATTGATATGGGCCCCGTGAGCATCCAAGGTGGAAGCACAGGCCATCTACCTGGGCTTTTGTTCTCTGGCTGGGTGACGCAGGCATTGTTCCCTCAGTCTGGGCATGGTGAGATGCCTGGCGGGCCCTGACCACAGGCCTCCCCTCTCGATCTTGCTCTTCTATTTGCTTGGGGGCTGGGGTGACCTCTGAGACCAGCATCCCCCTTTTGTCTTGTGTTCTTTTTGTTGAATCCAGCTGGTCTCATCCCTGGGGCAGGATGGGTGTGGGAGGAGGACAAAGACAGTTGGGATGCTTTAGCTGGTGGGTTGTTGGCCTGGAGTTGAGCCAAGCTTCTCAGCCATCCCTACCACAGCCTCTCCGACCCCAGTTCATATTTGGGACATAAGCTCTAGTTCTGACTTGATCTGGAGCCAGGGTGATGATTGCTTACTTCTCAGTAAGGCAACTGGACCTCATCAGAGCCAAATTTAATCTTTATCCTGCCACCCACTGGCTTTGTGACTCAGGCAGATCACTTAACCTCCCTGAGCCTCTATTTCTTCATCTGTAAAATTTCAGCTTTATTGGGGGTGGAGGTGCGGAGGTGGGGGTGGGGTTGAAGACTAAATGCCATAACATAGGAAATTGCTTTGAATAGTTCTGTTCACATGTAATGATTATTATTACTGCTGTGATAACTGACATTTATTGAACAGTACTTTGTGCCAGGCACTCTTATAAACACTTTATGTGTGATAATCATCGCAATGGCCTCTGAGGTAGATACTAACTAATCTCATTTACAGATAAGGAAATTGAACCATAGAGAGAGTGAATAAATTGCCCAAGTTAGTAAGTGAATTAGTGAAGTAACCAGGCTGTGAAAAAGGTGTTATTTTGTTTTTTAAATTGTGGTGAAACACACATAATCTAAAATTTACCATCTTAACCATTTTTAAGTGTACAGTTCGGTAATCTTAAGTACATTCACACTGTTTTGCAACCAATCTCCAGAACACTTTTCCTCTTACAAAACCGAAACTCTATACCCTTTAAACAACTCTCCATTCACCCTCCCCTCTGACCCTGGAAACCGCCATTCTACTTTGTATCCCTACGAATTTGACTATCTAGGTACCTCATATAAGTGGAATCTTGGAATATGTCTTTTTGTGACCAGTTTATTTCACTTAGCATAATGTCCTCAAGGTGTACGCTGGCTGTACCATGTGTTAGAATTTACTTCCATTTTAAGGCTGAATAATGTGCCATCATATGTATATGCCACATTTTATTTATCCACCTGTCAATGGGCACTTGGGTTGCTTCTACCTTTTGGCTATTGTGAATAATGCTTTTGTGAACACAGATGTATCTATTCAAGTCTCTGTTTTCACTTCTTTTGGGTATATACCCAGAAGTGGAATTGCTGGATCATATGATAATTCTATTTTTAATTTTTTGAGAAACCATTATACGTTTTCTTTAGCTGCTATATCAGTTTACTTTCCCACTGGCAGTGCACAAGAGTCAATTTCTTCACAACCTTGCCAACACTTGCTGTTTTCTATTTTTGATAGTAGCCATCCCAATGAGTGTGAGGTGGTATCTCATGGTGATTTTGATTTGCATTTCCCTAATGATTAGTGATTTGAGCATCGTTTCATGTACTTATTGGCCATGTGCATATCTTCTTTGGAGAAATGTTTTTTCAAGTCTTTTGCCCCTTTTTTAGGCAGATTGGGTATTTTTGTTGTTGTTGAATTATTAGGAGTTCTTTATGTGTTCTGGATATTACCCCTAATCAGATATACGATTTACAAATATTTTCTCCCATCCATGGGTCGCCTTTCACTTTGTTGATTGTGTCCTTTGATGCACTGAAGTTTTAACTTTTGACATAGTCCAATTTACCTATTTTTGCTTTTGTTGCCTGTGCTTTTTGGTGTCATAACCAACCAAGGGGTTCTTTAGAAAGTAATCTCTAGTTGAGGTAAGATGAGGGGGAAAAACAGATTCTACCCATTTTGTGTGGAAAGTAAGACATGAAGACAGAAGCCACCACTCTGCATGGTCTTGAGCAGTGCAGAGAGACTTAATAAAAAAGATAATAAAGTATAACTAAGGGAAGGCAATTTAGGATTGGATCGCAGCCTAAAATCAAGAGAAAAAGCCTAAGAGTACTGTATTACCAGATACCATTTGAGGCAGAAAAAAGGGCTCTAAAGGTTTGAGAGCCAAAAAGTCCAAATAAGAGTAAAAAATTAGGAGAAATGGGGAAATGATGGGCCTTTGACGATCTAAGGGGGGAAAAAAGGTGGTGTGCATTAGGGAAAGGATTATTGGGTTGAAATCTAGGCAGAGAAGTTGGTAAATTCTCCTGGCTGGGGAAAAAGGAGGTTCTGTTGACTGGGGTAAAATGGATTTTGCAGTGGTATAGGAGAAAAAGCAGGACGGGGAGGAAGCTGAGGCTGCTAATTAAGAGAGAGAGGGCTTTTCAGAGACCCAAGGAAATGACTGCAGAGCTAAATTCTTAGTCCCTTTCAGCCTTCCCTGTAAGGGGTTCCAGTGACAATGAGTCGGCACAGCCAGAGTAGGCAATGGAACAGGAGGAATAAGAGTGCTAAAGAGCATGGGAAGGAGTATCCGAAGCCTATGCACGTCCTTCGGTTTCTGTTATTTATTTTTTAAAAATGGAGAGAACTGCACCTTGGCAAGAAAAACCCCGGTCAAGATTGCTGCTACAAACCCCCGAAGGGCATTCGGCGGGGGGTGGGGGGTGGAGTGGGGTGAGGGGGAGTCTAAAAGTCTGAGGCAAGCAGGTTTAAAACAGCAGTATTACCTGAAGACAATTCCACGGCCAAGAGGAAGTTCAGCTAGAGAGAGCACTGCGCTGGCCCAGCTTTGTCATGAATTTATTCTGCTTCAGTGGTTTCCTTACATCCTCATCTAGAAAACAAAGGCTGTAGCTAGTTGGTCTTAGTTTCAGAGGGGCAAAGAGTCTTATTCAAATGATCTCTAGTCATGGGGAGTTATTTTAAAGATGCACGTTGATAAGAACTCTGAAAAAGCAGGAAAGTCAGACCACAGGCTGAGCAGCCACTACATGACAACTAGACCTTAAGGAGGAAGGAGCATGAAGGGTGCTCAGAACCTAAGACCACAGGAGAGGCCATGGAGGTGGAAGTTTCTGGATTTCCAGTCTTGTGTGCTACCAATAAAGTGCCTGTTTTGTTCTCTTTCTACCAGATGGTTTCCTGACCTGCTAGTCTGTATCTTTTCTCTCCATTTTTGCTTCTGTTTACCCATCCTATCTGCTTGAAGTCAAGCCTGTTCTGGGGGCTCAGATCCAGAGCCCAAGATTTGTGCTTAGTGGATGATGAGGATGATAATAATAGCTAACATATATTGAGTGCCTACGAAGTGCCAGGCACTATTCTAAGCACTTTACAGTCCTTAAATCACTTCTTACCAATCTTATGGGGCAAGGACCAGCATCCTTCCCATTGATAGAAACAACTGAGGCCCAGCAAAGCAGTTCATTCATGGTCACACAGCTGGTAAGTGGCATAACCAACGTTCAGGTCCAGGTAGTAGGCTCCAGAGCCTGTGCCCTTCATACTACCCTATTGCCTCCCAGCAAACAAGGAAGGAGTTAGCTGCCAGAGGTCTTAAATTCTTGTTTCCTTCAATGCTCCCCGCCCCTGCCGCCCTGCCCCAAGCAACCATCTGTTCATATCAACCTGTTTAGGACTTTTTGTTTATATTTTTCAATCTGTGTCAGCTCGGAGAGGTGGTACTACCCTGAATTTGCTGTGTTATATCTTGATGGACTCTTGTGCTTGCTATTATGGATTGCTTGACGTGGGATAGAGCAAGGAGGTGGGCTGGCAAGAGGGGCTACTGAGGATCTGACCCAGCTATAAACAGTGGCTCAGATTAGGACATCCAAGCATGGTAACAGAGGGATTATAGACTCCCCTGTCCCATATAGAAGTGTTTACATTATATCCTATTGGAGAATTAAGGCAAACACACAGGATTAGAACTCTGGTTGGGGGGTGGGGGGAGAGGTGGGAGGGGGTGGGTGGCCAGTAAGCCATGAGAGTGAATGAACTTTCCTAGAGAGAGTATACAATGTGCTGACTCCCAATGACATTTATCAGATTCTCTGTGAGTCTAAATACCAGATGAATCCCCCAAAGAGATTTTTTTCTCTTTAATTTTCCTTTTAAAATCTATTTTTGCAGTAATTAAAGAATGGTTTCACTGAAATGGACTTCACAGGGTCTTAGGATATCCACCAGGGCATATCTCAACTCAGTGATATTGAACTGCCCAGGCCATGCTTTACGGACAGGCTGGCGGTGATTGCAAGGGCAGTTACAAATCAAGCTCTCATTGGCAATGCTCTAGTCATAGTGCTTTTAGCCATTGATGTATTTTCATGGAAAACAATGACTTAAATTCTTCAACTGGAATTGTACAAATAGAGTTTGTATACTCCATTCCTTAATCCATAAAATAAAGGGAAAACCCAGAAGGATGCATTCAAAAACTATTGGGGCCGATCAAATCTTTTTCTGATTATGTTCTTTTGAAGTCAAACAATCTAAGATCTAGAAATATTGGAACAGGTCAGGCCTGCAGCATTCTTGATTGAGTAGCTCAAGATCTATCGATAGAATTCAAAGCCTTACCAGGTGGCTGTGGAAGCCAGATGCTGCTCCTTTAACCTCACTTCTCCCTGTATTTGGACGGTTTTCCAGTCAGATAAGGGCTTTGATAATCAGTGAAACTGAACATCTTCCCACGTGTTGGTTTATCAGGTATATTTTCTAGTGTGCATAATGCATATATATAAAATACCTGGCACAGAGTTGCCACTTATTAATATTCCTTCTCTCTCCTTTTTTCTTTTCCTTCTTTAGCCATTTGGCAAATAGGGTTTCATTACTTATGTTACTATGTTTATATCACAATATAGGATTTCATTCCTATTTTGGATTATAAGTATCATATTTATCATAATTTAAAACTATGTTGCCCTCTTTGTATTTGTTTTATTACTGAAGATTTTAAATAGACTTTGAAATATTTGAATCTACTCTCCTCCAGCCTTATAATACTATTTTATTTTTCAATTGTCATGAATTTATCTCTCTGCTACAGCTGGGATAAACATACTATCCTTTTTTAAAAATGTTCTTTGTGTTTAATTAGTTTATTGACCAATTTGGAAAGTATTATCTTATTTGATCAGTTATGGATATAATCTACTTTTTTCATATTGATACCAGATTGTTCCACTAGCATTTATTAAATGGCAATTCCTTCATTCATTATTGTGATTGTTAGATTTTTGGATTCATTTGTTTCTTGGCTGTATCCTAAGGACTTACAAGTGCTTAAATCCATCTCTGAAGTCACTATTTTATTAGAGACTTTGTCCTGGCTTCGATCCAGTGAAATTCAGTTTTGATAAAGATCACTTTATAATATATCTTTAAATTTGATTATTATGTCTTCCTCCAATCTTCTTTGGTGTTATTGCGTATTTATTTTTTCTTATTAATTTTGCCAGTGATTTATTATATCCTAGAGCATTCTAGCAGGAATTTAATTGTTCTTATATTAATCTATTTTTTGTTTTATGGACTAATGTTACTGCTATTACTCTAAATTTTCTAAATCAAGAGCAATGGATGTAACTTTGTTTATTTAGGTTTTTTTTTTCCATTACAATTTTATAATTTTTACTTTACTAAATATCTAGATATATAAATTCTCAAGGTTATTTATTTTTTTTCTAGTATTGGGAGCAGCACTAGGTTTCATTGCCTTTTCTAGTTTTATATCATTGATATGCATTTGGTTGTTCTTGCATTTTCTATTTACACTATTACATAATCTGCAAAAAAGGTGATATTTCTATTTCTGCTTTTCCTATATTTATTCTCTATTTTTTCCCCCTCTTGTCCTGGAGTATTTTCTACTACTACTTCCAAAAGGCGTGCTATAGGATAGGAGCATCTTTGGCTTCTGTCTGTGTTTGCAAAGTGAAGCTCTAGGATTGTGCTATTCACTATGGTAGCTACTCATTGCTTATTGCAATTTAAATTCAAATAAATTAAAAATTAAATAAAATAAAAATTCAGTTCCTCAGTCACATTAGCCACATTCAAGTACAAAATAACTACACATGACTAGTTGCTACTATACTGGACAGTGAAGGAATAAGTATTTTTATCATTGCTGAAAATATTAATAGACAACCCTCATCTAAGATTTCCACATTAAAAATAATATTGAAACTCAGGTTTAAATTTATAATCTTTTTATCTTAAAGAATAAACTTCTTTCTATTTCAAAGCGTTCTTATGGAGTTAATGTTGAATGTTAATGATGGCTTTCTCGGCATCCACCAAAATAATTCTTAGATTTAAAAATAGATTTTTTTCTAAATGTTGAACTATCCTAATAATTTCCCCATGTATTTCTGTCTTTGTAGGGTAACTCATACTTATTTGTTTTTGAAACATTTCCCCTTTCTGTTTATAGGATATTATTGATGATTTATTAAACTATAGTTTTGAATAAGATAATCCTATAATTCTCTCTCTCTCGGTGTTGTCCTTATTAGGTGTTTTAAATCAAGATTTTATTTACTTCCTAATATGAGTTATATAACATGCAATCTTTTCTATATTTTGAAACCTTTTATATAACTGGTATTTAAAAATTTGGAGATGTTCTCCTAAGAATCCATTAGGGGCTTCTTTTAAAAATGTATGGAAGAAAAAAAAAATGTATGGAAGGGGCAGAAATTTCCCTAATAGTTCTTCTGACATGAGTCTATACATGTTTTTAATTTTTAATTCAACATAATTAGTTCATAATTACACTGTTGATTGTAAATCTCCTGTAAAGCACTAGGTGACATGCTAGATGACAAAATGCACGTGTTATTGGCCATCAGAAAGAATGAGGATTTTCATATTCCCTCCCCATTCGATACTTCAAGTCTCTCCTCCACCCCTCAGTTAACCCCAACTGTACATCCCCAACATGAATCACCAGGTCAGTCTTCTCATCCTCCCACCCAATACATTGACCTTATCCTCTTCCCAACTCCCAGTTTCCCTGGCAGAGAATGTCCCTTTCCTCTTCACCTCTCTTTCACCCTGAGGACCCACCCAAAGTTCCCGTCTTTGTGATTTTCCCTGAGTGATTTCTCTCTGCTCTCATCTTAATGTATTCCTTGAGTGTGTCATTTTTTTGGCAAATAACTATTCACAGCCTTGTCATATTATCTAATTATCTTCTGTTGTTATGTATATCTCATATGTCTAATATCCCTGTAGGGGTAGAAATTGGGTGGGGGGGATTTTAGGTTTTCTATTTCTTTTGTTGTGCTAAGAATGTGGCAGACATTAAGAGATACTTATTGAATAAGTATGTTGATAAATTAATGACTCTTACCTCATTACCAGGCACAGCCAGTAAAATCTGTGGCCAAGGCAGGTTTTACTAGCTGTAGTAAACTGGTATAACCTATTTGGAAAAAAGGCAAAAGAGTTTCCACAAAGGACCATACTCATCTTCCAGGTTTGTTTATTCGGCCACTAATTCCACACACTCAACAGATCACTACTGAGTGGCACCCACGTGCTAGCTGTGGGAGATACAGGGTTAAACAAAATAAACATGGTCCCTGGCTTCATGGTATTCAGTCTAGTAGAGGAAACTGGTATTCTACAAGTAAACTAACAAATATATCATTATAAATTGTGCTAAGCACTATAAAGAAAGATGAGGATATGGAAAATTAAAGTTAGTCTGGTTGGTCAGGCAGGGCCTTGGTTAGATTAGGAAATGACATTTAAGCTGAGAGCCAAATGAAGAAGCCAGGCAGCAGGAATAACATGTGCAAAGGCCCTGAGGTATGAAAGAGCTTAATGAGTCTGAGAAACAGCCAGAGGCCTGTGTGTGACTGGAGCACAGGGAATGAGGGAGAATTAACATGGGTTAAGGCAGGCCCAGAACCAAAGGGCACTTATGATCCGGGATTGGGTATTTGGGTTTAAATCAATCTGGTGTACATTTTAAGAGATTTTTCTAAGCCAATATATGTGCCTAGCACTGCTTCAAGTAATATACATATATTATTTAATAATCAGAGCATCTATATGACATAGATACTTTTAATATGCCCATTTTCCAGTTGAGGAAACCAAGGCCCAGAGATATTAAACAACTGGTCTGCGGTCACATAGTATGTTTGTGAAAAAGCCACTATATAACTAATTTGTCTTGAGCCTACAGAGCCCAAGCTCTAACTATTGGGTGTCCTTGCCACAAGATCACTCAGCCACTGAGTGGCTGATGGAATTAGGCAGTGTAGGAACAGGCAGATAAATTAGGAAGCTCTTTCAGCAGTCCAGGTGAGAGGTCATAGCTATGAGGGGCTGCTGTGTAACTGGGGAGATATTGATATTCTGAGGTCAGGGCAAAGAGGGAAACATGATTTAAGGGAATAAATACATATGATTTATTTAGATTTTTTAAAAAGGCTTGGAGGTCTCATTTTAAAGAATTTAGAAAAGAAACAAAGCAATCAGCAGAAGCACAGCATGAAAAGGAAATAAAAATTGGATTAAAAATGAAGTACAAATCACATTAATAAAACAAGTTGTTTTTTTTTTTTTGGTTTTAATTGATGCAGTGGAAAGAAAATAAGTGAGAAAGGAAATATGATAATTATAAAAGAAACATGTCATTTGTTTGGAATTTATAACTTCTTGCTAAATTAGCTACCCAAGCTGAAACAGATAACTGCTTAAATAGAGCGAGATAGTGAAAGTGGTCAAAACTTTATTGTCATGAAATCCTATATGAGATTTATTGTCCTCCATGGGGCCTACTCTTTTCCTTTCTTCCCCTCTCTTTTCCCTGCCTGTTGAAGTCTCACCAGTCTTCATGGCCCTTTTCAAATCCCTTCCTAAATTAGAAAAAACCATTGACATGAATACATGGTTATTTTAACCCAAATCGACAATTACCAGCAGTACAGATGGTCCTGAGGGACTGGAAGCAAAGGTTACCTTGTGTTCAGCCTTTTCTGTTGCAGAGAGCAGGGATGGGTTTAATCTACTTTAGAAATGTTTTCTACCACAACAGACACATTTTTAAAAAACAAATTTTGGAGCATAAAGGCATAAAAATTGTCTGGAAACTTTCATTATGTGGATTATCAAGTGGGCTGAATAGTGTTAGAATGAAACGTCTGTGGGTGAATTTAGGTTGTAAGCTTTTAGGTAAAAACCTCAAATAAAGCTGCCATGTCACTAACTTTTATTCTCTTGAGAAAAGGTGAATGACAGTGGTTAGAAGTCAATTTCCACTAGGTTGTCTAACCGAGAGGCAAGGAAACCTGTTGCTAGTTTTGGGTGAGTGGGGACTATGTCCAGTCCAGGTGTGTGACAAGGGCACAAGAGAGTAGATCTCGAATGTGGCTGCCAGTTCCCACCTCACGATTGCCTTCTCCAAGCCTCCTTCATCCTGAGAGAAGTCTCCTAACATTTGGGACAGGGCTCACTACCGGCCTATGGGACCTCTCTTAAAGAATGAGCAGCCCCTTTAAATGGTACCAATTTAAAGGGGATTGGGAAATTACAGAGTGATGGTGGAAAGGGAGCAGTAAAGCTGGGCAGAGGTGGAGTCTCAAAGCCATGTGCATTAGGCATTGCCAGATTATGACAGGTTTTAGGAAAGCAATTTCACTTTCATGTATCAGGTTCAAGGCACTCCAGTATCCTTTCCCATATAGAATCCTTCATATGGAAGGAAGGAAGGAAGGAAGGAAAAGTAGGGTAAGCGGAAGGAAGAAGAGAAGAAACAGAGGATGGATAGTTAGATGCTAATAGTAGGCCATTCTCTCATTCATTCATGCACTCGTACATGCATTCAACATTACTAAGCCAGGACAGAGCCAGGTCCTGAGAGCTGAGAAGACCAAGGCACAGTCTCAACGTACCTTCTTTGGATTGTCAGCCACGTGTTCACAGATACTAATATGTCTGGATAATGTATGCAAAGTCCCTGGCATAGCATCTGGCACGTATTTGGTATTTAGCAACCCCTGTCATCATCACATCACCATCACCTTCATGAAGCTGTGAGATCATGAGGACAGGCGGGTTCTTCATGCATCTCGGAATCCTTGAATTGGCAAAGTGTCTAGTGCAGAGGTCAGAATCCATGAATGTATGTTGACCCATTGGCTGAATGAATACATTTTTGAGCATTCACTCCATGCAGGTACTTATATAAGTCATGGAGAAAGCTTCTGAGACTAACCTTTGTCCTAAAATGAGATGGGGCATAAATTAAAAATGTTGTAAATTGAAAAGCCAATACCGGGGTAGCATTTGCTAAGGGCCAAGTGAATAAAAACAGAAGCTTCAGGAATTTAGGGGAGGAGAAAATTCTGTGGGTTGGTAGGGAGAGTGTGACAATATATTAATCTAGAATCTAATCGGGTTCAGAGTTTCAAAAGACGTGCTAACCCTTTAACCCTTTGCCAGTGAGAATGGGGAAAGTAAGCCCCTCCCCAAGACATGAATTTGCAGTTGTATGCTGGTAAATATTCAATGACTGGCTCTCTAGATAAAAGTATGTGTACGAATGCATATATAAATTTAAATTTTACTGACAAAAGATTTGTAGCACACAATCCACAAATCATAATAAAATATCCAATATTCTTTCTTATAAATTTCATGAGCCAATTGATTCTCAGAATATTTTTGTTGGTTTTTGTTGAGCTCTTATATGCATAGTTAACCTGTGGTTGCAGTTTATAACCACTATTTGACTAGTAGAATTTCATCCCAATCTGCTCTTTCCCAATACATTTATTGTCATTACATCTGATATGTGATCTCCTAAACTGCTTCTCACCATTGTACGTATTATATTTATTAAACTGAAATCTCTTTCAGCTTCAGCACTAAGTATGTCAGAACTTATTCATTTACCAATTACGTGAATACCTTTGCTGAAGCAGAAAATAGTTTTCAAATACTGGGAGAGTATTTCCCTCTTTTTAATGCTAGTCACAATGTAATGACTACAAAGTTTAATCTGCGTTATTGACATTTCCTCCATCACTTTCTTAACTGTAGATAATCAACAAAGCAAGAAATCAGGCCCTGACTTGTAGTGTTTGTTGATTTCCATGGTGTAAATGCTCCCACGATGGCCAATTTTGTTATATTTTTGAACGTGGAATTGGGAAGATAAGGTAGCACACCATTAGGTAGTATTTCTACCATACAGATCCTGGAAGTGTAAATAATCTCAAGAGCATAGATAACAGAGTTAAGTGAAGAGTTTTGAATATTCATCGCTTTTGTTTTTAAGCATAATTTATTTAATTATAAGTTTATGTTTGAAAATTTAATAATGGCTATTTTTAACAACCAGCTCAATGAATTCTGAAAATTTAATAATTTACAGCTGGTAGGAGCCGGCTCCAACACACCCATTGTCTTCATTTCTAATGAGAGTAAAAGTTTCCTCTTTGGGCGAGGAGCTCTGTACTTTTGTCACTTTGCCCTTCCCAGCTATACGGGTCTGAGTTGCTCATACTGCCTCCAGCAGGAAAACTCTCAAGAGCCTCATTTCTTTCCTGAATCTGATACCAAGTGTGTTGTGGGGAGTTTGACATGGGTCTTGCCTAAACTGCATTACTCACCCTAATCGTGACATTTAGTGTATTCCCTAATAACTTTACATTTCACATTTATGTCCATTATATCTTTCTTTAAAAATAAAAACAAGAAAGCACGATCTCGTGTGGCGGTGGGAGAGGATGGTTATAAACAGCGCTTGGGCTAGCTGTCAAATTAGCTACTCTACAGTGTTCTGCAAAAGTTCCCTCCTGTCCTGCCTCTTAAAAGAACCCCAAACTTGCCTGACAGGTTTGAGAGGTGGTGACCTTCTTGTCTGTCAACCGGAACAAGGAGACACAATTCCTGTTATCAAAAGCTCAAACTTTAATCAGCAAAGCAAACTTTTATTGAGAAATTCGACAAAAGCAAGCTCCCCTAGCTCCACCCTCGGCCTTATTTTACCTTCTTAAGTAATGTCCCTTTCACACAGATGTGAAAAATCTGCCAAGTGGGAGGCAGGAATAACTTGTCTGCCTCACTCCCCTGGCTGACCCACGGCAGTTTATTTTTGCACCAGTTGGTGAATAGCTGATCTGCCATCCCCACCAGTGCCCCCCACCTTTGCAGGCAACCTTGCCTCTCCCCAGCCCTGCTAGGCCCTCCCACAATCATGCGATAGCAGGTGACTCCATACTGGCTCCCACATCTGACTGGACAGTGCCTGGATGTTGCCCATGTTAATCTTTTGACTATCACTCTTTCCTACGTCCTCCCAATCACAGGGTTTGAGCCACAAAATACCCTATATGCTCATCCCACCTCCAGATACTGGCCAGAAGGTTCAAGCCCACCACATGGCTGTGGGGTTCATCTTTTAATAGAGAAAAACTCAGCAGCTTAGAATCAGGAGAGGGTCTTCAGAACCCAAGGTCCCTTCTCTAATGTGTCTGCTCTGCATTTTCAGTTCTTGGCTGGTTCCCAGGTGGCTTCACTCATTTATCCCCACATCCTGGTTCCTATGAAATCCTTTGTGCCCTCACCCACTCCGACATATCCTTCTGTCCCATGCTAGGGCCTCACTATCTAATATTAGACCTTCCAAACTCTCACCCTCTGCCCAACTGGGCCTTGTCATGCCTGTGTCCTGATTCTGCTGAGGCCGATGCCCCTCTTCACTCTCTACCGACTTCCCTGACTCTTGCTGCTCCCCTTGTGCCATCAGCAATTAGTCAAAGTGCCTAATTTGCCCATGGGACTTTTTCTCATCTGCTGTGGGTTCTGAATCTGAGCACTCATCTGAATCCAGCAGTTGTTGGGAATTCTCAGCTTCCCCCGGTCTTCACAGAGGTAAGGCTACCAGTTTACATTGGGCTCTCCTGTCCCTTTGACCAAAATCATAAAAGAGATGGAACCTATTTCTCCAAAAGGAAAGGGCTCTGCAAAGGAGCTGTACTGTGATCGATATCCAATCATAAAGTCATTTTTCCAGTTAACATGAACTTTTTCCTGTTTTGCTTTGGGTTGTGAAATCGCTACTACAATTGAGTAATGATCGAATCGTAGGTTTTTCCCTCTCTCATTTTCTTTCTTGCTGTTGCTTTGAAAACATTGTTCAGAGATGTTTAAGAATTTATATTAAAAGTGAATTCCAATAAAAGGCCTATTAATTAAATTATTCAGCCTGGTTCAGGAGCTTTTTAAAAAAATAATGTGCATGTTTAGAACAGCAAGTTTTTCCAGTTGTCATTTCAGGAGATAAATGTGTTGGGAAATGAGAATATAAATAGAGGTGAATGTCATTTTATCTAATTGAAGATGAATGCTGAATTTGGGGAGCTGTAGTAAAATTGAGTCCTGGTTCAAACTTCCCTTGAAAGAGATTTATGATCATGGGATATGAAGCTTTGTCTCCCAAGGGCTCTGCTGGTGACCATTAACTCCTTCAACTCAGTACTTGTGCATCCAGAAGGGGCAGCTTGCAAGACGATAGGGGAAGAAGGAAAGATGTTGCAGTGTATTTAGCAAGTCAACAAAGCAAAATAAAAACCACTGCTTTACTTAGGCCTCTGGAAGTTAAAGTGGTTTAACAAACTAAGTGCCACATACCATCATGTGTGTATTATGCCAGCTGGTCTTCATTTGGGCTTATATGTCTTTTTTTACCCATTTATATCATTGAGATTTTCCAGAACATTTTTCAAAGCGGAAATTAGTAGTAGTTCTAGCACAGTTGTTTTTAGGCGTTATCGTTGAAGCCTGGCATAGCCATTGTATTTGAGCTTGTTTTCTACCTTGACCTCTGAAAACCTTTTCCACAGAACTGACAGTTTAGATCTGATCTGTGGTTATATACAAAGGACATGTTAGCTAGAAATGAGGGCTCTGTTTTGGCTGTGATATTGGAAGATGATTCCTTAATGGAATACTGCAAGGAGTGCTTTAAAATATTGAAATGTGTATTAAATTGTTTTAGAAGGTTTTAATACCCTTAGAGGTTGCTGGGGAAAGCTAGTGTTCTTAATGACTGACTTGAAGAGTAAAATGCACTTGAACCTCTAGGTCAAATGCTGAATTCCTTCTGCAGGTGGAACTGCTACACCTTACAAGGGAAGCCAAGTCTCATTTTTGTGATGACCTTACCCACTTGAGACTTTCCTGGAATCTCTTATCATTGGCTCCTCCACCCAAAAGATGAAAAACACCATCTGATTTCCAGTTTCCCCATCTCTTATTTGAGTTTGCAACTTTCTTGAACAACAGATGGCCAGAAAATGTGTAAGCCCAAATAAAAGCAAAGCATGGGCTTACTGTGTCTTCACTGGTGTCGGTTGCTTTTTAAAATTAAAATTATGTAAATGATCCCTTGGCTTTATGTAGGAGAAACAGAAATTAAGGAAACAACCTCAGCACTCGAGAGTATTTTTGTTTGGGTTTTACGTAGGGCTTTTTCTTTTCTTTTTTCTTTCTTTTTTCTTCTTCTTCTTCTTTTTTTTTTTTTTTTTTAAGCTGTGTTTCTTTATCGTTTTAAGAGAAGAGGCGTTTGGTAGAAGCATTTGCAAGTTGCTCATTCACAAAGCTCGCAGAGTTTCCCCGGCAGCCAGCCTAGCATATTAGGGCTGGCAGAGAACTTAGAGGTCTTTGTTTTAATTGACTTGAAAAGGGAGGAAAAGATTTGGGAGTAAAAGACGAAAGGAGGCCTCGGCCTCTCTGGGTTTGGCATCTTTCTTACCTCAAGGAGTTAAAAGTCGAGGGCTGAGCCTGATCAACCAGATGGTCTTTAACAGTAACATGGTTCATATTGTTTAGATTATCCTGTTGCAAGTACCGTGCCTCGTTTACCTTTTATGGAATAAAGTGTGGAAAATTGACCACAGATGTAAGTAACCAAGAATGACGGGGAAGCTGTTGTTACCAGGCCTCCTCTTTTCTCTCCAACATGCCTGATCCTGCAGATAAAAATAGAGAGAAACGGGAGGCAGGCCGAGAAATAGCTTGCCTTACCTCGATGGCTCGGGTCTGAGCACCTTTTGCCCTCTGTTCTGTGTTTTCATAAACTCAGCCTCAAGACTTGTGCAGGCTACCCTCGAATTCTGATTTTCCAAGTGCCCTCCAGTTAAAATATTGTACCACGTAAGCAGTTTTTCCATCTTGTTTTGAAAGACAGGGGGCAAGGCCAGCAGACTGGCGTGGAGCAATTTTGCAGCCCTCCGTTCCCTGAAGGAGAGAAGTGAGTGGCGTTTTACAGCCTGCGGAACATGGATAAATTCTGCATCCCCGTTTCTTTGATTGCTATCTCAGCCGCAGGCTGGGTCAGATTAGTTAGAACTAGGCTCTCGTTATTTCTGAGAATGTATTTCTGAGTTTACAAAAGAGTTGACTACCCAGAATGGGCCCAGCGTAGCAAAGAGCTTGTGGAGACAGGCCTATGCTTTCCTTTACAGCGTGCTTTTTAGGATTATAAAGTCATTTATGCCTTTTTAAACCTTCAGAGGAGTATTGTCCCACTAAAGTAATAAACTAGGTTTTATGAAGTCCCTTTATTTTCACTCACTCCCTCTTCTCCACTTTCCTCAGTTCTGGGCACCGTTGCCAAGGCCACCACTGACTTTTGCCTCTCATCCTTCTCAGTGGCACTTGCCTGTGGCTGTAACAACAATCAGGTGACGAGACCTCTGCTTTCAGGTCTGCTAGAGGCAGTGAGGGCCAGAATTACCCACGGGCTGCTCCAGACCTCTGGAAAACGGATGCTATTTCTCAGTGTGGTCATCTAGGTTGCCTTCCCTTTATGCGAGGCCCAACGTGAGATGGGACTCACTCCTGGTCACGTGTATTTTCTGTCTTATTCTCATCCAGTTCAGCTGTCCTTTCTCTTGCCAGGCTTCCCTACTTATCCCTTCCACCAGGCGCTCTCTGGTGTCCTGTCTCTACTGTCAAGAAACTCTCTGACATGGGACATCCTAATCCATTTCTCACACATTTTCCTGGAAACTTAGGCTGGTCTCCTGGGACACTGCTTTCTTCTCATGCCTCCCTGGTTTTAAGTTCACCATCCCCCACAACCCCTTTGAAACCTCTCCTCTTTAAGCTGAGGTGCTTGATCAGCCCACTCCCATCTGTTATGAACCCCTGGATGCTTCTTTGCACTCACTGAGGACTTTGGCACTTGGAGTTGTCACACACTCCTCCAGTCCTCCTTGGTGAACCCGACAGCCTCCCCACTGACCTGTCCCGCAGCCATGTAGTTCCTCCGTCTTCTCTGCTTCTGTGGCTGTTCCGTCCACTCTACCACATGACTTAGCTCCCACGTTCGTTTCTGGAATCACGAACACTTGTCCTCCGAGCTTCTCATCTCTGACCACAGCCTTCCGTCTCAGCATCTCTGCTGCTCTGTAATTCCCACGAAGATGTGCTCATCAGCCTCTAGCTCCTGACCCTCTGATTTTCCCAGATCCTCAGTCCCCCCCTTCCCCATCTAGCCTGGTCAGTTGTAGATTATTTCAGCCACATTCTCCAGCTTCCTTAGTTTCTTCCAACCTATGCCACCCCTTTTGTGATTTCACTGCTCCAACTGAGCAGTCCCCAGCCAGAATCAACTCATGATGTTTTTCTCCTGATCCTGTTAGGGGCCTGCTAAGAGCTTCTGGAGATAATCACTTAATCTGTCTAAATGACTTGGGACAAACGCCTGGCTTCTGACATTACCCCAACCCCAGTATCACATCCCCGTCCCTTCTTGCTCAGCTCTTCTTCCCTTATTTAACAAATGTCTTGAAAACTCATCTCTAGCACTGCCTTTTCACTTCCGCTCATGCACCAAACGGCAGTCTGGCTTCTGCTCCCATTGAAATTGCTCCAGCGTAGGTTACCTGTGACCTCCCAATTCCCAGATTTTCTTTCTTCATCTCCCGTGATCTCTCGTCAACTTCTGCTTCTTGGAGTATTCCTCTTCCTCAGCTGCAAGAGGCATCTCTCAAGGTTCCCCCTCTCTCCGAACACTTGTTTCATTTCCCCCTCTGATTCCCCTTTTCTTTCTATGTAAAAATTATTGCTCCCTGAGTTCGTATCATCTGCCTCCTGTCCTCTCACTCTTGCCAAGACCCTGATCCTGCAACAAGACCCTGACCCTGGGAAGAAACAAAGACGGTTGACCACACCAAAGGCCACTTCTGAAAACATCCTCCTCATTCAACGCAGATGGGAAGCCAAACACCCCAGATGACTGATGGTGCTTAACAGTCTGTTTCTGAGATGATGGGCATGAGTCCCAGCATTGAAAAGTGTTTGGGTTTTTTTTTTTTTTTGGTGATAACAAGTATCGGCGCCTTTGAGCTCTGGGTGGGTAAGCTCATGGTGTTAGCAGAGGGTTTGAACTGCCATATTGGGTGTTCGAATTCTCATAGGCCATCAGGGATGATGAATAGGACATTCCTAAAACCTGGAGAAGTGTTGCCATTTCAAAACCTGGAATGTATGATTGAAACAGTGTGGGGTTTAGAGTTCGACATTATATTTTGAATTCTGTTCTCTTCTTACCATTTGTGTGACCTTGGGCAATTGGCTTCTCTCCTGGCCGGGTTTCAATATTTTCAAATGCAAAATAGATAATATTATCTTTCTCTTCCAAGGATTAGGGATAATGCACATAATAGGAAGACATTATTTGCTAGCCTTAATTCTGTAGGATAATTGAGCCGAATAGTGATATTCTCTTAGACTAACTATAAACCTGACAAACTTGACAACTCACCAAAACTTACTGAATAACCTCTTTTATGGGACTAGCATCAAGAGTGGGGAAGAGAATGAGCAGAACCCATCCCTATTTCAGCCTGATCATGCACAATGCAATTAGAGTCCATACAGTAACACTCTCTCAACCAGGTGTCGCTGATGTTGGGTAGCAGAAGTTCAGGAGATGGAGAGACAAGTGTGAGCTGGAATAGATGAGACAATAGCCTTGGAGAACCTTTGGCCATCTGGAGTAAAAATGTCGTATTAGTATAAAGTGAGTAATTAGTGATACAGTTATAGGCTTCTGTTAAAGTTGGGTGGGGAAGTTAAAATTGATGTCAATGTCCCAAGGATCTATTGAATATTTTAGAGGGAGAACATGGTGAAAACAATATTTTAGGAAGATTAGTTTAGTACATATATATATATGTATACACATATATATGTGTGTGTGTGTGTGTGTGTGTGTGTGTGACATTTTTAATTGGATGGGGCCACAGAGGATATCAGACAGACTGTTGGAGGAACCAGAACCTAATCTGAAGCAGTGCAGGGATATTATAAAAAATGAAGGAAACTTTTTTTGTGGTAAAATCTACGTAGCATACATTTTACCATTTTAACTACAGTTCAGTGGCATTACGTATATTCACATTGTTCTACCATTACCACCAGAGGAGAAACGTTTATAGCAATTTGCCATTGCTCTGACATCTGACCATGTGATCAGTATCCTTCAATTTTGTATGCTTTGTTATATTAACATTTTAAAGTAATATATCACATATTACAAAGTATCAGTTTGCAATGTTTTGGAAATTAAAAAAAAACTGGTCCTTTTCTTCAAATTGCTTGAGAAACACTCTGCTGGAGGAATGAGAAAGTTATAGGGTCTTTGGGAAGGAAGAGAAGAGGTATAGGAAGGACATTCTCTCCCCTCTTCTGCTGGGCAAGATCCTATTCATTCTCAAAACTCAACTTCTGGGTCCCTCCCTCCAAGAAGCCTTCTCTTCTCTACCTCCCCCCAAACTCCCAAGCCTCACCAGGCGTTAATCAGCCATTATGTTGCCCCTGTACCATGGACACATCGCTGTTGCTGCCGTCATAGTGCAATCTGAACTGGCCATCTTGTTGGTCTCCCCGACTAGAATAGGAATTTTGCGAGTGGAGACCATGGCTTTTCACCTCTGTATCCACATTACCTTGCACACAGCAGATGGTCAATGAAGGTTCATTCACGTGGATAGAATTGAATTTAGAGAGTGGATTTGCAGGGTGGATATAGAGACGATATGCAGGGGTGAAGATAAAAGCCTCAAGACCATGCTTGATATTCAGATCTCCTTAGGGAAGGAGGAGGCCATTTACCTGCAATGAGTAGGATGTGTGGGGAAGACATGGAAGTTGAAGCACAGAAACAGTCGAGCAGCCTGTGTGGAGAATGTGCTGGGGAGGCAGAGAGAGAGAGAATAGAAGAAAAGAGCATCATGTTCTCTGCTTCCTTATACCTCTGTTGAAGCATTTATCATAGTTTCTTCATCAATATCCAATTATCAAATATACTTCAAACCTTGTAATTCATTTATTCAATAAATACCTAGTAAGGGCCTACTTTCTGCCTAGCTTCATGCTACAGACTTTACTTACATTATCCCTAACCCCTGAACACTCTTTCAAGATAGGTATAATTGTCTCCATTTCATGGAGAGACTCAAGAAGTTAAGGGTTTTTTTATTTTTGTTTTGTGCAAACTAAAGCAACTAGTTAGTGGCAGAATCAAGATTTGAACCCAGAGCTTGAATCCCTCCTGCTTTGCACAATGTTCTGAGGCTGATGCTTAATCAATGTTTGTTAGATCAGTTTCATGAAAACTTGGACCAGGATAGGAATAAAGAGAAAAGAAGAGGCAGTTCAGGGTTAGGGATCTGTTCGGCCAGTTCAGAGAAAGATTGAGCAAGAACAGGGTTAGGGTAGGCACCGTGCAGCCTAGAATGGCTCATGTCTCTGGGAAAGAGGCTGCATGAGTAAGACTGTATTTAGGATGGAGAGTGGACAGGTTTGGGTATGGCAAAAGAGACTCTACTAGTTCTGATCCCAGAGGTTCTTTGTGAACAATAACTCTTTGGAAGTCCCAATTCTGATTTCTGAGCTGAATGGGGTCTCATTCATTCTTCTTTCTTGGGCCACAAGGATGACAGGGAATGGGACCACTCCTTGGCCAGTGGTTCTGCTGATTCTTCTTTAAGGAAATGGAGACGATAGAAGGAGGGCCCAGCTCTCTACAGAGAAGAGCCTTTGGTAACAGAAGCTGTTAACTGCATCACCTACCAATGATCCATACTGCCTGTAGGCTTCACTCTTTTTGTTTCATTCTCAGGCTTCCACTTTGGCAGGTGGTTGAAATATGACAGAATTAATGAATGTTGCTCTTAGCTATAATGGGGGCATGAAATAGATGACTAACCTAAGTCAGCCATCACTCCCTTCTTTGGGAACCCAGAGGCCAGCTGAAGGGGCAGGCCTGGAAGGCCAGGCCTTAGACCTTGTTTGGATCTCTGACCTAAGACTAGCCAATCAATGTCACTACCTCGTAGTCAACTCTCCAGTGGTTTTCCAAAGTCCATACCATGGCTTATAAGCCCACTCTGCCACTCCCACCTCATTTCCTGTTGTTCTGCCATTGCTTTCTCTATTTCAGCTTCACTGGCCTCCTTGCTCCCTTCACAAGCCAAGTAAATTGCCACCCCAAAGCATTTTCACTTTGTTTTCCCTTTCTGAATGTTTTTTCCACCATCTATTTGCATATCTGGCTCCTTCACTCGAATATTGGTTCATATGCTCCCCTCTCCCCCAGGTCTGTGAGCACCTATTTAAAAATAGCATTTCTTGTTTCTCTTTATCCCATTGCCATGTTCTGTTTTCCTTTATGACTCATTGCTGACATAGCACATATGTTTGCTTGCCTTTTCATTGTCTCTCCCCTTCTCTACGATGTAAACTCCCTGTGAGCAGGAGTTTTTCTTGTTCTTTCCTCTATCCCCACAGTACCCAGAACAATTCTTAAAACATTGTATGTGCTCAATTAATATTTGCTGAATAAATGATCAGTGTTCAGCTTCTCATGAATCCGAACTAAGGACACAGTGATTTTCTTGGCTGGTGATAGGTCCTGGCCCTGTGGGATTAGTCAGGCTTGGGGCTGACAGCCATGTTCTTCACATATAAGCACAGGACTCTGTTCAAGATCAGAAGAGATGAAGGGAGAGAGATTCCAGGTGTCCCTGAAAGGGGGGGAAAAAGTTTTGCTGCCAGGGGCTTCTCTCTTCTTCTTGTGGCCTGACCTTATTTGTATTTCTTTTGCCCGCTGAGTTGTCTGGGTATGTGTATTTTTCAAATTATCACAAATTTAGCAGCTTAAAGTAATACCCATTTGTTATCTTACAGTTCTGTAAGTCAGAAGTCTTGTGGGTTGGCTTCTCTGCCCAGGGTCTCAAGGCCAGAATCAAGATGCTGGCGGGACTGGCCTCTTCTCTGAAGGCCCTGGGGAAGAATTTGCTCCCAAGCCCATTCAGCTTGTTGGGGATGTTTAATTCTTTGCTGTTATAGGCCTGAGGTCCCTGTTACCTTGCTGGATTTTGGCAGGAACTACCCTCAGCTCCGAGAGGCCACTCTTAGCTTCTTGCCGTGTGGCCCCATCCACCTCAGCCACAGAGAGCCTCCACACATAGGATCCCTCCCACAGTCTCTTTGATTGCCTCTTGTGCTACCAGCAGGAAAAAACTCTGCTTTTAAAGGGATCGTGTGATTAGGTTAGGCTTTCCCCAGACTATCTATTGACTTACTCAGTCAATTAGCCAATAACTTAAATGATATCTGCAAAATCCCTTTTGCATTGTAACCTAACATCGTCAGGGCATGTGATTGTCTCACATAGTCCTAGCATTAAGAGAGAAAAACGTGAGGGACCATTTTAGGATTCTGATACCCCATTATTTTTTTTAATCTCCTTTAATTAATTAGCTTGGGGAGGCGAGGTTGAAAGGAGGGTAGGGTCTTTTGCTTGTAACTAAAGATCAGTGGCCATAATCCACAGAGGCTTAGCCTTGGGGAGTAGAGGGACTGAGGTGGGGAGCGGGCTGTAGTTATAAACTTTGTCTTCGTGACCTGTGCTAAATTGTGGTTCTTCAGTTTTCCTCTGGAATAGAGTTGAGAATATAGAGAGACGCTAAGGATTAGACCATCTGCCCTACTTCAGATGCCAAAAATAATGAAAATAGCCCCTTGCTTCTAAACTCTGGTAGAAAACTTAAAAAAAAAAATGCTTTTCCTTGCAGATCACTCTCCAAGTGAGATCATTGGCGATCCTGAGCCTTTTCCCATGACTTAATTGATGAGGCGAGGACCGCCCAGCTAAATCTCACAGAATACATTCTGGGGTAATTGGCTTAAAGCCTCCAGGCTCTTGTTGAAATGAGTGGTTTTGGTTAATCCACACCATGAAGCCGAAAAGCTATTATGTATGTATATTTTCATCCTGAGGTATTATCAAGAAATTCCATTTTGAAGGGAATAAACTATGGTTTGGGAATGAAAAAAAAAAAACTTTTTTAAGAAAAATGCAAGACGTAAACTTTGTTTCCTACACATGTAAATCAGAGCAAGTTTTAAAAGCTTTTCATGACTCAGAGAGAGGTCATTGACCAAATCTGCTGAGGAGGCAGGATGAAACAAAAACGATTACATTTTTATGATTTTTCCCCCCGCTGCTGTTAGCTCTTCCATTTGCCTGATGTAACACAATTTTCCAGAACACTGTAGGAAATCGGAGATATGGAATTGCTATCCAGTTCACTGCCCAGCTTCAAAAAATGTATAGTAGTAATTGAGTGTCAAAACATAGCATGTGGTAAGTTGGGAATTGAGAGGGGAAGCTTACTTTGTGGAAAATCGCCAGCAGGTTGAAAGATTGTGAGATTATAGAATCAGAGAGGCTCAGAGTTTGAGGGGGCCCCACCCCTCACAGCCTAGTCCACTTCGATGCACAGACCAACTCAATAGCATGGGACAGGAGATCATCAGCATGGCTTGATCCTCCTCTTTAGAGTGAGTGAGAAGAAATAAGAAGGCAATAACTATAAATGAAAATAAGGAGTCCTGGACCTTGGGTAGTGCCTGGTGCTGCTGCGGGGGGACCTGGCACTTTTGAGCCTCAGTGTCACTTGGAGATCATGATACCTAGGTAGCAGCGTTGTTATAGAATTAAATAAGACGTGTACGCTTTGTAATTCATTAAGCAATTGTAAGTTATTGTATTAGTACTATTTAATAGGAAGGCATCGAGATTCTCAGAATGGTTGGATGGTCAATACCTGAGGAAAAAAGACATGGAGCCCAAGACAGGTATAGAAATGCAGGGATAGACGTGTTTTCAGGCCCAATAACTGTTAACACTAGGATCTCGAAGCTGCCTTAAAAAGAGAAGAGGGGTCAGCCACTGTGTAGGGCAGAAGCCTCAGGCCCAAGACAGAAAGCCCATACTGCTCAGGGGTACGTAGGTACACCAGTTGCGTTCTCAGTTATGCAGCCTGAGAGCAGAGCTCTTAGGAGCTACTCACCAGGATCCCTGAGAAACCAGATGCCAAGTATGAGTCTGAAGACCTGTGGAGGGGACAAGAGCCTGCCCTGGAGTTATGTGAAGGTAGAAGGCAGAGGGCTGCCACAGCCCCTAAATGAAAAAAAAGAAAGGCATTTTTCATAGGCATTAGGAAGATGTATCCAGGTGTTTCATGATGCTTATTGATTTAACTTCTTAAAAGCATCCATCTCTGGGTGACACAGCTTCCTGTCTTGGGTGAGATCCCCCTGGAGATGTAGGATTCAAAAATAGAAAGCTGAACTCTTGGCTTTTGGCTGAACAAAGTTAAGTGTTATTCATTCATTTCTTCAGCAAGTGTTTATTGATGCCTGCTCTTGTTCAACCCTGTTCTACGAGTCCCCTAGAATTCCCCTGGAGATTCAGAGATAAAGTCTAGTGGGTGTCAGGAGCACATTGATGTGGGATGGAAGCAGGTGTAGTATAATTTTTGCTTTCCCTCCCCAATGCCCTCAGCCAACAGTGATTCCAAATAGTCACTATTGCTGCTGATTCCTGTCCCTAAGGCCTTGTTTCTGGACTTGCTTCCTCTCTGCTGCCTTCAAGTTCTAGATGGAGGCCTGCTTCCCCTCCAAAGCCTTACCAAATCTCATGTGCGTGGGTCATCACTTCCTTGTTATCTGTGCCCCAAGTTTACTGTCTCATTATCTCATTCCTGTTTGTCTCATCCTTTTCAGCAATGGTTGGATGGTCCTGAGCCTGGCTCCATTGGTGCTTATTGAGTTGAACCTAAAGGTCATCACTTCCGGGGCTGTGTGACAACTGCAAGGAGACAGGTTTAAATTTCCTGCTCCCTGGCTTCTCTTTGCTCACAGTTTCCCCATAGAGTGGGCATGTCAGTGTTGTCCCCAAGTGGTATGGACATGGCAGAAGTGGAATCTGTATTGTTAATAGGGCACCAGGCAGTGTTCTCGGTAACAGGTGGGCCAGTAGAAAGAGGAGGCATTTCAAAGTACACCAGGCAGCACCATGAGCCCAAGTTCAAGAGCCAGGATGAAATGGGTCCCTGCTAGAGGATCTATGGGAGACCAGGAATAGGCAGTTCAGATGATTACCACTCAGTGCTTATGATAACTGAATGAATTTTTATGAAGAATGACACTCAGGCCAGTGTATCTTATAGATGTTATTTAGTCTCTGGCATTCTGATTGCCCCTGAAAAAAGAAGCCCCTGGCTGCTGCCACATAGATGAACGCTGAGGCATTCTGAGACCTTAGCCATGGCCTGAGGGAAGAGAGTACAGGCTAGGATAGGGTAAAACCAGGACAGAGAATTCAGGATTTCACGATCCTATGAGCAGTTAGATTGCAGTGCCTGGTGGTCTGTCTAGGGTTGAGCAGCCCTGTAATCAGTGAGTGGAGCTGAGAGGTCCTTTCCCCCAAGGAAGGGCCTAGCTAGCAAAGTTGTCAGGTAGACTGTGGTCTAGGGAAAGGCTCTACTTGTAGAAGAAAACGAGACTTTTAACCACTGCTAATAGGGTCGGCGGAAAACTATCTGCGATTGCATGTGTTCTTGTGCACGGAGGCAGCCTGGATCCTGGGTATATGGTCAGGATCCCTGCACGCACAAATCGTACAACTCGAATACAGCTTAATAAAAGGCGTATTTAAAAGAAGTAAGCTACATATACTCCATCCTTGGGCTGGCAACCCAGGGGAGCTGTTACCACTCCTAGATCTGAGTGGTTACCGAATTCCAGAGAAAGTGGTGTGAGGAGAGCCATGCAATAAACAGTCTTTGGTCATGGTGAATCCACAGCAAGGGAATCAAGAAATCAATACCCCAAGCTCCTCTCTCTCTTGTCTTCTTGGGAGCACTTCCCATTGATCTACTTTAAGCTGAAGGCAGAAGGCAAGTGTGCTCCGGATGTAGCCATTCTGGTACAGAGAGCAGGGTGGGGAAGGCAGAGACGAGTCTGAGAGGGCAAACACTGCGCTTTTGAACATGACTAATCCTGGGCCCTTCCTTTTGGTGAGACTAACCCTACTGACGTCCTGCCTAGTGGGGTTGGGCTCAGGACTCCAGTGAGGTGGGTCTCAGGCTAAAAATACTCTGTTGCTTAGAGTTGACAGGAGCTAAGAAAAGCAGGGCATGGAACTGTACCTTTAAAATAACAGCTTGCTCCATACATACGGAGGCCATATGTCCTCGATTTTCTAGGACAGTCTCGATTTCAAATATTCTGCCCCATTTTGCCCATAAGAATACTGGCACTTGTAAGATCACATGTTCCAATTTTTGATTCAGAAAATATGGTCACTGTATCCCTATACCACAACAAATGCCAGATGGTTTAAAGAGCTAATTTTTTTTAATGGTATACTTTTCTCAATTGTTGAGAAAAGACAATTTTCTGACTATTGAAGCAATTGAAAAAATTATCAGTGACAAGTTTGATGGGTTCGATTACATTTAAAATAACCCACCTTTATTTGTGCAAAGAAAATCAAAACTGAAAGGTAAAAAGCAAAGCAACAGATTAGGGAAATAGTTGCAATAAACATAACAGCTAAGAACTTAATATCTAGACACTTTGGGAGAGTTTTATGTAAATCTTAAAGGGCACAATTAAGACTTCATTGGACAGATGGTCAAAGGATATGAGTAGATATTTGACACAAGAGAAACATTCACTATAAACAAATCCCAGGGAGGTAATGGAATAAATTAAAGTTAAAACAACTTTGAGTTACCATATTACACCTATTCTGATAGAAGTATAAAATATAACATGGGTTCGGACTTTGTGGGAACACATATATTCATACATTACAGAAGGCATTATAAATTATCTTTTTTTCTCCTAGAGAACAGTGTGATGATATGTAAAATAGATTGCAAAAGCAATTCACCTTGACCCAACAATTTCACTTTTAGAAATATTTCTCAAGGAAATAGCATTAGGGAAAAAGAATATATATCAATATAGTTTAACCTATACTTAACCCAAATTACCAACAACCATGTGATGACTTTAATATGTTATAATTGTCTAGGGTTAATAAGTATTACTGTATCATTAAAATATCAAATATGTTCACTTTGTAAATATGAGGGAAGATTTATTTTTAAATGTAAAGTGACAAAAATACAATGAAACTTTGGCAGTAATAATTATAGTCACGTGTGAAAACTAGTTTTGTCTAATCATAAGGATCAGATAAGACTTTGAATTGTGCAGTTCATCAGTTATGGTAAAAATATATTCTGTGGTTTCTGGCTCATTGTTTCATTATTATTGATTTTAGACATTCTAAACGTAGTCAGGTTTTTATAAGGATAATGAGAAAAATAAGAACATGGCTCTGACTCCTACAGTCTGTAGAATGTCTCAGGGGTAAATGCCGTTTGCTTCTTTAGATAGGTCTCTGTATGGGATGAGTGGCTGCTTCCAGTATAGTGTTATATTCACTGGCTGAGGAACCCTCTGTTCTGTCTCTTTTCTCTCTCTCCTAAATGTGACCCATGAATGCCCAGATGCCTGGTTCTAACAGGTGATGAGGGTCTTTCCATGTGTTACTCGGATTCTCAAATGTAGCAGTTTATACTCAACCATAAAATTGCTTCACGTTCATTCACATAAAGATCAATCTAGTTACCTGCAAGTGCAGGGGAAAGCCAATACAATCTCTACTGTATATTCTTGTGGCATTTTCAAAGCCTTAAATGCTGATGTATTAAAAATAACAGGAGAAGGGGGAGAGAGTTCACTGTGCAAATGTGAAATTTGCAAATACTGTACACTGTGTCCCTGCTATCAATGTGTAGTTAGTAAGGGTTGGTGTATATACGACTCTTCAGTCTCTGGCCTACCTCATGTCCCCAGCCGAGACAGAGGGGCTGGAGTGCACTGACAAACCCCGAGCCCTGCAGTGTCCGAATTCTTTTGGGTGCTCTGATTGTCTGGGAAATCCAGGTCCCACTGCTACCTTGCTCCCTGGGGCAGCAGCTCCTGTAAAGGCATAATAAGCACTTGTATGCAGACCCCTTGAGAGTATTTGGAATTCCACATTTCATTTTCTGTGTGACCTTCCGCAAAGCACTTGACAGATGAAGTTTCATAGTAGAAAAAACCTGGAAGAGGAGTCTGAGGACCGTTTGTGTGAGTGCTCTGAGTTCAGTCACTAGCTCTGAAAGTAGATGCCATGTATATTATGAAAACTTATAAAAGGAAAAAAAAAAAGGATAGAAACCCAGTAGGGTTCCAGTTACCCATCACAAAGACCAATCCTGGTGTTAGGGAATGAACAAAAGTTTTTGTCTTGTTCTGTTTTGCTTTTTAAAAGGCACGTTTATTATCTTTTAGTTCCGAATGTTAGAAATCTGACATGAGACTGACTGGGCTAAATTCAATATATCAGCAGGGCTGTGTGTCTTTCTGGAGGCTCCTGGGGAGAATCCGTTCTCGCCTTTTCCATCCTTTTCTAGAGGCTGTCTGCATTTCCTGGCTTGAGGCTCCTTTCTCCATCTTCTATACCAGCAGCATGTCTCTCTCTCTTACCACTCTCTCCTTTATTTACGAGTACCCTTGTGATTATATTGAGACCACCTGGATAATCCAGAATAAACTCGCCATTTTAAATCTTTAACTTAATCATATCTGCAAAGTCCATTGTACCACGTAAGATTACATATTCACAGGTCCCGGAGATTAGGACATGGAAATATTTGAGGGGCCGTTATATTGCCTACCACAGCTAGTGCTACTAAATCACTTTTTTTCCTTTTATTCAATTACAGTTGACATATAATACTATATTAGTTTCAGGTGTACAACATAGCAATTAGACATTATATAATTTACAAAGTGATCACCCCAATAAGTCTATTACCTACCTGATACATACAAAGTTATTATTGACTAAATTCACATTGCTGTACTTTACATCCCCATGACTATATCATAACTGCCAATTTGTACTTCTTAATCCCTTCAGCTTTTCCATCCAGCCACCTAACCCCCTCCCATCTGGCAACCATCAATTTATTCTCTATGAATTTGGGGTATTCTTTGTTTAGTTTTTTTTTTTTTTTTTTTTTTTTTGCATTCACGTATAAGTAAAATCATGTGGTATTTGACTTTGTCTGACTTATTTAACTTAGCATAATACCCTTTGGGTCCTTCCATGTTGTTGCAGATGGTAAAATTTCATTCTTTTTTATGGTCAAGTAATATTCCATTGTATATGTATACCTCATGTTCTTTATCCAGTCATCTATCAATGGACACTTAGGTTGCTTCCATATCTTGGCTATGGTAAATAATGCTGCAGTGAACGTAGGGGTGCATATATCTTTTCGAATTAGTTTTTGAGATTGAATAAATTCCTAGGAATGGAATTTCTGGGTCATACAGTGGTTCTATTATTAACTTTTAAAAGAACTTCCATACCGTTTTTCATAGTGGCTGCACCAATTTGCAATCCCACCAACAGTTCGTGAGGGTTCCCTTTCTCCACATCCTCGCCAACACTTGTTGTATTGATTTATTAATGATAGCCATTCTGACAGGTGTGAGGTGACATCTCATTTTGGTTTTAATTTACATTTCCCTGATGATTAGTGATGGTAAGCATCTTTTCATATGTCTATTGGCTTTCTGTATGTCCTCTTTGGAGAAATGTCTATTCAGGTCCTCTGCCCATTTTCAATCAGATTCTTTATTTTTTTGGTGTTAAATTATATGAATTCCTCGAATATTAATCCCTTTTTGGATGTATTATTGATGAACATCTTCTCCAATTCAGTAGGTTGTCCTTTTGTTTTATTGATGGTTTCCTTCTCTGTGCAAAAACTTTTTAGTTTGATGTAGTCTCATTTGTTTATTTTTTCTTTTGTTTTCCTTACCCAAGGAGACATATATAAAAAAAAAAATTACTAAGAGCAATGTCAAAGATTTTGTTGCCTATGTTTTTTTATAGGAGTTTTATGTCCATCAATATTTGCTTTACATATTGAGGTGCTCCTACACTGGGTGTGTAAATGTTTACAAGAGTTATATATCCTCTTAATGGATTGATCCCATTTTCATTATCAAATACCCTTTTTGTCTATTGTTACAGCCTTTACTTTAAAGTCCATTTTATCTCATAAGTATTGCTACCCCAGTTTATTTTTAGGGGGGATCTCTATTTGCATGAAATATATTTTTTCCATCCCTTTACTTTCAGTCTGTGTGTGTCTTTCGATCTGAATGGGTCTCTGGTAGACAGCATATGTGTGCGTCTTGTTTTTTTTAATCCATTCAGCAACCCTGTGTCTTTTGATTGGAGCATTTATCCCATTTAAATTTAAAGCAATTATTGATAGGTATGTAGTCATGGCCATTTTACGAATTGTTTTCTGATTGTTTTTGTAGTTCTTTGTTCCTTTCTTATTCTCTTGCTCTCTTCTTTTGTATGTTGATGACTTTCTATAGTGTTGTGTTTAGATTCCTTTCTCTTTATTTCTTACATATTGTTAGATTTTTGGTTTGTGCTTATTTACCATATGCTTCATATATATAAAGCTATGTTAATAGGCATCTATTATTAAGTTGATGATTGCTTAAGTTCTAAAATCACTACTATTTTTTCTCACCCATTCCACATTTACATTTTTGACTTTTTTTGTGTGTGTGGTCGTTACTTCTTTAGTGTGTGTTGTGTATCCCTTAATTTACTGTTGTAATTACACATGATCTTCCTACCTTTGCTTTATAATGTTTGTACTTAGCTTTGTGTTGGTTGACCCACTGCTGTTATTATGTGTTTGTCTTAGAATTTTTTTGCTACATTTTCTTATTCATATTTTTTATCTCTTTTTTTAAAAAATTATTCTTAAAGAAATCCCTTTAACATTTTTTGTAATGTTGGTTTAATAGTAATGAACTCCTTTAGCTTTTTCTTGTCTAGGAAGCTCTTTATTGCCTCTTCGATTCTAAATGATAGATTTGCCATATAGAGTAATCTTGGTTGTAGGTCCTTGCTTTTCATCACTTTGAATATTTTGTGCCATTCCCTTCTGGCCTACAAAGTTTCTGTTGAGAAATCAGCTGACAGTCTTATGGGAGTTCCCTTATAGGACTGCTTCTTTTTTGCTACTTTTAAGATTCTCTCTCTGTCTTTAACTTTTGGCATTTTAATTGTGATGTATCTTGGTATGGGCTCTTTGGGTTCATTTTGTTTGGGACTCTCTGTGCGTGCTGGGCTTGTATGTCTATTTCCTTCACCAGGTAAGGGAAGTTTTCAGTCATTATTTCTTCAAATATGTTTTCAGTCCCTTGCTCTCTCACTTCTCCTTCTGGCACCCCTGTGATATAAATGTTGCTACACTCAATGTTGTCTCAGAGGTCCCTTATTTTTTTTTATTCTTTTTTCTTTTTGCTGTTCTGATGGATGTTTTCTGCTACCTTGTCTTCAAGATTGCTAATTTGATGTTCTCTTTTTTTCTAATCTGTTGTTGATTTCATCTAATGTATTCTTCATTTCAGCTATTGTATTTTTCATTTCTGACTGGTTCATTTTTATGTTTTCTATCTCTGTGTTTATGTTTCCTATCTTTTTGTTGAAGTTCTCACTAAGTTCATCTATTCTTCCCCTAAGATCATCGACCACCCTTATAACCAGTGTTTTGAACTCTGCATCTGATAGATTGTTTGTCTCTATTTCATTTTGTTTTTCTGGAATTTTGTCACATTCTTTCTTTTGGGAAGTGTTTATCTCCTCATTTTGGCTGACGCCTGTGTTTGTTTCTATGTATTAGGTAGACCTGCCATGTCTCCAGGTCTTGGCAGAGTGACCTTATGTAATAGGTGTCCTGTGGGGCCCAGGGGTGTCTCTTGTTTGGGGGCAAGGGCTGATGCTCTAGGCTTTTAGTGGGTAGAGGCCAGGGATACTACCAAACACCCTACAATGCATAGGACGGCCCCCCTACAACAAAGACTTACCCAGTCCAAAACATCAATAGTGCCTCTGTTGAGAAACCCTGGGCTAGAGTGTGAGCATATCATGAGCTGATATGATATTTTAAGATTCTAGCAAAATAATAATCATTACTAGCAAATAACATTTATCAAACTCTAACTGTGTGCCAGCATTGTTCCAAACACTTTCTACATATTAACTCCAAACACTTTCTATATATTAACTCCAAACACTTTCTACATATTAACTCATTCGATCTTTTTCTTTAAGAATTTTTGTTATCCAGCTTTACAGATGGAAAACCTGAAATGTGAGGAAGTTAAATAAAATTGCCCAAGGTCACAGAACTAGTAACTGGTGAAGCCACTCATTAGTAGTAAGCATAATAATAGTTGTAGCTGTACAATTTTTATTGATTTGTATTAAGCCAAGGGCTTTGTACATATTGCCTCATTTCATCTTTGCTGTGGCCCCACAGAATAGATATTCCTTAGTATTAACCCATTTTAGATATGCAGAAACTAGGACTTGGTGGAGCTTACCTCGTATTTATGAATTTATAAATTTTTAAAGTTAGCGATCGTCTCCTCCATGCACCTTAACCCTAAGAATGCAAGGACCTTGTTGCTCTCTTGCTCTCCATAGTGACCCCACTATTTAGCTCAGGATCTGGCAATAATGCACACTCCAAAAGTGATTAAGGGACAACGGAACGAAGTAGTCTGGTGTTAGATGCCCACCTTTTAAGACCTACCTGTGGCTTGGCAGTTGTGCCATGTTTTCTCTGCCCTGGTGCTTTCCTGTGGTTCCTTCCCTCCCCTGGACATCGAAGCTACCCCATGAAATGATCTGGTCCTTATCACCATATAGAATCCAAAAAGTGATCGGGATGGGGTGAGAGCATCAGCTCTCTGGCCTCTCCTGGGCTTTGTGAAAACAATCAGGGAATGAATGATTATTTACAGAATGTAAAAACATCATGACCTGTTAAACCCCAGATTTCTAGGCACCTTTGAAAGTCTTTATGACCTGTTCTCAGAGGAGGGATGGGCTTCCTTGTAGCTGGATGCTCATGTCCTTTGCTAATGAAATTTGATGACACATGAGACTAGGTAGAGATACTTTCTTCCTTCTGATATCTGGACATTTTCAGAACTTAGATAATTTCATCCTATTTACATCAAACATGCAGGTAACTCTAGACTTTTATATCTGTATTATTTCTGGGGAGGTATAATATGATTATAAATGACAGTAATTGACATTATATACTTTAATTAAATTTCCTTTGCTGTGAATCAGAACCTTTTAGTCCAGTCCTACAGTGCTATTTCTAGACTTCTCTTTTACATGCTCTGATCTGTTAGGCAGCAGGTATGACATAAATTCACTTCTATAAATTCTGCATCCCATAGATTAAATGAGATAATGTGTGCAAGGTCACCTTAATCCCAGCCACATAATAATTATTAATAAAAAAATGTGAGCTGAATTTCCATACTTTGGGTATTGGCTATTTGAAGAACATGATGCTTCTTAGATGATAAGTAGAAAGCTGATGGTTATGAAAAGGCTCCGTTTTCAAATGTTCGTGGGTAGCATAGTAATTACGTCCCAGGGTTTCTCCTAGGGCTTTTGGGTGGTCTGCAGAGCCTTAGAGTAGTAGCACCTTTTTCCAAAAGGGAAAGTGTTCCCCAGATAGCCCTCCTCTCCCTGCTGCTACTCACCACTCCCCACCCCACCCCAAATAACAACATAACCTCATCCATCACTGGTGCTGCCAGCCCACTAGAGGGGACTGAAGAGGAGGGTCTAGGTCAATCTCTGGAGCTTAACCCACTCCCTTCATTCGAGTGCACAAAGCACCACGTCTGGGAAAATGCATCTGTAGCCCTTTCTAGGTATCTGATGCTCCTGGGCTCTTGAGCATCCTTGAGCACCTCTGCAGCACTGTCTCTCAGCACGATCTATACCTTGGTGTTTGGGGTTAGTTGGAGCAGGAGGTAAGAATGGTGTGGTGCCTCATTTCAGCTCAGAGATTTTCCCTAGGACTGACTCTCGGGAGGACCATCTTCCTTATTACCTTGCCTAGTTTCTGCCCACCCCTGGGGCAGGGTGATTTTGGCAGAGGGTCCTGGAGGACTTACCACAGTAGTGGACATCCCTGCTGAATGCCCCAAGATCTGGCATCTTGGGAACCAATCCTGGGTCTACGCAGGGGTACTCCGTCAGGGCACAGGTGAACTGGTCCCAGTGTTTGAGGAGTCTCTTTAGCCTGTTGCTGGTACTAGGTCACTTCCCTGCTTTATCTACAAGTAAAACAGGTGCACAGTACCAGGGCCTTCCTCCCCAGCAGGGCTTTGCATTAAACCAACCAGCCAACAAACCCAAAGGATCACAGTGACGAGTATTCAAATATAAGAAAGTTTATCTTGTCCTTAACACATACCTAAAATTCTAAGTTCATGCCTCTAATGTGTATATAGAGGCCCTCACATCTTCACCATCTAACTACAGGTTTAGGTTATCTGTCCTGAAAGGACAGGTTCCCCCATAACTGAGAAAAGGCTATGCTATGTCCTCACAGCATAGCCTCTATGTGTCCAGGGCTGCCTGGAGTCACCCAGCTGCAACTATAACTTGCCCCTCTGCCTGAGGAGATGCTTATGACCTTGAATCTGTGGGTAGATTAAGAAATTTTAGATCCCCCCAGATGACACTGACTTCTCAGTGGCTCCCATCAGTTGACCCCTTAAAAATACCCAGCCCAATCTTTACCTGTGCCCAGCTCTGACAGGTAACTTGAGGTATATACCTAGGCTGAGCAGAAACAAGCAGGAACTCCAGATTTCCAGTTGCCAAGAGGCAAGAGGCAGAATCCTGCTTGTTTTGCAGCCGGTCTATGAGTCTCATGTGGCATCATATTAAATTATATAGGCAGCCACTTGTTCTCAACCGATGTACTGAGCTGACAGTTGTGTCGAGCAGGCAGCATTCTCCTCAGGAAACGGTTGAAAAGATCCTATAGCTTCGCAGACCTCCAGACCTCTGAAAATTAGCCTGAAAGCAGAAGGGTGTGGGCCACCACAGGGAGAGGTCAGCTCTGGGCACAAGATACCATGACTGTGGCTGAAATCCTAGACCATGGGCTGCGGGGCACTTTGCCCTAAAGGTAGGTCAAAGCCTGGGCAAAGTCGAACATGCTACCGTGGGAGCAATTTTCTGTTGGAGTTGCCCTGGCCAGCTTCTGGCTCGTCCCTGGTGTCTCGGCTTCTGAGATGGTAGGTGCCTTCCCCATTCTGCTTGCTTTGGAAGGTTTTTTAATATGGTCCTGACCTGCATTAGCCTAGCTCTGTTGTTAGAGATAGCTGGGGAGGGAGGGAGGCTTAGAGGGAGTGTGTGTGTGTGTGTGTGTGTGTGTGTGTGTGTGTGTGTGTGTGTGTAAGATGTTTAAGGATGGAGGGAGGAGGTGAAGATGAACAAAGAAACAAAGGGACGAAAGACTCATGAAAGCAAAGCTCTACCTAATTTCACTGCTTGCTGTCCTCTGCATTTACTCAATGCTAAATCTAAGTATGCATTCTGAAAGCGTAGAAAGAAGCTTTTGGCCTCTGTGAGCTATTAGCCTGCTAAATGCTTTTCCTAAGACTTATCACCTAGCTTCTACTCTATGCTGGAGCAGAGAGGGTGTTGTAATTCTCATTAGTGATAGCAATATGAACAGGACAGATATCTTTAAGAGCTCATAATCGGTAATGCTTAATGGGCTTTTCCAATTCTCCCAAATAGTTTGGAATAAATAGATTAAGACAGGAATCGAAATGGCTTTTGATTGATGCACATGCAAGTTCTTGGCAAGACTTTCCACTCAGTTTCTACCAAAATTAAACATGGTTTGAAAATTCACTTGTTTGGGTTTATGGTTGGGCTGAAATGCCTCCCCGTGGAGTTTACAGGTTAAAGGTTACAACAGTTTGGGCTCCTTGATCGCAGTTCTGAAAAGACCACAACTAATAAAGGAGTAGGGGTGGCCATGAGGAAATTTCAGCCACATGGGAGCCCAAGGGATGGCCATGGTGAGTGAGTTTTCTTGGCTCCCCGGAACCCCCTCGGGTCTACCATGCTTTCATCACAGATTAACAGCCAATTCCCAACTGATGAATGTTTAAACCCCTAAATTCACTCATTTGCACCCCTGGGAAGGCATTTGTGTTGAACATCCCAGCCAGAGAGAATAGCAACTCTGGGAGGAAAGCAGGAGACTTTAAGAGATCCAGAGGTTTTGACTCCTGGATTGCTCCTAAGCAGCTCTGGTGTTTGCCCTTTGATTGATTGGGGTGGTGGGTGGAGCAGACGCCGAGGGAAGAAAGGTGCTGAGAGGGTCCTGGGCTGCTGTTGACAGGCATCTCATTGTTTCATTTACGTCTCTATGGAGACCAATGGTGAGGAATACTTTCCTTGATATTTACTAGTTACTTATATATATATTTTTTTCTTTATACGAATTGCCACTTAATGTATTTTATTAACTCACCTTAGGAGCTTTGGTAGACTGTTATTACGGATTTTTATAATGAAGTCATTATATGTTAAGAATATTAGTCTATGCTTACCACGTTAGTTGCATTATTTTTTCCAGATTGACCTTGTTCTTAGTTTCTTTCCTTGATCTGTCTCATTTTACAAAACAAGCTTGTGGTTTGCTCCCCTCATTCAGAATGTAGTTCTTAAATACCATGAAAAAAAATCAAAATCTTACTGTTGAAAATGTCTAACTTATACAAAGGTAGGAAGAAATAGTGTAATACATCCTCAATGAACCCATCACCCTTTTCAACAATGATTAATCCATGGCCGATCTTGTTTCATTTATACCTCCCATCTGACCCTCAGCCCCTGCCAGAAAATTCTTTCACAGTGAATTCCAGACATATCATTTCAGTATACATATTTCAGTTCTAGCTCTTAAAGATAAGAATTATTTTTTAAAGCACAATTATATGACATGTAGACAAAAATGTAATTTAACATCTTCAGCTATTTAGTCTTCTAATTTTGATGATTTCATTTATCATTTTTACAATTTGTTGGAGTCAGGATCAAAATGTGGTCCATGTATTCCTTGAAATATATTTATTGAAGAAATCTAGAGAGTGTCCCACAGTCTATATTTTGCTGGTTGTATCTTAATGGTGTCAGTTAACATGTTCTTCTGATAATTGCATTTCCTGAAAATCGGTAAGTAGCTCTAGGACTGGTGGCAGTGTGTCTCTGTGGTGGTAGGAGGCAAGGGGAGGCATTACATTTGGTTGTTTCTCATTCGTGAGGAGCCATTGGTGATCATTGCCTAGATACATTAATTCGTTAGGGGTTTCCAAATGGTTATATCCTAATTCATTTATTACATCGTCATTTATTAGATAAAATGCTTTGTAAAGATAAACTTTCCCTCAAGTATTTAGTCAGCCACAGTTACTATTTGATTTAGAATGACAGGAAAAAATATTAGCTTTTTTCTTTTATTTACCAGTTTTCAAAATGAGTGGTTTTCTTAGCATCTTCCAGAGGTGATGAGAGAGGTGTTCTTTTCTTTTTCTAGTATCATTATGAACTCGTGAGTTTAAATATATTCAATGTGTTTCAATCCATTTTAGTTGTTATCCTTATTGGTGCTCTAATTTTTCTGTCTTTGGCCAGTAGAAGCCTCTTTGATACGACCTGACCTAGAAGAAATTCATAACTTGCTGGTTTTTGACAATAAGTTGTTTCAGGTTCATTTTGTATATTTTTTGCCTCAGATCTAGAATCATCCATTTCTCCAAGGAGCCTTGATTCTTTTTAATGGAAGATGGCATCATTATTTAGATGCCGCAATCTAGGTGCTATGGGTATTGAGCACCATGTTTCTCCACCTACGAAAATTCATCGAAACCAGTCACCACTAGTGACTGACAGCACTACTACCCATTGAAACCACCACCGCTGTCACCCTGACTGCCATCTCCACGCGGTACCCACCTTCTTCCAGGTCCCACCTTCCAGTCTCCATAACATCCATAAAATATTTTTCCTCCAACCATGCCACTAGCTCCAAAATGTCCTGCTTTGTAAAACATTTCATGGGCCTTTTTCTATTCTATCATTATCCTCTCTATCTATTTGAAACCCAAGACAAGGGGATAGGTCATAATTTCTTAGTCTTCTCTAATTTTGCTCTTGAGCTCTCTTGGCTTGCCAAAGTCATTCTTGTTTCATTAGATCATCTCTGAGCAATCCCTCTCTCCCCTGGTGCTGATACACACACACTGGGAAATGTGAGGAAGGGTAGACTGACAGCTTACTGAAGCTTACTAAGGCATGTCCTACTAGGCTGGGCATTGTGTGTTTGTATTATGTTATCTACACTTTTACAAACCTGTGAGCTTATTGATTGTGACTCTTATTCAGAAGGGAAGAAAGTTAAGTAAGAGGCAGAGCTGAGATTAATCCAAAATCTCCCATGGATTGGCCAGAGCCCAGGCCAGCTCAGATTGCCTTATGCCGGTATACGTCCCATCCCAGGAAGACTTCTGCTTAGATGGGAACACTAGGGAACCTTTCCCCAGCATCCTGCAAACTCACATAACTCTGCTTTTCTTATCCTTCAGTGGCTTCCCATTGTTTTCAGGATTAAATCCACACTTTCTGTGTTCTAGCCCTTGGCTTAACTTTGACACCCCATAGAAGCATTAATCTTTAGCAATCTTCCCCAAAACATGCCAGCTCTTTCACATGTCTTGCTCCCTCTTTCCCTGGCGAACTCCTCCTGCTTCTACTTTAAGAAGCAAATGAAGCATCTCCTTTAAGAAGTCCTCTCTGATTTCCACTGCCAGATGAGCTAAGTGATACTGCTTTGGTTCCCACAAGGTACCATGCTGTATTCTGGGCAGAGTCTTATTCATCCCTTTGACCCCAGGATCCAGCACAGGCCGGGGCCAGTAAAGTTGCTCGGCAGTGCTTTTAATGACTATTTAAGCAAATGAATAAGTGCATGGTACCAGCTATCCCACACTTGCTCACATGGGTAAAAACTTACTTTGTTTAAAATAGTCTGTACAGTTTCTGGTGGCCTCTGTCACTCTATGCTTCTGTTGTGCGTGGTAATTTTTGTCCATAAGTTAAATTATGCTCTGGGCCTGGAAGACGAAACTGGAATGAGGCCCCCGATGCATTGCCTTGCACATAGTCAAGACTCAATAATTATCCATGGAATTGAATTAAATGGGAAGTTGTACAAAAGGAAGCTACAGTGAAAGTGTCAGGCATGCAATCAGCAGGATGCCAGACAGACAGTTAAAGCATCTCCGATTTTCTACAATGTCTTTTAATAGGTCCTCTGTAGAGATTTGCTGTCAACATGGATTGTTGGTTTAGAAAAAAACAAAACAAAACAACAGGGCGCTGCAATGGCTCTTGTGAGGCACAATGTCTGGCAGCATATTTTTACTTCTAATGTGATGGTCCCCAGATTTCCAGCTTGGGACAGGAAGTAAAAATGCTTCCAACTAAGTGACTCAGACCCTTATACTCAGAACTAGCACACATTTTTCTCTCTCTATTCTCTGTTTTACTGCCTCCAGTTCCTTATCTTTCTCTTCTTAAAGCCCAGACCCACCCAAGTTTAGTGTTTGGCTCCGATGTAGGAGGTAGAGCCATTTATTTGGCCGGGAACCCTGCTGGAAGGGGAGGACTGCTCAGAGCCCAGCGTTGCCACACTATTGATTGATTCAGTAAATGCACATTAAGCACTTATTGTGTGGCAGGTCCTGGCAGTGCAGTGGTGGGCAAGGCCTCAATCCTCTTGGAGCACTCAAAATAATGGAGACAGAGGTCTTCAGATATACATACAGATGTATATTTACAAATGGTGGTAAGTGAGATGGAGAGAACAGAGATCTGTCCTGTCTACAAAAGGGTCTCGTACCACCTTATTTATGAAGCCCTCTGTGGTCCCTCCTGGCAGTGCAAGGCTAGCCTGGTGCTCCCTTGTCACCTGGAGCCATGCCTGTGTCAGCCCACAGCCCACTCAGACTCTAGGTATATAGAACTGAGCTCCTAGGACAAGGGTTAGATATTTCCTAGAATAGTGTATGGCATACGGCAGGTGCTCAATCAGTGTTTAAGAGTAGGAGGAAGGGAATGAGCACATTTTACAAGTCCTCATTCTATCAGATGAAGGAGTCCCAGGCTTCTCTCAGCACCGTGATCACGATGGTGTGGTGATGAACTAGTTCTAAAACTTCAGCTCTGTCCCCGAGAAGAAGGTGTCTCCTCTCCAAAAGTATTGTAGGTGATGAATAATAAACAGAAACCCTTGGCATAGGGCCTGGCTGGTGGCAGGAGATCAGCTCGGGTTACCTCCTGTCCCCTGTTTTCAGAAGTTTCCTCAAGATCGTGCTGTGCTCTGGTGAAAGCAACCTGCCCACCCACCATTGCCTGGCATCCTGTCAGACTAGACCTGAGCAGGGTCAGGACCAGGACTCACATCCTGCTCATCGCCAAGTCTCCAGCACGGGCACCTCAGAGTCGGGGTTAAGGAAATGTGTATTTTGAGTGGCAGCGGCCTAGTGTCATAATCTGAAGAACAGGATTCTGCAGCCCACCCCTTCTCATTTGCTTCTTCCATGGCTGGCAATTGACTCAACCTTCCAGACTCAGCCACTTCTCCCCAAGATTGGAAACCACCTAAATGTCCCACTGTTAAGGAACGATTAAGTAGCATATGTGCGTACCTTCAAGAGAGATTGAGGAAGCCATTGAAAGTGATATTTTTGGTGGCATACGGAAAGATAATAAGATTACATACTATTATAAAAGGCTATATGTTTATCCAGTATGTTTGTGTGTGTGCACGTGTGTGTGTAGAAAACAGAAAATCTTGTAAAAAATATAACGTTAACATTTTATCTCTAAGCAGTAGGATTTTCTCTTAGTTTTTTTTTAATATTTTCAAAGTTATCTTAAATAAGCATGTTTTTCTTTTCTAGCCAGAAATAAAACAAGCCATTACTTAAAAAAACAGAAATACTGCTCAAATATCACCACCTTTTTAATCCGTCCTTACAGAGGCTGAGCCCTAATAGGGTGACCAGACAACCCATAGGACTTAGCATACACAAGATTCTTCCCCATGAGACCTGGCTTTGAGACCTTCTGGCCATATGTGGGAATGCAGAAGTGGCCATGTTTTAGACATGGTCATTAAAAATGCTCTAATATAGGATGTGGTTCCATAACATAGTGGTTAGCACGTCTGCTTTACACGCAGAAGGTCCTGAGTTTGCACCCCAGTAGAGTCATGGTCCATGGTCTATGGCCATGCCACCCTGAAGAAGCCCGATGTCTGATCTTGGAAGCTAAGCAGGGTTGGACCTGGTTAGTACTTGGATGGGAGACCACCTAGGAAGACCAGGTGCTGTAGGCATAAATAATAATAAAAAAAAATGCTCTAATATAAAACTGAAACAATATACAGTGTAGTGTTAAGGATGTAAACCCTGGAGCTAGCTGGCCTGGGATCAGATCTGGCTTTCACTCTATCTGTGTGGCCTGGGTCAGGTTACATAACCTCTCTGAGCCTCAGTATCCTTATCTGTCAAATGGGAATAATAGTAGTACCTACTTATTGAATCGTTGGAAGATTAAATGAGTTTTTTTTTTAAGTGCCACATCTACATACCTGGTACAAAGGAAGTGCAGTGCGTGTGTTCTCTCACCACCATCATCATCCTTCGTTTTCAAGAGTTGACACAAACTGTACTCCTTCAGGATAAACCACTGACAGACCTTCAGACAAACCCAGAATAGACCAGTGAATTGATCCAAACAAAACACAATGCTGTGCTCACTCACCAGCTACACCCAGAGCCCTTGTTTCAATGGAGGCCACCACTTAGGAATTCAAGTGGACTAATATTTGATGTGGCATTTTTTATGCAGCAGTGAGCCACTGCAAAAATAAGTGACCGGCTGTTCAGGATTTATAAATGAGGATATAGACAGGAAGGTCAAAGAGCCACAGAGAATGAAATGAAGACACTTGACTCAGGTGATACCCAAAGATAAATCCAAGCACACCGGGTGCCTGGGGCCCTACTGGCCTTCTGGTGGCCTCTGCATCCCCCACATGCTCCTCTATTGCTTCTTCTACCTTAGAAAGGCACTCTGCTCTCAGGACTTGGTTCAGAACTGGGTGGAGGTCCTTATATTGCATTGCAGTTTCTGTACCAGTCTTTCCCCTCCCTCCCTCCTCTAACTAAAGCATCCTCTGAACACTTATAGAGTGCTTGTTGTATGCCTGGCACTGTGCCGGGCTCTGAGGGCCACTCAGAGGCTGCCTTTCAGGAACCTACTTACCCCAGAAAAGAAGTACTTGTTTATATTTGTATCCATAGCTCTTGACCCAGCCCCTGGCACCAGAGATGTCCACACATGTTTATGAATGGAAGAAATAGTGCCAGTTCTACATTGGCTGTCTTGGTCGTTCGTTGTAGCTACCCTTCACACATAATTAGCCAGCATCCCAGATCAAGCTCTGTGTACTCCTCAAGGCTGTTACAAGTGCTTAGGGTACATGGAGGCACACAGATGCACACATATGCACAATGGCTTGGCATTTTCTGTTATAGACTCCCAGGATGGCATATCCACACCATCTTTTGCTTAAGTAGGAGCAGACCTTTAAAACCAAGGAAATGGTTCTGGTTCTTAATCTAAAGAGATAATGGCAAAAGACAAAGAACAGTAATGTATTTGGTGAAGACCCTCTGTGCCTGTGCAGTGTTTTAATTAAACTCCCATGGTTTACTTGAGACCTCCACCAATGTTTCAATGCAGATTATTTTGACTGCCCAAAGCTAGCCAATGGCACATCCATCTCCCTCTGTGCTTACTGGCAATTGGAGGGCAGTTGAATCATGTGCTTGGCTGAACAATGAATAAATGTCCAGCCTTGGCAGCCTTCCAACTCTGCAGAGACTATAAAATTGACCAAGACAAAGACTCTCATGGAAACGATAAGACTCAGGACTGTAGATCCCCTGTCAGCTCTCATTACAACACTAGCCTCTAAGTTCCCTTTTTTGGCTTCACTCCAAGGGCTAGATGTCAGAGCCTGGTGCATAACAGCTGTATCAAGTAGAGGGGAGTATGGTGAGACCCTGACAGTCTGCTGAGGCCACCATGGGCTGACTCCCATGTTTACCTGATGCTCGTGTACTATGGCTGCTGAATCAAGTATCCTTTTAGTTAAAAGTAATAAGACTCCTCTGGTTTAAAGGCCGAGGTGGAGAGGGTTGAGATTTTCATTTTCTTTTGGCAATCTCACACAGAAGAAAAAGGAACCCACATGTTGTAGGCAAGAATGAGTACTGAGAACAGAACTTGTCCCCTTAACCAGAGAGGCTGTTATAGGCAGGATAATGGCCCCCAAAGATGTCCAGGTCACAATCCTTGGAATCTGTGAATGTTATCTTACATGGAAAAGGCAAATAAAAGTTGCTGATTAAATTTTGGTTGCTAATGAGGTAACCTCTATAATGAGGAGATTATTCTAGTAGCCCCATGTACTTATAGGGTACTTAAAAGTTGAAGCTGTCAGAGTAATGCAATGTGAGAAGGATTTGACATTCCCCTCCATTGCTGGTTTAAAGACAGAGGAAGGGCTACAAGCAAAGGAATACAGGTGGCCTCTAGAGGCTAGAAAAGGTAAGAAAATGGATCATCACCTAGAGCCTTCGGAAAGGAACACAGCCTTGCCACCAAAGTGATTTTGTCCAGTGAGACCCATGTTGGACTTCTAACCTATAGAACCATAAGGTTATTAAATCTGTGCTGTCTCAAGCCACCAACTTTATGGTAATTTGTAACTACAGCAATAGAAAACTAATATAAAAGTCCATGGTGTGAAGACCCTAATCAGGGACCAGGGATAGATATCATTTCCAGAAATTAATGATTATTAAAGAGAGCACTGTACCTTCAGTGATGGTTGCACAGATGGTAGGACAGAACCCTTTTTGGGAAAGCAGAAATGACCCTACCTGACCTCCAAGTAATGAGGAAGCCCTGTCTTCCCATTCTCAGCCCTGGAAACAAACAACCAACCATGCACTTGTTCCTAGAAACCTGGCTTTCACTTGGGAATGTATACAGTTGCATTGTAGGGCTTTGAAATGGTCTTTGTGTTTTGCCTCCTGTACAAATGCTTCCATAGGGCTCAGCTGATGTGGATAAATTACCTCTGTCTCCTTGGGGATGGAAGAGAACATATGTGTTCCTTAAAATCATGGATTTCTCCCCAGTGAACACTACGTGTAGTTTGAAAAATAGTAAATTTGGGTTGATTTTTTTAAAAAATAGACTATTTTTGCAATAGTTTAAAATTTACAGGAAAACTGCAAAGATAATGCAGAGTTCCATATGCCCCACACCGTTTTTCCTCTTACTAACATCTTCCATTAGTATGGTACATTTGTTACAATTCATGAGCCAGCATTGATATATTATTAACTAAAGTCCATAGTTTATTTATATTTCCTTAGTTTTTATTTAATGTTCTTTTTCTGTTCCAGGATCTCATGCAGGACACCACATTATGCTTAGCCATCACATCTCCTTAGGCTCCTCTTGGCTGGGACATTTTCTCAGACTTTTCTTGTTTTTGATGACCTTGAAAATTTTGAGGAGTACTAATGCAGTATTTTTTAGGATGTCCCACTACTAGAATTTGTCTGATGCTTTTTTTCATGATTAGGCTAGGGTTATGGATTTTGGGAAGGAAGATCACAGAAGTGCTGTTTTCATCACATCTCATCAAATCCCACGATTTATGACTGTGATGTTGGCCGTGATCATCTGACTGAGGTAGTGTTTGTCAGGTTTCTCTACTATAAAGTTACTCTCATTCCTCCTTTCCATATCGCACTCTTGAGAAGGGAGTCACTCTGCAGATCCCACATTTAAAGAGTGGGGGTTTATGTTCTCTCTCTTTGAGGGCACAGGATCTACATAAGTTATTTGGAATTCTGCAAAGAAGATGTGTCTCCTCTGTCCACTTATTAGTTTACTCAGTCATTTATATCAGTATGGATTTATGGATACTTATTTTGTGGTTTGGGTTATAATCCAATACTACTTTATTTTGTTGCTCAAATTGTTTCAGCTTCCTTACTTTCTGTTTCCAGACTCACATTGTATATTTCCTGTATTTTTCCTTTCTAGTCATAGAATCAGCCATTTTTATAAGGATGCCTGGTTCCTTTTATTAGCGAATAAAAATCTACTAGAAATCAAGGTCCGGGTACTAGCTATGTTTACTGCTATTGGATTGTCATTTCTTTTAGGCCTTCTTAGCTAACAGCAAGGACATATATGTGTATACTAACCCGTAGTACTAACACATATCTCTAAATATTTCTATATGTAATCATCTGTACCTATATTAAATATGAGTTCTTGTTGATGTCTCCAACTCTAATCTATTACCACATGGATCATCCTAGCCTTTCCACTTGCTTCCCTGTAACCTCCTAGTCTAACAGTGAGAAACCTGGTTTCTACCAACCACCATCCATTTACTTAATTGTTCAGTTCCAGTATACATGTATAGCAATATCAGAATTGTTAACCCATACCCCCATGTGAAATTATTAACTAGAATACAGTGCTTATGTGCAGTTCCTTTTGCCTTTGGTTTCACAGACGCCACTTATTTCCAATGATGCTTAGGTCAGCACTGTTCCTCTAACCTTCAATGAGGTGGTCTCATCCATTTGTAATACAGTTAGATTCTATCATCACATCTACATTCCATCCTTGAATCTCCAACCTCCTAAATGACTTTTTTAAGTTTACATACATTAAGGTTTACTTCTTGCACCACAAAGTTCAAATCCATACAATCATGTATCCACAATTGTAGTATCATACAGAACATTCTCAACATGTTAAAATTTTTCTGTACTTTGCCTATTCAACCTTGCCCCCAAACCCCTGGCGATCATACTGTCCCTATAGTTTCACCTTTTCCAAATGTCAAATAATCGAATCATACATTATGTAGCCTTTCCAGAATAGCTTCTTCGACTTAAGAATTGTACATTTAAAGTTCCTCCATATCTTTTCATGGCTTTATTGTTAATTTCTCTTTATCACAGAATATTATTTCATCATATGGATGTACCACAATTTATCAGTTAGCCTGTCGAAGGATATCTTGATTGCTTCCAGTTTTGAGCAATTTAGAATAAAGCTACTACACACGTTCACATGCAGGGTGTTTTGTGAATGTGTTTTCAAATTAGTTGAGTCAATAGGAACATGATTGCTGGATTATGTGGTAAGACTGTAGCTTTGTAAGGAACTATAAAACTGCCTTCCAAAATGGCTGTACCATTTTGCATTCCCAACAGCAATGAATGAGAGTTCCTGTTGCTTCACATCATTGGGTATTATCTTTTGGATTTTAGCCATTTAAATTAAGTGCGTAGTGATCTCTCATTGTTGTTTTGTCATTCCCTGATGACAAATAATGTTGAACATCTTCTCATATGCTTATTTGCCATCTGTATATCTTTTTTGGTGATCTGTCTGTTCAGATCTGTTGCCCATTTTTTAGCTGTGTTTTCTTACTGTTCAGTTAGAGTTCTTTGTATATTTTGTATACAGGTCTTTTATCAGGTATGTGTTTTGTAAATATTTTCTCCTAGTTCATGGCTAGTCTTTTCATTCTCCTCAATATCTTTTGCAGAGTAGAAATTTCAATGAAGTCCATGTTATCAATTTTTCTTTCATCGATTGTCCTTTTGATGTTGTATGTAAAAACTCATTGCCAAACCCTAAATCACATAGATTTGCTCCTATGCTCTTTTTAGAAACTTTATAGTATTGTGTTTTATATTTAGGTCTGTGATCGTTTTGAGTTAAATTTTGTGAAAAGTGTATGGTCTATGTCTACATTAAATTTTTTCATATGGATGCCCAATTTTCCTAGCACCATTTGTTGATAAGGCTGTCTTTACTGCATTGAATTGCCTTTGCTCTTTTGTCAAAGATCAGTTGAATATATTTGTACAGGTTTGTTTCTGGGTTCTCTATTCTGTTCCATTGATCTACATGTCTATACTTTTACCAATACCACACTATCTTGATTACTATAGCTTTATAGTAAGTCTCGAAGTCTAATAATGTCAATCCTCCAACTTTGTTATTCTTCCTCGGTATTGTGCTGGCTACTCAGGGTCTTTTGCCTTTTTTTTATAAACTTTAGAATCAGTTTGTCAATATCTACAAAATATCTTGCTGCGATTTTGACTGAGATTGCATTGAATCTATAAATGAAGTTGAAAAGATGTAACATCTTAACGATATTATGCCTTCCAATGAATGAACACTGAAAATCGCTCCATTTACCTAGACTTTCTTTGATTGTTCTCATCAGAGTTTTATAATTTTCTGCATATCCCTGTACATATTTTGTTAAATTTATATCTAAGTATTGCATTTTTGATGCTACTGAAATGTTTTTTTTTTTAATTCTAATTCCTATCATTCATTTCTAGTGTATAGGAAAACAATTGACTTTTGTATATTAACCTCGTATCTTGCACTTCACCAGTTCTAGGAATTTGGGTTTTGTTTTGTTTTGATCATTTCTTTGGGATCTTCTACAATCATGTCATCTACAAAGATGGTTTTATTTCTTCCCAACCTGTATACCTTTTATTTCCTTCTCTTATATCGTATTAGCTAAAATTTTTAGTATGATTTTGAATAGGCATGGTGAAAGGAGATATCTTTGCCTTGTTCCCAGTCTTAGGGAGTAAACATCTAGTTTCTCACCATTAAGTATGATGTTAGCTGTAGTTTTTGGTAAATGTTCTTTCAGGTTAATTTTTCACATAAAGAAAAAATTGTTGAGATTTGCTTATCAGACAATGTAGTTCTCTCTAGCTGCCAAGATCTTCTTTGACAGCCCTTGAGCCATTTAGAAATTAAGGGAGCTTTACTAGCATTCAAAAAGACCAGAAATCCATCATCCAAATCCTGATAAGGATCTAGAACAGACTAAATATCTCATTGGGCCCCACTTGCACTGAAGGAGAAAAAACATCCTGGCTATTCTCTTGCCCTTCCTTGGTATGCTGTTTGTTTGTTTTTATCTGTGGACACAGGGAGCATGGTCCAGGGAGTACTAGAGAATAGATAAGTTCACAGTTCTTTACACTCTGGACCCCACCTACTTATTTGCCCCTCTGTTCCTTCCCCACTTTTCCCCTGCGCTCTCCCTACATTCCTGGTGCTCAAACATAAGCACCAGCCTCCTAATACATGCCCTGTTTCTCCATACTTTGCTGTTTTTACAATATGCATGCCTTTTGTGAGGCACCTGTGTCAGATGAAAATTTATGTTTTTTGAAGTTCAACTCAAATGTCCCCCTTTCTGGAAATCCTTCCCTGTCTTTCCCATCCAAAGTCAGCCTGTTTCTCCTGAGCCCCCACAGCCCTCCAGTTGCATGTCACTCACTACTGAGTGCAGCATACTGCATGTTGTGTTTATGTGCCTGCCTCACTCACCTGTGAGCAGATTGAGGGAGACCCATGTCCAATCTCCACAGCCTTATCTCCCATGCTGGCACAAGGTCTGCTTCAGAGGAGGGTGCCCAGTAATGTTTATTGGTTGAATGAATGAAATTACTGGCCTTGCATAAATGGACCCTTTTACACTCTTAGAATCCTCTGTCTGTTCTTCCCTCTGTACTTGTTTTCTGCCTGGTGTTCGAGTCCTTATACCTATTTCTGGAATGTAAGAGATGCCTGCAGCTATTCTGTTTCTCATGGGAAAAAAGGAAAATTATCATTCATTACAGATCTACTGTATTCATCCATGAACTTTATAATCCTGGTGTCCACTGTATCATTTGGGGAGTTCAGAATCCAAATCCCAGAAAATGCCAACTCAACTGGCTTAAACAATAAGAGAAATTAATATATCTCTTGTAACAAGACATATCAAGCTAGGGTGGCTTTAGGGATGGTGGCTTAACAGTATCAGCAAGAACCTCCTTCTTTCTTTCTTTTCTGCCAACTTTATATATTAGCTTTTTCTTTGGGCTGATTCACCCCATGGCTACAAAATGGCTGCAGCAAATCCAGGCATAACATCCTGATACAATAATGGTTAGAAGGAGAAAGATTTGTTCTCATTCATGGGCCTCTCTTTAAAATGGAGGAAAACTTCTAGAAGCGTCTAAAACTTTCCCCTCACAGCTCATTGGTGAGAACTGTATCATATGACAATGCTTGAGCCAGTCACTGCTAAAGAAGTTGAGATTATCATGATTAGCTTAAACCAATCAGCATCTCACATAGAGGCAAAGGAGGGAGGGGATATACACTGGAACAAAATGATGATTCTTACAGCAGGGAAAAAGAGTAAAATAAATATTGGGGAGGAAACCCTCAGTGTCAGCTATATCCATCCTTTTTTCATAGAGAATTATTTTATACTGAATTTCAGGTTAAGTCACTCATATAAGGTCCCACAGCTGATAAAAATTGAAGGATTTAAATCCAGCCCCTTCAAACTCCAAAGCCCATCCATGTACTTTTTCTGCTGCACAGCTGGACTCAGAGCCAGACTTCATTTTCCAAAAAAAGCCAAAGCCCCGTTTCTCATGGCGAGCGCTTCAGGAGTTAAGGCAATCACCCTGCTTTCCCAAGCCGACCTTCAGCTGGGCATTTAATCTGTTTATTAAGTTATGACTAATGGCACTGCGAGACACCAAAGGCTGCACATTCAGACCTAGTTTTAGATTGTTAGAGGAGGTTCGAGGGATAAACATCATATTTATATTCTATGCCGAGAAAATTCAATTGCAGCTCTTTCTTTTTCAGAGTGCAGGATTGGTGAGGGGCTTCTGCTGGCTCCTGCTTTGGTTTAATAGAAATGAAACCTCCAAAGCAGGCGGGCTGTTTTGGGAAAGTGGCCACTAATGCGGCCTCATGGGGCAGGGGCCAGGCCTGAACTGGGCAGTTTGCATATTCACTTTTACAAACAGTTGGCTCGGAGTCAGCAGTTAATGGGACAGGAATGATGTTCCTGTACCAAATCATTTCCTGCAAAAAACATTTCCAGTTGCAAACACATCTCAGCTTTTCTTTTCGGGCTTGTTTTGTCTCTCTGAGTGAATTAAAGAGGCTGGACAGAGGGGAGTGTTTCTGATTGGGGGTTTCTGATTGGGGGTTTCTGAAAACATTTTTAACAATGATCTTCACGTTAAAAAAAGATCCCTTTCAGACCTGCCTTTAGGAGTCCTGGCTGTGAAGATTGCATTTCTAGTCACATGTTAGAGGTGTAAATATTTCTATAGTCACAAGTTGGCTCTGGCTGTACAACAGTCTTGGGAGAGATGCGGCTTTTCTCTCCTTACAAAACATAAGCTGAAAATGTTGCCTCCGAAATGTACACACACGCACATGTGCACACACACACATATACACAGGGTCAGACCAAAATATAATTTTTTTCCTGAGGACAAGCTGAAATCCTTCTTTGCACTCTATGTACTGCTTTGGCAAATTGTGCTTCAACTCGTAATTTGTGCTATTGAAGGATGATCTGAACAGTTTTGATTATTCATTTATTTAACAAATAGTTCTTAAGTGCTTACTGTGCATGAGGTAGTGTTTTAATTAATAATAATAGCATACATTTACATAGCTCTTACCAGGCACCAGGGACTCTTCTAAGCGTGTTACAAGTATTAACTCATTTAATCTTCTTAACAACCCTAAGAAGTAGGCAATATTATCATTCTCATTTTGCAGATAAGGAAACTGAGGTATAAGGGGCTGCTGAACTTGCCCAAGATCATATAGCTAGTGATTCTGGATTTGAAGCTAGGAAGTCTGGCTCCTCTTTGGGGATCTAATAGTAAATAAGAGAAAAAGGGCCACTCTTCCCACAGCTTATTTCCTGGTGGGGGGAGATAGATAATAGACATGTAAATAATAATTTCAGATCATGAGTGCTTGAAGAAAATAAAATGAGAGGGAGACAGGAAGCTAATCAGAGAGTCTTATAGGTCTTAGGAGCTGGGGTTTTATTTTGAGTGTGATGAGAAGCCACGGGAAGTCTTAAAGCATGAGAATGTATGATCCTATTTATGTCTTTATATATCGTTCTGATTTGCTATACAAAGTAGACAGAGGTAGGGAATATGCATCAGAAAGCAGATAGGTTAGAAGGTAGCTCTGGTTGTCCAGGTGAAAGATGACCTGAACCAGGCTGAAGTAGTAGTAGTGGTAGAAGTAGTAAGAAGTGGTTGGAATTGGGTCCTGGTTTGGAGATGGAGCTCACAGAACTTACCTATGCATTGGCTACAAAAGATGAGAAAAAAAAGTTAAAGATGATTCCTCGGATTTTGTCTTAAACCACTGTATACATGGTGGGGCCATTTATTAAGGAGGATAAGAACAGGGGAAGAACAGTCTTGTATCATTGTTGTTATGGTGGGAGTGAGGGTATTGAAAATCATGAGTTCTGTGTTGGACGTGTAAATTTAAAACCTCTATTAGTAGACATGAGAGGAGACATCAAGTAAGCCTGAAGCTCAGGATCAAGTCTAGGCTGGAGATTTAAATGTGAACATCAGCCTTTAGATATATGAGCTCACCTAGGACAGCACCATTCAGTTGAATTTCCTGTGATGGTGGAAACCTTCTACATCTGTGCTATCTAGTATGGTAGCCACTAGCTACATGTGTGCCATTGAGCAATTGAAATGTGATAGGTACAACTAAGAAATTGAATTTTTAATTCATTTAAGTTGAAATAGCCGGATATGGCTAATGTCTATCATCTTAGACAGCACAGACCTGGGGGAGAATGCAGATAGAGAAGGTCCTGGTCTGCAGCTAATTTATTCTCTATCCAGTAAGACCAGTCTTGCACCCACCTTTAAGCGTAACCTTATTTCCACTGCCCATTGTTTGCACAGCAGTGCTTGTTAAGTAATGGAAATCTTGCTTCTTGGTGAGAAACAGCCTGGAAAAGAAGCTGCCAGTCCTACGAGGAATATTAGAAGAAATTACAGAAGTCTAAGGAATCAGTTCTTTGCTAGAAAACAAATGCAGTCCTATACTTATAGAATCATTTAAGCCTTGAAGGTATTGCTTATATTTTTCATTATGTTTTATGAGGGAGAATTATATAGAGTGGTCGGTGTTTGTGAACTTGGAGATTCAAGACGGTGACTGGCTGATCTGCCATATGAATGTCAAGGGCCCACAGCCACGGGACTAAATGCCAGCTTCATAATGCGAGTTGTGTCTCTTTGGGGTAGACTGTGTTTCACTCTTTGTTAGGCAATCTCATTCTCCATCCAACTGCAACCATCAGTGAGTTTGCTAATATGAAAGAACTCTTTGTAAGCAGCTGCCTTGTGCTTAAGAGTTCTTGCAAGTATATACTGGCAATCGGTGAGGCCAGAGTCAATAAAAAATAGAATAAAATGGAAAGATGGGACATTGTTTCTATTAAGGTTGATTGCAGCTGCCATGGTAGCTCTTTAAGAACCTTTTTCTGACCAACGCTTTCAGAGAAAATGGTCTTTTTATGCTTAGTTGGTGAAAAGTAATTATCCAAACTAGAATTGAATAGAGGTGAGAGGATTTAAGTCACTGCTTTTCGGAGAGGTAATCCAAGGTCAGTACTCAGCAGTGTCTATCGCACAACTAGTCTTCTGATTTTGTGGTAGGATTTTTTTTTTTTATTTTTTTTTTAATGCTTCATGTGGGAGATGGGTGCAGGGAAGGGATCAGGCTGGGAGTCTTTAGTGGTCATTGACCTATTTTTATTTTTCTTGAGGAAAGTAGCATTGTAGGTTTCTAGGGTTTGGAAACTACAAAAACTTGCTGGTCATCCAGTTGAGCTCTTCGTGTTCAGCTGAGGAAACAGGCCTAGAGAGGCGAGGTGCCCACCCCCGGGGCCCACAGCTCATTACGACCAAAGGGACGGGACCAGAGCCCAGGGAAGAGGCCAGACTGAGACATTCTCAAGCAGTGGCTGGGGTGGGGTGAAAGAGGTAGTATAATCAGAAAATCCTCAGGGAAGCCAAATCAGGAGAGAGGTCACAGAAGGCTTGAACCGAGAATGGAAATGAGTTACAACATAAATGTAGCCTTAACGTGGTGACCTCATTCATCCAGTCAACAGCCGTGACCAGAAAGCAAGCAAGGAGGCAAAAGGCAGACTTAAGAAAGATGTCAATGCCCACCTCACTTCCATTTATTCTGAGATCATTTCTGAGAGAAGGAAGACATCTCCCGTTTTCTCCGAGGGAATGCAGTGATAGTTGGAAAAGGTGAGATGAAAGGGACAGTTTGGTCCTTTTAGCAAGAAGAGGTAGAGGATCAATTGCAGGCAAAGCAACAGCTGAAACCGAACCTTCATGGTTTTATTTCTCAGTATCAGTATAGAACATATTTGTTAGAGATCCACTTACCTGCTGTCATGTGACTGTGCTTCCTTCTCCTTGCAGTGTCAGAGCTTCAAGAGGAGGGCATGAACGCCATCAACCTGCCTCTCAGCCCGATCCCTTTTGAGCTGGACCCTGAGGACACGATGCTGGGTATGTGGGCCTCTTGTTCTTTGGGGTGGCCTGATGCCGTCAAGTGGAACCACCCCCACTGACTTCCTTTTCTTTTTAAAGAGGAGAATGAAGTGCGAACGATGGTGGATCCAAACTCACGCAGCGACCCCAAACTTCAAGAACTGATGAAGGTAAGAAGAAATTAGGAGGGGCTTCTGGTGCTTCCCAGATTCAACAAGTGTCTATAGACCACCTGCTCTGTACAGGCGCCACACAAGGCACTGCAGAGAGTAAAGTCATGACAGTCCCTGCCTGCAGGCAGCTCAAGGTCCAGTAGATGGACATCTAAAATTTAACAAAAGTGGGACATGAAAAATGCCTAACCAGTTATGTTGATCATAAGCATCAGAGAAGTTTGTGCAAATAAGCTCACATTTGCTAGGGTCACACAGTCCCTTTCACTGCTTTTCTCAAGGACCCTCGAAAACTCCCTGTAAAGTAAGAATCGGTATCATTCCCATTTTACAGATGACAAAACTAAGTCTCAGAAAAGTTAACTGGTTTGTTTTTGGTCACGGCTGAGTAGAGGAGATGGAATTCAAAAAGAAATAAATGAGATTAAATGAAATATTGTGCATGATGCACCTGGCACAGGGGTTGGCATGTGGTCACCCCTCAAAAAGTGTTATTTCATCCTCCTTCTATTTCTTCATCCCATGTTTTTCAACTTCTCCAAGCTCCACTTAAGACAAAAAGGTACTGTGGATGCCAGAGTGGTTCATTCAAAATGCAAATCCGAATATGTCATTTTCCCATTCAAAATTTATGTGCAGTTTCCCATCAACTGCAGGTTGAAGCCCACACTCCTGGGGGTGGTATCTGGGGTCTCCATGCTCTAGCTGCCTCTTCAACCTGAGATTATCCCCTGCCTAGCAACATGTGGACACCAGACCTGCTTGTGGTGTCTCCCCATACACACTGTGCTTGCTTCTGCCACTTCTCACTGCTGTGCCTTTACTTATGTAGGTCCTTCCAACCACTCTTCAGAGTGGGGTCAAAATGGGGTCACGTCCTCCAAGGAGCTTTCTATAAACCCCAGTGCTATTGCTCAGCCCCTCTGTGGGCTGCCTTGGTCCCTGCATTTGGTTCTGTCATTTAGTTACCCCATGATAATTCTGTCTTTTCTAAACAGTGAATTTATAGGAGTTAGACTGCCTCTTTCATAATTGTACCCCCAGGATCCAGCACAGCGTGTGACATGTAGCAGGTATTAATAATGCTGGGTGAATGGATGGGTGATGGATGGAAGGATGGAAAAAAGGAAATGGAAGAGAGGGGAGGGAGGTACACACACAGAGTTAGGGGTAAAGCTGGAGTTTCAATCCTAGTTTGTGTAACTCCAAAGCCCATACCTTGCCCAGTACGAAGCCACACAGCCAAACACTGTGTGCATGTCGCTTGCCATTAGGGTAAGGATTGGTAGAGAACCGGAATATATTAGCAGGGACACTAGTGCCACCAGCACTAGAAGAGCTTATACCTGAAAATTATCAGGACCATTGGGGCTCACACTTAAAGGCTACTTGTCCACAGCCTGGGTCATATGGATAGTTCTGCTGCTTTCAAAATATGAAGTTTATTTAGCTTTTAATTGTCCAGGATAAGAACGCTGGTCTCTAAGAAAATACCCTGTGACTCTTATTCTCTCTCTAGGTATTAATTGACTGGATTAATGATGTGTTGGTTGGAGAAAGAATCATTGTGAAAGACCTGGCTGAAGATTTATATGATGGACAAGTTCTGCAGAAGCTTTTTGGTAAGAGAATTGAATGCCGCAGTGGATTTCTTTAATAGCAGGTAGATGGATCACTTACTCCTAGTGAGTTCTCAGTTCACAGCGGTTTACCTAGACTGGAATAGGACTGTGTACAGTAGTGTGGGAAAACAGTGGAGCCTTTAGATGTCCTCTCAGAATCTGTTTTACATGAATGAATTGCAGAAGGGGTCTCAATGACCAGGTGGGTCTGCTGCCCCCAGCAGTAGAGGGTCATCAGCTTGGTAGATGAAAAGACTACACTATACTAGAAAACATGCCTCACCTGCTTTAGAAAATTGTGCACTTGTGGCCTCTGTAGGTTTACTTGTGTGTGTGTGTGTGTGGCGGGTGGTACATGTATGGGTTTGTATACCTGTCACCCATGGACATGTGTATGTGTGTGAGTACATGTGTATGGATCTCTGTGACCTATGGAGCTGTGTATGTGTACCACTGTGACTTCTGGGTGTGTGTTCCTCTGTGTATCCCTCTCTAGGTTGGGTGCAGGTATGTGAGAGTATGTGCCTGTGGGATGTATGGCCTCTGTGTTTGTCACCTCTGTGAGGTATGTATCTCTGTATCGGTTCACAGCTGTTTATATAAAAATGTAAGGCTGTGGGAGGAGGGAAAGGAGAATTCGGGGGTGATCATAGTGTTGAAGGGACAAATTCAACTTGAATGAATTCGGACTTCTCACTGTCCTCCATGTTTTCTCTTGTCCAAACCTCTGCTCCGATTTCTAGACTCCACTCTTCACTGCCCACCAGGCACCTGAATGCATGGTTCTCTCCCACTGCAGAGGTCTGGACAAGAGAAAATGGTTATTGGATTAAAGTTATGTATTTTGGGGAAGCAAACCACAGAAAGGATGTTTCCTTCTCATTGCAGCATAGCAGGGAGCACATAACATTAATATCTTATTACTAGTGATGGGAACCTTAATCACTTGGTTATGATGGTGTCTGCCAGATTTCTTCATTGTAAAGTTACTGTTTTTCTCTTTGTAATTAATTGATTTGGGGGAGAGGTAGTTTAAGTCTGCAAATATCTTGTTTCTTCTTAAACTTCTCCCACTAATTGCAAATGGGTGGTGCATGTCTGCCACAATTATTAATGTGGTGGTCTAGGGGAGATTTTCTATTTTCCTTATTCCTTTTACATTTATCGATTGGAATTCTTTAAGGAAATGTTGTCCCTTCTTCCCCACTTACTTATTCTAATAGTATGGACACAAGGATTCTTATTTTATACTTTACATCTTAAACCAATAGTATCCTTATTCATTTTTTGCTGACATACTTCCAGCTCTGACCCTTGTAAGCTCTTCCAGGTTGGCCCCTGGACACTTTCAACATGCTGTCTCTCCTTTTTTTTTTTTTTTTTTAAGCTCTTCCTTACTTTCTGGCATCATAAGGCATTCTAGGCTCATCTTATGTTTTACTTACTCTGGCCCTGGAATCAAACTACTTCTCCAAGGAGCCCTGGTTTCTTTTACTAGAAATGGTATTTAGAAATCAATATCTGGGCATATTAGTAGTGATTTTTTTTAATAATTACAGTTGATATACAATATGTTATTCATTTCAGATGTCCAACACAGTGATTAGACATTCATATAATTTACAAAGCGATCACCCTAATAAGGCTAGTACCCACCTGACACCATAGTTATTATAATATTACCGACTATATTCCCTTGCTGTCCTTTACATCCCCATGACTATTTTGTAACTGCCAACTTGCACATTTTAATCCTTCTCACCTTTTTCACCCATCCTTCCAACCCCTCTCCCACCTGGCGACCGTCAATTTGTACCCTATATCTACGAGTTTGCTTCTGTTTTGCTTATTTTGTTTTTTAGATTCCACATATAAGTAAAGTCATATGGTATTTGTCTTTGACTTGTTTCACTTAGAATAATACCTTCTAGGTCCATCCACGTTGTCACAAATGTTAAGATTTCATTCTTTGTTAAGTCCGAGTAATATTCCCCTGTATATATGTACCACAACTTCTTTATTCATTCATCTATTGATGGACACTTAGGTTGATTCCATGTCTTGGCTATTGTAAATAATGCTGCAATGAACATAGGGATGAATATATCTTTTTAAATTAGTGTTTTGGATTTCTTTGGATAAATAACCAGAAGTGGAATTGCCAGGTCATAAGATAAATTTTAAATTTTTTCTGGAATCTCCATACTCTTTTCCATAGTGGCTGCACCAATGTGCAATCCCACCAACAGTACACGAGAGTTCCATTTTCTCCACATCCTTCACAATACTCGTTTGTTGACTTATTGATGATAGACATTCTGATAGATGTGAGGTGATATCTCATTGTGGTTGTGATTTGCATTTCCCTAAAGATTAGTGACGTTGAGCATCTTTTCATATTTCTGTAGCCCATTCATATGTCTTCTTTGGAGAAATGCCTGTTCTGGTCCTCTGCTCAATTTTTAATCAGTTTATTTGCTTTTAGGTGATAAGTTGAATGAATTCCTTATATATTTTGGATATTAACCCCTTACTAGATGCATCCTTGGCAAATATCTTCTTCCATTCAGTAGGTTTTCTTCATTTCATTGATGATTTCCTTCTTTGCACAGAAACTTTTTAGTTTGATGTAGTCTCATTTGTTTATTTTTTCTTCTGTTTCCCTTGCCTGAGGAAACAGAATATTGCTAAGATTGATGTTACAGAGTTTATTGCCTATGGTATCTTTTAGGAGTTTTATGGTTTCAGGTCTTCTCACATTTACGTCTTTAATTCATTTTGTTTATTCTTGTATATGGTCTAAGGAAGTGGTCTAGTTTTTTTTGTTTTTTTTTTTGCACGTATCTGTCTGGTTTTCCCAACACCATTTATCGAAGAGGTTGTCTTTACCCCATTGTATATCCATCCTCCCTTTATCATAGATTAATTGACCATATAGGTGTGAGTTTATTTCTGGGCTCTCTATTCTGTTCCACTGATCTACATGTCTGTTTTCATGCCAGTACCATGCTGTTTTGATTACTATAGCCTTTTAGTATAATTAGATATCAGGCAGCGTGATACCTCCAACTTCGTTCTTCTTTCTCAAGATTGCTTTAGCTATTTGGGGTCTTTTGTGGTTCAATACAACTTTTAGGATCACTTTTTCTAGCTCTGTGAAAAATGCCATTGGTATTTTGATAAGAGATTGCAATGAATCTGTAGAGTGCTTTAGGTAGTATGGATATTTTAACGATGCTAATTCCTTTCTGTAAGCAGGGTATATGCTTCCACTTATTTGTATCTTCTTCGATTTCTTCTTTCAATGTCTTATAGGTTTCTGAATAAAGGTCTTTGACCTCCTTCATTAAATTTATTCCTAGGTATGTTATTCTACGTGATGCAATTGTAATTGAAATTGTTTTGTTGATTTCCCTTTCTGATAGTCGGTCACTGGTACATAAAAATGCAACCAATTTCTGAATATTAATTTTGTATCCTGCTACTTTATTAAATTTATTTATTCTAATAGTTTTTTGGTGTAATCTTTAGGGTACTCTATATATAATGCAAATTATGACAGTTTTACTTATTCCTTTCCAATTCAGATGCCTTTTATTTCTTTTTCTAGTCTGATTGCTGTGCGCAGGACTTCTAATACTATGTTGAATAAAAGTCATGAAAGTAGACATTCTTGTCTTTTTCCTGATCTTAAAGAAAAAGGTTTTCAACATTGAGTATGATGTTAGCTGTAGGTTGTCATATATGGCCTTTATTATGTTGAGGTAAGTTCCATTTATCCCCACTTTGCTGGGAGTTTTTACATAAATAGATGTTGGATTTTGTTAAATGCTTTCTCTATGTGTATTGATATGATCATATGATTTTTATCCTTCACTTTATTCATGGGGTATATCACATTGATTGATTTGCAGATATTGAACCAACCTTGCATCCCAGTAATAGATTCCACTTGATTATGGTGTATGATCTTTTTAATCTATTGCTGAATTCGGTTTGCTACCATTAAGGATTTTTGCATCTATGTTCATAAGGGATGTTGGGCTATAATTCTCATTATTGTCATGTCTTTGTCCAGTTTTGGTATCAGGGTAATACTGGCCTTGTAAAATGCATTTGGGAGCCTTCCCTCCTCTTCAATTTTTTGGAATAGTTTAAGAGGAAAAGGTATTAATTCTTCTTTGAATGTTTGGTAAAATTCACCTGTGAAGCCATCTGGTCCAGGACTTTGGTTGAAAGTTTTTTGGATTGCTGATTTGATATTGTTTGTAGTTATTGGTCTGTTCAAATTTTTTTCTTCCTAATTCAGTCTTGGAAGATTGTATGTTTCCAGGAATTTATTTCTTTCAGGTTGTCCAATTTGTTGGCATATAATTGTTCATAGTATTTTCTTATAATCCTTTTTATTTCTGTGGTGTTGGCTGTCACTTTTCTTCCGTTTCTGATTTTATTTAGGCCCTCTCTTGTTTTTTCTTGATGAGTCTAGCTAAAGGTTTCTCCACTTTATCTTTTCAAAGAACCAGCTCTTGGTTTCATTGATCTTTTTCTACTGTTTCATTTATTTCCTTTGTGACCTTTATTATTTCCTTCCTTCTACTCATTTTGGGCTTTGTTCTTGTTTTTCTAGATCCTTTAGGTATAATGTTAGTTTGAGATTTTTCTTGTCTATTGAGTTAGGCCTCTATTGCTAAGAATTTTCTTCTTAGAATTACTTTGGCTGTGCCACACAGATTTGGGATCATTGTGTTTTCATTTTCATTTGTCTCAAGTATCTTTGATTTCTTCTTTGATCTTTGTTAACCTATTGTTTAGTAGCATGTTATTTAGGCTCCACGTATTTGTTTTTCAATTTTCTTCTTCTAATTCCTTTCTAGTTTCATGCTACTCTGATCAGAGGAGATGCTTCATATAACTTCAGTCTTCTTAAATTTATTGACTTATTTTGTGGCCTAACATGTTGTCTATCTTGGAAAATGTTCCATATGTACTTGAAAAGAATGTGTATTCTGCATTGGGGTAAAATGTTTTAAAAATGTCAAATCTATCTGATCTAATGTGTCATTTAAGGTGACTGTCTTTCTTGTCAATTTTCTGTCTGGACGATCTCTCCACTGATGTCAACGGGGGTGTTAAAGTCCCCTTCTGTTACTCTATTACCATGGATCTCTCCCTTTATATCCAAAAATATTTGCTTTATATATTTCGGTGCTCCTACTCTAGGTGTGTAAATGTTTACAAGAGTTATATCCTCTTGTTGGGTTGATCCCATTTTCATTATAAAATACTTTGTCTATTGTTACAACTTTTATTTTAAAGTCCATCTTGTCTCATAAGTATTGCTATTCGGGCTTTTTGTTTGTTTCCATTTGGATGAAATGTATTTTCCTATCCCTTTACTTTGTGTCTTTCAATCTGAAGTGGGTCTCTCATAGGTAGCATATATGTTGGTCTTGTTTTTTTTCTTTTTTTATATCCATTCAGCCCATTTAGTCAGATGTGTCTTTTGATTGGAGCATTTAGCCCATTTAAATTTAAAGCAATTATTGATAGGTATGTAGTTATGGCCATTTTATGAATTGTTTCCTGATTGTTTTTGTAGTTCTTTGTTCCTTTCTTATTCTCTTGCTCTCTTGCGTGTTGATGGTTTGGATTCCTTTCTCTTTATTTCTCGTATATCCCTTGTAAATTTTTGATTCGTAGTTACCATCTGCTTCATATATACAAAGCTGTGTTTATAGCCATCTAAGAGTTGATGGTCATTTACGTCTAAACACATTCTAAAATCACTACAATTTTCACTCATTTTCCACATTTATGTTTTTGTCATTCTTTTTCACTTCTTTTGTCCATGTGTTTCTCCCTTAGTTTATTGTTGTAATTACACATGATCTTCTTACTTATCTTTTAACTTTTGTACTAGTTTTATAGTTAGTTGATCCACTGCTTTTACTGTTTGCTTTTGTCAGAATTTTTTTCTTTCCTGTATATTCTTATTCATGTTTTTAATCTTAAAGAAATCCCTTTAATATTTCTTGTAATACAGGTTTGGTTGGAATTAGCTCCTTTAGCTTTTTCTTGTCTGGGAAGCTCTTTATCTCTCTTTTGATTCTAAATGATACCCTTGCTGAGTAGAGTAATCTTGGTTGTAGGTATTTGCCTTTCATCACTTTGAATATTTTGTGCCATTTGCTTCTGCCTGCAAAGTTTCTGTTGATAAATCAGCTGATAATCTTATGGGCACTCCCTTGTGTGTAACTAACTGCTTTTCTCTTGCTACTTTTAAGATTCAATCTTTGTCTTTAACCTTTGGCATTTTAATTATGATGTGTCTTGGTTTGGGCCTCTATGGGTTCATCTCGCTGGGCCTCTGGACTTCCTGGTCTTGCAGGTCTATTTTCTTTGCCAGGTTAGGGAATTTTTTTGGTCACTATTTCTTCATAGAGGTTTTCAATCCCTTGTTCTCTTTCATCGTCTTCTGGTAGCCGTATGATGTACCACAGGTCCCTTAAACTATCCTCATTTAAAAAAATTTTTTTTTTGCTGTTCCAGTGGGTGTTTTCCACTACTTTGTCTTCCAAATTGCTGAAAAATCCCCTGCTTCATCTAATCGGCCTTTAATTCCATCTAATTTGTTCTTTATTTCAGTTATTCAGTTCTGAGTGGTTCTTTCTATGTTTCCTTTTTGTTCTGAGTTCATCTGTTCTTCCCCTTGCTCAATGCTCAGGTTCACTGAGCATCCTTATCATCAGTCTTTTGAACTCTATCTGGTAGAGTGCTTGTCTCTGTTCCATTTCTTTTTCTGGAGGTTTGTCTTGTTCTTTCATTTGAGACATGTTTTTTTGTCTCCTCATTTTGGCTGGCTCCTTACATTTATATATATTAGATCTGCTACATCTCCCATCTTGGCAGTGTAGCCTTAGGTAGTAGGTGTCCTGTGGGGCACAGTCTCACTGGTCACCTGATCCAGGTGCTCCAAGGATGCCTCTCTTTTGTGTCCTCCTGTTGTAGAGCTTTGATTGAGGTTGGCCTGTCAGTAGGTGGGGTTGACTCTCAGTCTGACTGGCTCCGAGATCTGGCAATGACTACTATGGATGAGTTGTTGTTGCTTTAGCAGGGCTCTGGTGCCAGCCTAGTCCATCCTTTGTGTGTGTTACTTGCAAAGCTGGTTGGGTGATGCTATGGTGTGTTCTGAAGCTGGTTACTGAGGCCTCTTATGTGTAAGCTATGGTCAGCGGCCTCTTGTGCCAGGCCTAGGATCCCGTGAAGCTAGCTACCACTTGTACTGGGTTTGTGGCCACCTGTTGGGATTTACAATATAAGTTGAGACTGCCATTTCTGCTGCATTTGGGGCCATTTAGCACAAGGTACAGGGCATGGCGAGGCTAACTGCTGCCTGTTTGGGGTTTGTGAACATTTGAGAGAATTTCGGAAAGTCCACAGCATGAGCAGAGGCAGGCCGCTTGTGTGGAGGAATCTCTGGAAGAGGTTCAGATCCAGCACACAAGTTAGGGTGGGGCAGGGTTTTAGGGATTCACCTGGGCAGGGAAAATGTTGTTAGCTAGGTTAATGGAGAGCTCAGATTTGGCACCTGTCTGCTCCGGGCTGACTGGGTGAGAAGAGAGCTCAGTGATGGAAAATGGCACCTGCCAGCACTTCAGGGGAGAGCTGTACCGTCCCCTGCCCCTCACCCTGAAGCTAATTAGGGTGATTCCTGTATGTTTCTGGCATTTTGAGCTGCTGCCCCTGTGCTAGAGCCCAGAGCAAGTGAGTTTGTAAGTGAGTGAGTTAATGTGCAGGTCCCTCAGGAGGAGCACTTCTGGCTCTAGCAGGCCTCTGTCTCAATGAGACATAATCCCTGCTGGTTTTCAGACATGTTATGGGAACTCTTTTTCCCAATGCTAGGTCCTGGGCTGGGAAGTCAGATGTGAGGCTTAGACCCCTCACTCCTCACTGGGGACCTCCGCAACCAAGATATCCCTCACAATTTTTAACCATGTGAGTGTGGGACCTGTCCATTCAGTCCATCCTACCAGTCTCGACGTACTGCTGCTTCATATCCTTAGTTATAATTTTCTTGTCATAGGAGGAGGTAAGCACAGTGTTTACTCCACCATTTTGACTAGAAGTTATTAGTGTTTTTAACTTGCTCCCTTTAGCACAAACATTTATGCATAGGTATGGTACTGTTATCTGGTAGAAGAATCAGGTATGATCATTTCCAGAAATTTAACTTCAAATTGTACTGGAGCTGGTCCTGGAGAGTAGGAGGGGGTTCTGAATTTGGGATTAGTAAACTATGAACCGCTAGAACTTAGAAGAAAATGAAAAAGGTGTAGCTACCTCCAGAAGTTCAGCTGTATCAAGTCATATCTATGTAGCAAGATCTGGAGTCCAGGAAGCCGTGTTGATAGCATCATGGAGCAAAGATTCAGAATCTAGAGATGAGCAATTTGCTGAGGCAAGGATTTCTTGGTGGAAGTTGTGTTTAGGTGAAAGCCTGAGTAGGTGAGCATCCCTGAGTGATAGATGAACTTGGCCGAAAAACACTGGCTGGGTGTTCTCTGATCAGGAGCTCTGTGAGGGCAGCGTCATACCTGGTTCACCTTTGGCCAGATGCTACTTGCTCAGCAGCAGTGTCTACTCTGCTTGCCCTTCTCAGAGTCCCTGGGCATATCTAGGAGGTTCTCCTGGAACAGCCTTCCTCCAGTCTTTCTTTCTGAGATGCCTAACACAGCTTCCCACTGCTGCCTCTATTCTGAGTCTTCCTATTTGCCCTGGGATAGCAGAGCTGAGTTCAGGTTTTCCTGAAAGCAGATGCTGAGACAAGGACTTGGGTAGAAGTTTATATGGGAGGTAGTCTTAAGTACAATCAAGTGGGGAATATAGGGGAAAAGAAAAACACTAGTTGACAGTGTACTGATAAGGATAGCAGCTCTGTGTTTGTAACCAGGGCTCAGTCCTGCAGGGATCCCTCTGAGAAACCAAGTGACGACACACCTCAAAAATCACCTTCCCAGAAGAGGGAGGCAGGGGCATTTTTCTATGACTCCTATCACCCTATGGTTAAGGATTGTCTGTGTAGGAATTAAGAACCTCTAGTTTATACTTCTGGTAGGGAAAGAGAGAGCCTGAGTGCTGAAGATAGGAACTAACAGTGTACTAGGAATTGTCTGCAGCTGCAGGCCAGGGAGCTCTAGGAAGAGGCAGTATCATCATCTAGAAATACCAGCGGTACAACTTCTGCTTTAGGGGTAGCTCCTGCTGACCCTGGCTTTCTCTGTACCACTTGTGATGCTGCCAGGGAAAAATCAGATGCTGGCCACACTGCTCTGCCTCTTTTTAATATTCACTCCCACCCTCTCATAGCAATGGCTCCAGCCCTTTCCGCACCTCAGAATGAAGTTCTTACCCCATGCCAAAAATTCACCTTATTTCTTATCCCAGGATTAGTCACCTCAGGGCGTTGATAAAAGCAACATCCTCAATTCCTTCTGGATATACTCTTCTCCTGTGGTGCTAACAGGAAAGTCACAGAATTTCCCAACCTCTCAGTTGTGCAGTTGCATCTGTGGTCACCTTGTTATATTTGCTTCCCCAACACCTGGAGATAGATGTAACTGAGTGAGACAGGCAAGAGAGGATTCAAAAAAAAACCCTACACCAGATAATCATTTCTTTCAAACGTGGGCCACTGAACGTGAAACCCCGCGTGTTTCTTACCAAGGTTTTCTGACCTGGGACATCTATGTAAGTTTCCTTATGGTATGTTTTATTCAACTGATTCTTATCTTTGAACATGTGCACATACTGGGAACAGAAAAGGCCTGTTTTGAGTGATGAAAGTCATAATGCAATTCTTTCTGGTTTTCACAATAGCATATGGCTGAAACAGGATATCTTCAGGCATGAGACCAAAGGGTCCCTTGGGCCTAAAGATTCTACAGGAAGGATTTTTGTCTCATTTTGATGTGTGTGTGGCTTTCTCTCTGATAGACCCTAGAGAGATCATCTTACACCGACCTTAATCTAGTCAATATTTTTTATTAAGCAACAACCATTTGATTTGCTATATGCTAACTACTGAGTTTAGGGATATAAAGGTAAACATGTCACAGTGCTGCCTTCGGGTAGCTCAAAACCTGGTATATCAAGTAGAAATTTAGGAAAGGTGCCGTGGAAGTGGGCACATGGGGACCTTATGGAAAGAGAAGAATCTCAGCCAGATGAGGAAGGACAAGAACATTCTAGTCAGCACAGGTGTTGCTGGTAAGTCCTTGCTGATTTTGGTGTGAGTGAAGGGAGAGTGTTGTAGAGAGGAGCAAGTGGGTAGGTAATCATCAGGATTGGTTGAGTGGGGTGTGTGGCTTACACAGAAGATAACACCCAACACAGATTTTGGTTTCTAACACTGTTCTCCAATGATAGAAACAAGGGCTTCTGAAGAAGTGGCAGACACTAGGATTAGAGTAGGATATATAGAAGATGAGCCTGGAACATCTTGAAGTTACAAAAAGAGGTTCTGAAAAAAAAAATCTATGGGGCAGCATGTCGAAAGTGTTCAGGACCAACCTGAAAGATCTCTCAATGGCTAAAGATGGAATAATTTGAGGGGAAAAAAATAGTATTAGATTATAACCCCAAATCTAAAATATCCTTAAGTCTATATTGATATAAATGGCTGAATAAATAAAAGAGGAGAAGGGACAATGCTTCCTAACAGAATAATACCAAATAATTTATGTAGTTACAACCCCTTTAAGGAGGTAGAGGTTAACTCCCTTGAGTGGACTGCATTTAGTAACTGGTGCCAATGATTAGGGTATGGAGTGGAGGGAGGCTTTACAGTAGAGAAACCTGAACAGATACGACTTTGGCCAGCTGATCAAGGTTAACATCACATGTTGATGGCATGTACCCCTGATATGGTACAATGAAAAGGTCACTTCACCTCTGTTGTCTTCCTTCTCCAAACCCATAACCCCAGTGTAATCATGGGAAAAACAAAATATTTCTCACAACTGTCAAGGTCATGAGAAACAAGGAAAGTTTGAAAAAGTATCACAAAACAGGAGACTGAGGGAACAATGATGAGTAGGTGTGAGCAGAAAAATGACATTAGGGAAAAACTAATGAAACATAAATAAGATATGAGGTTTAGTTAATAGTTATATCCCAATGTCCATTCATTACTTGTGACAATGTACCATAGTAATGTAAATTGTTAAGAATAGGTAAAACTGATTCAAGAACTTTCTGAACTATCACTTCAGCTTTGCTGTAAATCTTAAAATCCTTCTAAAATGAAAATTTTTTTTACAGAAAGAAAATGAGACTGCATCATAGAGGACCTTAAACTAGGGATTTTAGACTATATTCAGTGGGCAGTGGTAACTGTTGATGGTTTATGAACAAAGTGACAATATCAGAAATGGGGCTTTCAGAAGATGACCTAGGAGCAGGAGGAGGGTTGCTCAGAGGCAGTGGAGGAAACTCCAGCACAGTATCTCCTTGTGAGATAATGATGGTGTCAAACTAGAGGAGTGGCAGTATAGATGGGAAAAGCTTTAAGAGAACCTAGTGATGTAGGAAATGAGCAGCTAAAGTAAACCAGTTTGATGCCCAGTCGTGGATGTCAAATGGGAATGACTCCATGAATCCTAGGAGGAGCAGCATCTTGAAAGGTTTTGAGAGTTGCCTTCTTATACCAAAAAGTACTTAGGCTGAAATAACAGCTATGCTAAAACTGTAAGAGGAATGAAGAGAAAGACATGAGATCTGAGTTTCAATCCTGGTTCTACCACTAATATATTTCTCTGTGGCACATATCAATCTTTTGTAAAACCAGGAAGGTGGCCTATACAACCTTGCAGCTGAGCTGTCCAAGACAGTACCCATTCACATGTAGCTATTAAAAATAATTAAAATTAAAAATGCATTTACTTAGTCACACCAGCTACATTTCTAGCACTCAATAGCCAAATTTGTCTAGTGGCTACCAGAAGTAGATAGTACAGAAATGAACATTTCCATCATAGCAGTAAGTTCTTTTGTACAGCACTATAATAGTCATTGATTCTAGGATAGTTGAAGAGAATGTATACTACTAGTATTATACTGGAGGAGGCATTTTCTGATCTCTAAAAAACTCAAAAGTTGGATGAAAGTCTTATTTATCTAGAGAAGCTCTCTAAAAAATGAAGAAAAAAGCATGGTGCAGAACTAGGTGTGTAGTATGTCACTGTGTGTGTATTAAAGGATACATCTAATGCTTGAATATACCGAGAATATCTCTGGTTAATAGTCACAATAAACTGTTTCCATAGAATAGGACTAGGTAACTTCGGACTACAGTGGAAAGAGGAGACAATTTTCACAGCATGAATTTTTCCATGTTTGTATGTTATGAATCTTATGTGTAAATTTCAGTAAATTTAAAAGAGTTAATCTACTAGTAAATGTCAGATAACACTTGATCTATCTCAACAGCTATCCCAAGTAAAATAGGAAGAAAAAGAAACTACCTAAATATGATAAAGACCATTATACAAAACCTAACAGTGAACATATGGTATTAGGATCAAGTCAGAGATGATGGCTACCACCACCATTATAAGTATTTTAGATGATGCACTAGTTAATGTAATAAAACAGGAAAATAATTAATTTTCGTGTTCAACATTATGGCTAACTGGATGTTCACATTCTCTTGATACTGCACACTTAAAAAAAATCTGTATAAGTCTTTAAAAACACATTTTTGTATTGCAAGGCTAAACTGGTATGGAAGGAAATTCTTCTGATGCCAAAAACAAGGAAGTGTAAATCCAGTGAGATAGGTGCTAATTCCTAAAGGCTTATAGCTGGAGATTTATTGAGTCACACATACAGAGTCAAGGGACAAAGCCTGGATAGAGACTAAGCAGGAAAGGGGGTTGGATCAGAGACTCCTGAGTGAAGCCAGAGTCTCTGGAAAGCAACACTTTCTGTGAGTAAACTAGAAAATCTTGTCCCACAGAGAGAGAGTTATGGTATGAGTAGAACAGAAAGTAGAAAAAGTCTGCTCTTGATAATTCCTTATCAAATCTCTGTTCTCACACAGATTTAGAATTGGGATTCACACTACTTATTTGGCTTTAAAAGCCCTAAGCTGAAAATGTAGTTTAAAGTTGTCCCAGTTTATTAGCGCTCCTCAAGGCAGAAGCAGAAACATGTTCTTTATAGAAGAATGAACTTTAAACCAAGGCCACAAAGAGAACTCCCAAAGATAAAATTCCAAAGAAAATGAGCTCAAGATTAGAAATCACCACACGCATGAAAAGCAAGCCACCATGAGGAAGCATCAACAGAAATAATGAACTGTAGATTCATCCCACAAATACTATACATATTAGCAATTGATCAGTTATGGAATATAAAGTATGTTTAATATGTCAAAGTAAAAGTTTTAAAAGGCTTTTGAAAAAAAGAACAAGTAACAAAATGGCAGGTATATCTGAAAAAGAACCAAATAGAACTTACAGAAATGAAAAATATGTAATAATGAAATTAGAAACCTCAATGGATTAGACACCGCTGAAGTAGAAATCGAGTAAACTAGAAGATGGCGCTGAAGAAAATACCCAGAATGCAGTGTAGAGAGACAATAGTGTGGGAAACAGAAAGAATTGAAAGACAGAGATTCTAAGAAGATTCAGCATATAGCTAGCTCGAATTCTAGCAGTGAAACAGAAATAGAATATAGGCAATATTTAAAGAAATAGTGAATGAGAATTTTCTAGAATTGATGAAATATATGAATTCTCAGGTTCAGGAAGCTCAGGGAATTCCAAACAAGATAAATAACAAATCCATACCTAGAGACTTCATAATGAAACCTAAGAACACTGAAGACAAATAAATGATTCAAAGCAGAGCGAAAAGATGGATTTCCTATAAAAGAAAAACAAATTGAAAGCTATCTTTCATTAGGAACAGTAAAAGGCAAAAGATATTGAAATGAAATCTTCAAAGTTCAGGGAAAAAATTATCAGCTTATAAGTTAATACCTAGAAAAAAATGTTTTAAAAAATTAGAAAATGACAGCATTTTAAACAAGCATAAGCACAGGGTTTACTACCAACAGACTCTCACTAAAAGGAATTTTTAAAGGATGTACTCCAGGAAAAAGGAAAATGAACCCAAAAGAAAGATCTGAAATGCAACAAAAAAAATGATAAGCAAAGATTATCATGGTGAGTAGATCGAAGCAATATTTGAATGAATATAAAACAATCACAATAATGTCTAATTTCTTAATTTAAATAATTAAGATAGAATCAGATTCCCAGACAATTATAGCACTTTAAGTCAGAAAGAATGTGATTGGAGTTAGTATGCTGAGGTCCTTTAGTATGTTGATAAAACTACTAATTAACTTAAGATTCTCTTAAATACACATGATAAATTTTCTAGAGTAGCCACTAAAATAATAAAACAGTGTGTTAAACCTCCCTAGAAATGAGGAGAAAATGAAATGAGAAGGAATAGAAATTTTAATCCAAAGGAGGTAATGATGCAAGGGAGGGTAAAGAATCTGAAAAGCAGAATAGAAAGTTCAAAATAAGTTTGTGGAAGTGAATGCAAGTATAGTGATAAACCTAATTATTGTAAATTAACTTTATCCATTTAAAAGATAAAGATTGCCAGACTAGATAACAAAATCTTGCTATATGCTATTTACAAGAGACTATCTTAATATATGGGGACACAAAGTTTGAAAGAAGAGAGTGGAAATAATATACATACTACACTTATACTAATTAAAAGAAAGCTGAGGTGACTATTTTAATATCAGACAAAACAGATTTTTAAGGCGAAAAGCATTGCTACAGAGAGTTTCTACATATTCTTGAGACTAAAGTTACCAGGAAAATACAGATATTTTAAACCTAAATGCACCTTTGTGCATCATATATAAAAATAAAAAATGACAATCGGAATTACCTAAAAAAGAAAAAAGAAACGACAAATCTGCCATTACAATGATAGATTTCTAACATATTTCTCTTAATAACACATTAAGAAAAAGGTTTATAAAGAATAGAGAAGCTTTGGACAATACAGTTAATCAGCTGTACCCCAAACTGGATTATTCTCATTCTTTTTAACTGCGCATGAAACATTTACAAAATTTGACAATGTCCACAAAGTCTCAACAAATTATTACATAGAAGAAATTCTCTGACCACGATGCAGTGAAAAAAAAAATTTTTTTTTTTTAACTAACCCTCCCCATATAATTGGAAACAAAAATATAATAACTCAGGAATCACTCCTGGAAAGATGATTTTATGTATTCTAGTACTTTGAGAGCTGGTTTTATTAATATAGTAAGTAGTATTTATATGGCAACTGTTTGTTAGAACATCTCAGTTCTTTTACCAGAGTAATTGAGTTTATTCTTCCCTGTCTTGATACTTAAGAACTTTTGAATATTGTTTCATTGTTTTCTGAAAATAATCTCTCCAAAAGGATATTTGGATGCTAACTTTAAAAACAACTGAAAGATTCACAGAATCATTCTACCTGAGAAAATTTTCTAAAAAGCAATCTATTTCAAAATAATGCCTACTACTTTATAACAAGTTAAACTAATGATGAACAATTTTCAGAACTATGGAAACTTGAGAAACAATTTCCTGGAAGACTAAAATTTCCACAATAGAAAATTTTCATAGCGTTAGGTGTAATTTGCCTAATAAAGAACAAAAGAGGAAAACCAGGAGTCTTGAAAAATAAATCACCTTTAAATCCTTAGCAACACTGAGTGAAATTACTATTTAACTATAGGAATATTTGAGTGGATCTCTTAAACTATGAGCATCACATATTTTAAAAATAGGGAATTAAGAATAGCAGAAGAGATTTTCAAGTAAATCTTTTATTTTAAAATGTCAAAAAATTTAAATAAGTGATATAAGCTTCCAAAAGAGAGATAACTGTTTTATCTTATTTGCATACCCAAAGAAGGCTAAAGAGTCAAATAAACAATAATAGAACTAATAAAGGAATTTGGTAAGCTGACTGTATTCAAGGAAAACAAAGCTTTTCTTCTTATCGACAATAATCAGTTGGTATATACACATACAATGTTTATTGCAACTTTATTACAAATAGGAAAAGAGATATAACTATCTATAAAGAAATGGTTAAGTTATAAGTCATATAAAAGAATGAGTTATACTGATGTATTGATGTAGAAAGATACTCCTATGTTTGAGTGAGACATATAGAGACAAACTAAAAAGGCAATAGAAAAGGTCAATGAAACTAAGACCTTTTTTTGAAAAGATAAACAAATTTGACAAAACTTTAGCTAGATGGGAGCTAGAGAGGGAGCAGGAGGGAGCATGTGGGCATGGAAAAGGAGACTCAAAATCAGAAAGGAAAGAGGAGACATTACAGCTGATACCACAAAAATACAAAGTATCATATGAGACTATGAACAATTATATGCCAACAAATTGGACAACCTAACAAATTAAATTTCTAGAAACTTACAATCTACCAAGACTGAATCATGAAGTAATAGGAAATCTGAGCAAACCAATTAATAGGAAGGAGATTGAATCAATAATCAAACACCTCCTGTCAAAATCCCAGGACTAGATGGCTTCACTGGTGAATTCTACCAACATTTAAAAAGAATACCAATTCTTTTCAAACTCTTCCCCAGAATAGAGGAGGGAACACTTCCAAACTCATGAAACCAGCATTACCCTCGTACAAAAATCAGACAAAGATGCCAAGAAAATTACAGGTCAAAAGTATTCAACAAAATATTAGCAAACTGAATTCAACAATACATTTAAAGGACCATACACCATGATCAAGTGGGATTTATTCTAGGGATGCAAGGATGATATAACACCCACAAAATCAATGTGATGCACCACATTAAAAATAAAGAATAAAAATCATATGATTATCTTAATGCAGAAAAAGCATTTAACAAAATTCAATATGCATTTATGTTAAAAACTTCAAATGAAGTGGGTATACAAGGAACGTACCTCAATATAATAAAGACCATATATAACAAGTCCATACTCAATGGTGAAAGTTGAAATCTTTTCCTCTAATTCAGGAATGAGACAGAGATGCTCATTCTAGCCATTTTTATTCAACATAGTATTGAAAGTCTTGATTAGAAAAGAAAAAGAAAGAAAAGCATCCAAATCACAAAGGAAGAAATAAAACTACTATTTGCAGATGACATAAGATATAGAAAACCCTAAAGACTTCACCAAAAAACTATTAAGAACAAATGAACAAATTCAGTAAAGTTGCAGGATACAAAATCAATATATAAAAAGCTGCTATATTTTGATACACTAATAATTATTAGGAAGAGAAGTTAAGAATCCAGTCTCATGTACAATTGCATCAAAAGATTAAAACACCAAGGAATAAATTTAACCAAGGAATTGAAAGGCCTGTCTGTACACTGAAAACTGTAATACGCTGATGAACAAAATTGATGAAGACATAAATAAATGGAAAGATATTTTGTGCTCATGGCTTGGAAGAATTAATACTGTTAAAATGTACATACTACCCAAAGTGATCTACAAATTCAATGCAATCATTATCAAAATTTCAATGGAATTTTTCACAGAAATAGAACAAAAATCCTAAAATTTGTATGGAACTACAAAAGACTCTGAATAGCAAAAATAATCTCGAGATGGGACAAAGCTGAAGGCATCATACTCCCTGATTTCAGACTATATTACATAACTATAGTAGTCACAACAGTATGATATTGGCATGAAAACAGAAACAGAGATCAATGGACCAGAACAGAGAGCCTAGAAATAAAGCCACACCTACATAGTCAGTTAATTTATGACAAAGGAACCAAGAGTGTACATTATCTTCTATAAGTGGTGTTGGAAAAACTGAACAGCCACATGTAATAAAACTAGACCACTACCTTACACCATACATAAGAACTAACTCAAAACATATTAAAAACTCGAACATGAGATCTGAAACCATAAAACTCTTAGAAGAAAACAGAGGAAGGCAGTAAGTTTCTTGATGTTGGTCTTGACAATGATTTTTTGGATTTGACACTGAAAGCAAAACCAAAACAAAACAAAAAAGAAACAAGTGGGACACATAAAACTAAAAAGTTTCTGCACAGCAAAGGAAACCATCAACAAAATGAAAAGACAACATACTAAAAAAGTATTTGCAAATTATATACCTGATAAGGGGTTAATAACTAAAATATATAAAGAATCCATAAAACTCAATTGCAAAAAAGCAAGCAAGTGGACTAAAAAAATGGGCAGAGGATCTGACCAACAGGACACTTTCCAACAGGTACGTGATGACCAACAGGTACGTGAAAATGTGCTTAACATCACTAATTGTTAGGGAAATACAAATCAAAACCACAATGAGCTGTCACCTCACACCTCTTATAATGGCTGTTACCAAAAATAAGAAATAAGAAATGGTGAGGATGTGGAGAAAAGGGAACCCTCGTGCACTATTGGTGGGAGTGTAAATTGGTGCAGCCACTTTGAAAAACAATATGGAGGTTCATCAAAATAAAAATAGAACTACCATATAATCCAGAATTCCACTTCTGGGTATTTATCTGAAGAAAACAAAAACACTAACTTGAAAAGATATATGCACCCCCCATGTTCCTCGTAGCATTATTTACATTAGCCAAGATATGGGCACAACCTAAGTGACCATCAATAGATGAATGGATGAAAAAATGTGATGTATATATACAATGAAATATTATTTGTCCATAAAAAAGAATGAAATCCTGCCATTTACAGCAACATGGATATGGACCTTGAGGGCATTATGCTAACTGAAATAAGCTAAACAGAAAGACAAATACCATATGAGCTCACTTATATGGTGAATCTAACAACAAAATAACAGAAGGTCATAAATACAGAGAAAAGATTGGTGATTGCCAGAAACAAGGCGTGGGGGAGAGGGAGTAAATGGGTGAAAGTGGTCAACGGTACAAAAATTAAAAAAAAAAAGAATGAGTTATATCCATATATTGACATAAAAAGATCCTTATGATATAGATTTGAATGGGAAAAAAAACTAGCAGGAAAATGTATACACGGTAATTTGACTTTCATTAACAGAGTGAGGACGCTTTCTGTTTGCGTGTGTGTTATGAGCGTGAAGAGCTACATCTAAAACTGTTAATCAGGGTTACTTCAAGATATTCTCTCTCCTCACGTCCACATATTACCAATGTCAATACCGAAAATAAGATATCCTACAGCAAAAATATAAAGCCAAAGCATAATAACTAAAGTGGAAAAAAAAAGGAATTACATTTTCTAAAAAATTAGTAATGCAAAAGAAATAAAGCAAAGTGATAAAAACCATTCTTAATAAACAATGCCAGATGCCAAAAAAGGAAAAACACAGATTTTAATTTTAGGAAGAATGCATTATAATTTTTAGTACCATAGACTACTTAAAAATATTGGTGGAAACAGAAAAACAGTGTTCCAGTAAGTAATGTGTAAAATCCAATTTTTAAAAAACGAGAGCGGAATGGACCAACAGTGCAAAAAACAAAATTTATTGACCTAGAAAACAGACTCAGAGGCCTAAGCTATTTACTCTAAGAAGTCCAGTGCCAGCAGGTTATAAATATGAAAATTCATAAGTAATATTATAATACAACAGGGCTAGCAAAAAAAACAAAACAAAACTGCTCTCTGCTGCCACTCTTCCCCTCCCTACCTTCCCTGCTCACTCTGAAGACAGCCATCACTAACCCGTCCCACCAGTCTTTCTCTCTGAGGGCAAAGCTTTGCAAGATTCCTTAACCTAGCACTTTGGGCAGTCTCTACCAAAGTACCAAAATTGTAGTTGCAATGTAAGATGAAAACAATTCATCATTTCTTCAATAGAAGAGGATCTAAGATAAGAATTCACAGCCTAAAAATGGAAAAGGCACACAGGGTCTCTTCAGGGCTTAATATTCAAGAGGAAGACATTTAGATATATACCTGTTAAATCCCTGAACTTTAGAAATAAAGAATGATGGCTTTAAGCAACTAAAGAGAAAGATAACATTTCAGGCCGTCACAGAAAATAGCTCGAGATCATCCTATTAAAGTACCGAAAAGAATTCTTAAATCCAAGAACCTACAGAAATTCTCCAGTGGGCAAACTCATCTCCAAAGTATTACCCACAGGGCATTCAACTTGGATAAACTAGAGCTATTAAAAATAAAGTAATGTAAGCAATAGGGGAATCACTGATATATGGTGAAGTTTAATTACTTTGTATTACAGCCCTTAAAAGTGAGAGAAAATGATTTTAAATATGTTTCAGAGCATCAGTTCTCTTAATCCTGAATGAGTTGTGGAAGGTGAATTAGGTGAATCTAATAGAAGACAACATATTTCCTTTTATGGAGTCCAAAGTTGTTCTTTTTAATAGATAAAAATAGAAATTTAGACTAATGAAAGCAAAACACAGTCTAATCATGTTAACTATTAAGGGTTTATGTCACTGCATACAAGAACCATTGATTTTAAAATACACCATTATATAAGTACCGCTCGAAAAGAGAAAAAAAGTATTACACAAAGCTTTCTTATTGATTAGAATTTTTGTTTTCCATTTTTTGAAAGTGTTCTTGTAGGCTTGAGACATGGCGGTGACCACACTATGCAGAGCTATGACCAAACACACACATGTGAAAGCAGTGACAGACTCATATCTTCTGTCTGACAGAAGTTGCAGAACACCATCAATTTTAAGACAATCTGATTTCAGAGCTGTTAAAACATGAAAAAAAGTGTGCCTTAGAATTAATGACATAGGCACATCAAATAAGTTACTTTTTAGGTGGGTTTTAAAGGAAAGAAGGTGCTTAAAACAGATAAATATGGTTTAGCATGACACACATTATACTACAAGGAATGTACAAAATGCCTTGAATAAGGACAAACACTGCCCAGGGGAAGGACAGAAGGCTATCCAGTTGGAGCACAGAAATGTCCTTAGAGAAGGCAGAATTGAAAAGAAGAGGGAAAACCCCAAAATGATAGAAAAGGGTTCAAATATGACAGGCTAGGTTAAATGCTCCTCTTCTAAGGGATCTTATAATTTAGGGATTCAAGACACAATCACAAGGTTTTCACAATACTGGCGCCACCGGTGCCACCGTCAGACGAGGAGGGGAGAGCAGTGTCCTTGACATACAGGCATGCCTCAGAGATATTACGGGTTTGGTTCCAGATCACCACAATAAGAGTCATATTCTTTTTGCTGATGGAGGGTTTTGCCTTCAATTTATGAAAAAACACATCTGTGAAGTGCAATAAAACAACGCTCAAATAGAGCGAGGTATGCCTGTGCCTGTTTGTTGAGTGAGTAAATATGTGAGTGCGTGCGTAAGAGTCAGGGTTGTCTGTGGCTGGCGATAACAACTGTTTTCCCCTTGTCACCCCAGAGAAACTTGAGAGTGAGAAGCTGAACGTTGCTGAGGTCACCCAGTCAGAGATTGCTCAGAAGCAAAAGCTGCAGACTGTCCTGGAGAAGATCAACGAAACCCTGAAACTTCCTCCCAGAAGCATCAAGTGGAACGTGGACTGTGAGTTTCACAAAGAGAAGCGGGTCTGTTAAATGCTGGCTGTGATCCCCACCGTGAGGTTTCCTCAAGAAGCCTTCCGGGAAGCTGGCAGTCTCTGCGTGGGGGCAAACCCATTTATCCTTCTAAGGAAGAACGCATCTCACACAGAGAGAACTTATCCTACATAGCTCTGGGAAAAATAACAAAACGTCAAAACCCAGGGTACCTTTTCTGTAAAAGGCTTTTTGTAGCAAGCTCCTGTGAGGTTGAGAAGGGAAGGAAACTCATTCATTGAGATATTTCTGCATTCTAGACAACCTGTTAAAAATGCTTTGTCTCCGGCTTTCAGAGGCTTGAGAAAGCTGAGATCCCCACATTTAGGCAGCTGAGAAGCTGGGGAGCAAGGATATGGTTCTGTTCCAAAGCCCACGCCCTTCTTCTCACCCCTTCATTTTCCAGGAAAGCAAAGATATGGTGGATATTGTAGGTACTGGAACAGGATTTTTAAATTCAGGTTTGACAGCTACTATAGCTCAAGGATCTCAGAAAGCATAAACCATTCATTCTTTTGCTTCCTGAAGGGCCTGGTTGTCTAATACAGACTTAATGACTCCATATCGCAACCCACATTAAATCAGCAGGTTGACAACATGTTATCTTAAAAAGCCCAAAGTTGTTTTGTTCTTTGCAATAGATGAAAATATGAATTTAGATAAAATGATTTAGATTGTGTTCTTTGCCTTTAAGTATTAAGGCATTCAATACTATACCTTACTGCATCCAATTTATACAGCTTAAAATAGACATATCCTCCCCATAAAAACGCCTTTCGAAATTGGGAAAGAAAAAGGAATCTTCACCTCTCAACTTAGAGGCCCAGTAGCTGCCAGTCGCAATCTCTTCAGCAGGTTTCTAACATCTGACATTGGAGGCAAGACACCAAGTACCTCCTTAAGCATAATTATACCTTTGCTTGTACCGCATGATAAGCTGCCTTGCACAGCACAGCTCTTGGAACGGGCATCTTCTGCTGAGGGAGACATATAAGGGCAGGAGTAGGGAGGCCATGGCCTGGGCCCTAGATGCTATCCATCCTGTACCCCAGGAATGCTACTAGTGTTCAGTGGGATAGGGGTGTTGGGGCGCGGGGCAAGGGGGCTTAATCACTAGTTTGAGAAATGTATCTGCATTTTGGAAATCCACAATCGTCATCAGCATTAAAGCATAAAGTCATAAGGATTAAAGTGCTCTCATGAAGGACCTTGCTTAGTTTTGTTTGATCCTATTTCCTATTCCTTAGACTATGGACCATCTCTGTGAACCCTTCCAAAAAAAAAAAAAAAACCTTTTAACCTACCAGGGGACCCAATTTGGGAAGGGCTGAGGGAGAAGAGTGAAATTTTTAAAACCCTCATGGGGACCATCATTGGTTTCGACTGATTTGCTTGGTTCGTGTTTACTTTCATTTCTCATAGAGAAATGTGTATGAGCAAAATAATCACTTCTACTACTACTCTCATCTGGCTAGTTTCATTTTTTGCCCACTACCCGTATCAATACATATTTTTATTAGATGAAGCCATATGCATCTTGTGTTTTGTTTTCACTTAATTGTATGTCGTACGTATTTTCTGTATTCCCATGTGGACTTTGAAGTTATTTTTGATAGCTGCTCTATTTCATGGGGTAGATATCCCATAGTTAACTTAAACCCTGCGTTGACGTTGATTCCGTTAGGATGTTTGCCAGCCTATTGCTAATACCAGATAGTGCCAAGTTGAATGTCGTAGGTTGTGTTTCTTTTTGCTTGTCTTGAATTATTTCCGTCATAGATTTCCAGAACTGAGATGAATTACTAGGTCGGAGGGAGTAATTATCTCAATGGCTAGCTCCCTGTGATGCCTCAGGGCTTCCAGAAATGCTGGGCCTGTTTACAAGCACAGTGGTTTCTTCCATAAGGAATGAGGCAGGCACAGCTCCTGGGGGAAGTTCCATCCCTCCTGTTATCATCTCTGGCAGTTTCTGAGGACATTGTGTTGTCTTTCCCGCAGGATAAAGGTGGCGAGGAGCAGCAGCTGTGGGTGAGCTACAGTTAGGACACAGGGACCAGAGGAGTTTTACTTTTTTCCATGTTTTGCCTAATGGCTTTTAAAACAAAGGATTTCTATGCTTAAAAAAAAAATTGAAAACCACTAGTCGAAACTCTCCTCTTGCTATTGGACATAGTGTTTTTGAGATTTTTTTTTCAGCAATAATATATTACACAATAATTCACATCTTTGTACATGTAGTATTGTGTGAGAGAGAAACTGTGTAATTATTTCTTTTGAAAAAAAAAAAATTCCCAGGAGGACAGAGCACTCATTGAAAGTGTCTGACCTCTGTATGGTTCTTACGAAATAGCTCTGTATTGCTCACCAAGACAGTGGAGATGATATACAATGTTACCAGTGTGTAAGAACAACCTTTTTGACCACAGCTTTTCTAGCATTATGTTTTGTCGCTAAAGGAGAGGTAGCAAATGTCCTACAACTCTCAGTGACTGGACCGATGGTGTGGCAATTCTGATCAGAAGGGCAAAGCTGACGTTGCCTGTCTGCGGTGAGCACACTACGTCAGTGGGTCGGTCTCATGCCGGGAGCCTTTTTTGAGGCTCTAACTGTGGACGAAACTTTTGACAACACCCAGAAGCCCAGAACTGAAAACTTCTGGGAGGTGGAGTTAGAAGCAGATCAACTGCTGTTTGATGGTGGTGTTGAGCTGCTGTTCATAGTCAGTAGAAAACCTCCTCTGAAGTAGTGGTGATAACAAGAAACTCTAATGAGTTCCCAAGGAAATTCTGACTCATATCCTTTTCTCGGTGTTTTCTCAAAGCTTCTGTTAAAGTAGATTCATCAATCCCAGGGCAGACAGAATAACAGCCTAATACTGGGCCCAGTTAATGCTAAGTACACAAAATGGTCATTTTTATTGTTGTTCTTTCCTTAAATGCCCCCTGTAATGAAGAGCCATGACACTTGTAGGACTGTGAAGGCAGGCAAAGTATCTGGTGAATCTTCCCTTTTATGAAAAATAAAGGGGAGAAAGTTGATGTGATTTAATTGCCTAGATGCTAGGCACTTTCTCATAAATTACAATAAAAAAGATCAACCATTCCTAGGCATCTGCTACAGGCTCAGAGCTTTGCCTACATTATCTTTGAAAATTCTTACAACATACGTTTCTTCACAGGAATGGTTATGCCCATTTGTGAGGATGAGCAGATGGAGGCTCAGAGGCCGTGGGTGGCCTCCCCAAGGTCATGAGGCAGTAAATAAATGGTAGAGTGGTCAAGTCAGTCTGCCCGACCATGTGCGTGCCCCACTACATCAGTCTTTTTCTCCTCTCATCTACTGAGAAAACTACAACCCTGTAGTTGCCCAGTCTTCTGTAGCGTAAATGACTTTATATCCAGCACATTGCTCGGTAGCTGTAGAGGCCAGTTGGGTCATGAACATCTTCTCCCATTATTACCTAAGGGACATTGCCTACGCTGACCACACATGGCCTTCAAGAGAGCAACAAAGCCCTTTAGATGTCTCTCGTGCCTTCCTCCAGGGATCTTAGGAAGGGATCCAGTGTTTCTGACGCAGTGTCCATTTATTGAGGGACTGCTTTGGGTGGAGCCTTCGGACACAGGTAGTAGTGGAAAGGGAAGGGGGGTGCAGAGCAGACATGCCCATGGTTATTAGAATAGAATGAACAAGAACATAGAGGTGGTAGAAAACTGATCTGAACCCAGAATTCAGCAGTTGTCAGGGTCTCTATGAAAACCTTGGGTTAGAGGAAATAGGCACTACACTGGAAATCCAGCAATAACGTGATCCAAGAAGCAGCTCCATGGGATCTGGCCAAGAATGAGGGGGCCTAGGATGAGGGCTATGATGACCAAGTGTATCCCCTGATCCTTAGCGGTGGGATAAAAGGGGCAATGGGTGTGGGAGTGCTACATTTTGGATATCTGTATATATCTGCCTAGAACCTCGAAGAAGATTCTCTAATTTTTCAATCACCTTTTATTTCAGCTGTTCATGCCAAGAGCCTGGTAGCCATCTTGCATCTGCTGGTTGCTCTTTCCCAGTATTTCAGGGCACCAATCCGACTCCCAGACCATGTTTCCATCCAAGTGGTTGTGGTCCAGGTAAGACATATATCACTACAAATATCTGAACACTTAAACGGGTGTCTCAGAGGCTGAGTTCCTATGAGAGCTAAGGCACACTGGGTAGCTTATTAGAAGGACAGCTGAAAGAATGCTGAGTGTCCTTGGGTGTGCTACACGTTGGGAGGCATGTGAGTGAGCTTACCGATGCATGTGAGCTTGTCCCTCCCTGATAAGTATACAAAGGGTAGAAGAGTATGTGTTTGTGTATGAGATATAGCCTTGTGTGGGCATGTGCCTAGGGTTTACATGTTTTTGTCAGGAGGGTGTCTATGTAATGTATATTTGAGGGTGCATGGTGTGTTGTGTGTGTAGTAGGATCAAAGAGGAAAGATGTATCCCTGTGTGTGTGCATGCATGCACATGCCCTGCAAGCCACAGGGAATCATTTTTTGATTAAATGACACACAGGTATTGGGAAGAGACAGATATCTCTGTATGTGAGAGTGTGTGTGCATGTGCAAGAGAGAGAGAGAGAGGGAGCGAACGCGCACGCGTGAGTCGGGACAGGAAGAGAGACAGAGAGACCGAGACCCCAACACCCCAACTGTCCATGCCTGTATTGAGGGGAACTGTCACTTTTCACCCGCCCAGAGAAGCACAGCTGGGATCTCAAGTCATCTTTTCCAGATTGTTGGATGGAATTTCCATTCACATATGGCTGTGTAATTTCCACAATGAGGGTGTGCACTCTCCCTGTGACTACCTCACTCTGCTCCTAACCCCATTAGATACTCAAATTCAATTTTATTTTCCAACTTTATGCCATTTAGCAAAAGGTCATCATTTTGTTTGCTTGTTTCTGTTCTTTTCCAAATAAACACACTGCAAGGGAGAACTCCCCTCATAAGCAGCTCCCTGGTTATGCAGGGTTCTGGAATAGAGAATCGTACGGCAGTTCTGCTGTCCCTTGGTGAGGAAGAGCCTGGAAGGCTGATAAGCTTTGCTTGAGCAGGCCAGGCCAGTTTCCAGGACAAAAGGTCTTTGAGCCGAGTTTTTCAGGGATCAGATATTAATGGGAGAGGAAGAAGACCTGGGGATGCTGCTCAATCAGTTGCTTAGTTGTGCCCTAACGAAAAAGTATTTTTTTTTTTTTTTTTTTTACACCTTCTGGGTTCTGAACATGCTAAACATCAAGGGGGTATAAAAGGAATGACACCTTGGCCTGCCTGCCAAGAGATAAGAAGTAGAGAGGGCTATCAGAAGCCTGTAGTCAATGAGAATGTATGTGGGTCAGACACTAAGTGCAGCTGACTGAAAGAGACTAATTGGCCTCATTTATTGAGCACTCCACCGTGTCAGGCATGGTGCTAAGCATTTGATGTCTGCTGTGGATATGTATGTGGCCAGCCCAGAGCATCCTGGAACAGGCATCTTCCTGGTGAATCCAGACCGTCTCGCTTGTGTTATTTTTACCAAGCAATGTGTAAATCCGTTATATTTTTTTAAATTACGATTCAAGATCTGAACTAGAAAAAGGTGTGGCTCCTATTTTGAAACAGTGGTCACTGCAAACCCACGACTCATGCCTTATTTTGAGCTCAATTATGGGCTATCTGAAGGCTGGTTTAATTTCTACTGTAGGCAGTTCTGTTAGCATGAGGTGGGAAAGAGGACGCATTACATAAAATGGCATCAATGTATATCAGGTTTTATGGGGTGTTTTGCTTTATCAAATTAAACAGGCACAGAAGCAGGACTCAAAATTGGCTGTGAGTCACTGAGCTATAGAAAGAACTCTTTAGGGAACGAATAATGGATTGAGGTGAATCTGGATGCTGTATGAGGGGTTATTTAACCCAGATTTCTTTTCCATTCTGTATAAAAAAGCATTTAATTCTGCATGAAGTTGAAGATGAAGTTTTATGTCTGTGAATAGCCTCACAAGACAGGGACAGATTCCATTAGCCCCATGTGAAAATTTTACATATGTTAAAAGCTGAATTTGGAAAAAGTTCTGATTTATCCTCACTGGATTGCCTTTAATGACTATTTTTCCTTCCTTTTTTGCTTTGATAGTCCATTCTTCTTAATCTACTCCAGATATACTCTTGGCCTTTATCCAGCTCTACCTTTCCTTCTGTAAAAGTATTTTGCTAGGACACTAGATTCTGTGGCTATTGGGAATGTGAAAAGAAATTCTGGAAGTTTTGGCTGGTGGAGTCAACGCTGGTTTGCGCCGAGACACCAGAGCTTGGAATAGTCCTTCTTGACTCCTCAGCCCTTGTGGAAGATGAATTTGCTCTGACCACTGTTTTTCATGCCAGACTGTCCTCTGTCTGGTACCTGACTGAGAAGGGACTTGATAAAATTAATCTTCCTCCTCGCACCCATTCTTCCTGAATGCTAACACTCCTTCAGTGGCTCCCATACCCACACAATGAATTTTAAACTCTAACCAGCACTTAGCTGACTCCCCATTGACTAATGGCACTCTCCCTCCCAACGGCCTTCTGAATACATTGTGCTCTCTTTTTGCTCAGGCCATAATGGCTTCTCCTCCGTGACCGGCTAGACCCTATGTGTCCTATAAGTTCCAGCTCAAGGACTCTTCCCCTGAGCAGGTTTCCCTGACCATCCCAGCTAAAAGTACCTGCTTTTATCCTGCATTCAGCACTTCCTCTCTGCAAGTCCAGAAACTGTCATATATTCCATAGTATTCGTTCCAAGTTTAACACAAGGGCTTGTACATAGAAGGCACTGGTGAATGAAATAAAGGAGAGAGGATGAATTGACAGGAGGAGATGGAATAGATGTCAGATGGATGGATGAGTGTGTGGATGGATGGATTGGTAGGGGGGCTTCCAAAGTGCTTAACCTTTTCTCAAAGGATAAACTAGTGACCTGAGGACTGTACTACTTATTTAAAAGCTCCCATATTTATCATTAAAAAACAAACAAACAAACAAACAAACAAACTCTCCCTCTATTTGAATTATCCAAGTTGGCTTCGGTTGGTCCGCCCCAGCCCCCAGCTAAATGTGTTTCTCAGCTTCCCTCTGTGGCCCCAGCTGGAAGGCAGACACACCCTGGCCTTCATTTCCATTTGGTTTCTGCAGATTACTCCAGGAGGCAAACAGTTTGCTTCCAGCAGAATGTCTTCCAATAAAGAAAGAAAAGATTCACCATCCAAGAAACAGCCTACTTGTTTGGACTAAACACTAATTGCACTTAAGTACGAATGGTACGGTCCAGACCCGGGAAGTTAGAGACCTCGGTTCACTTCTAGCAGTCTCTCGTCTCCAGGGTCATTTCTTAAACACCAGTAACTTTCTCAGTGTCAGGAATGCTAATCAGTTGTTGTATTTTACTAAAGCATATTTTTCTCTCCTCCTCCCAATCCTTCTCCCCACCCCCGTTTCAGAAACGAGAAGGAATCCTCCAGTCTCGGCAAATCCAAGAGGAAATAACTGGTAACACAGAGTATGTCAACACCATTGTTGCCAGCGATTCTGTAATGGAACACAGATGTTTCTCCGAAATTCGTCCATTTGCTGATATTTAGTTTTCATTTATTGGGATTGCAAGAGGGATTAGACTTCAGCCAATGATTATAGTTTAGCCTTTTCCATGCATTCAAAACATGCCTCTCAATGCTTAAGGTACAAACTTGGGTGGGGAAGTGGGGAGAGAGAATTAGTAGTGATTGAAAAATTCTAATTTTGTGGCACTCCAGGAAAAAAGTACCCCCAAAAGCCAACCAGCATGAAATCATCATGCCATAAACATGGAGTTGAATTTAAATTGTTAACCTTCAAAAGGACATTTTTCTTCCTTTTCTGAATCTGATTTATTTGGTCATGTGCCATGACCCAGAAAGCCCCTACCTCAGAGTGGTTTTTTTTTCTTTTTTCTTTTTTCTTTTACATTAAGAAATTGGAATATCAGAACATAAGAGATTTGCCATGGGGAAGACAGGTTTTGATCTTAAGCAAAAAGAGCAGGTTGCTGAGTATGGGTTTGAGATCGCTGGGCAGACCTGAGCCCTGGCCAAATGCACAGACAGTCAAATTCGTTTTCATCATCCTCTGCTCCCCCGCCTTCCCTCTGTGTTCCCTCGAACAAGAGCTCAATGAGTAAAGCAGAGCCCTCTAAGCCAGCCTGACTTGAGTTCAAGTCCAGAAGCTGCCACTTACTCACCAGTGAGTCCCTTAACCTCTCTGACCTCGGTTTCGTCATCTCTGAAGTGGGGAGCATTTTCCTAACCAGAGAGATTACAAGGACCCAACATGGTAACAGCCTTGCCCCCTTTCCCTTGCCCTTCTGGCTTTTCCTCATCACAGCTGATCCACACCATCCAAGCCTTATCTAGTCTCTAGGAAACACACTCCCCCTCCCCAGTTGTGGCTCATGGGGGCTCAGGGTGGTGTCTGTCTGGACCACACTGTGCATATGCCTTATAAAGGGCCCAGAGGTATGGGCATTTCGGGGCCAGGATAGGACAGACGTGTGGAGTGACTCTTCCCCAGATGCCTAGTTTATGGCCTGCGGACACCCCGTCAGGCAGCCTCCATGTCACTCCAGGGCCCAGTCTTGGCAGCTGAAGGGACGGTTGATCTATAAGGCACACTAATTCTTGGCCCTGGTTCTGTGAGGGGTGAGAGGGGAGCTGCCCTGTTTCAGCCCTGCCAGGAGAGGAGCAGAATTCCTCACTGTCCTCCCCCACACCTCCCCTCCCCTTTGCTGGGCTTGTCCGTACCCTATATTTCACCTTCTGGAAAAGAGGAAGACATATCTGAGAGGAGTGTGGCCTCTGAGCAACTCCCAAATGAGGGAACATGAAGTTTCGGTTTTCTGAGCAATCTCTCAGCTGCTCATTATGCCTTCTATCATCTCTCTCTGCCATCTTGCCCCATAGACATAAATGTGGTTGCGAACTCCTATATTGATAGCATGGTACCGTTTATGAAGCACTTTTGTATCTATTGATGTTCATAAAAAACACCTGAAGCAATGATTACCCCTCCTAAAACCCCACAGCTCAAAGGTGGAGAAAGAGACCATCACTGGTCCATCCAACAGTTAACTCCACATGCATTATTCCTTCCAGTACACTACCTGCACGTCATTTCATGGGTGACAGATGCACAGTTGGAATAAACCAGTATAAGAACCAAACACATATTGAGAAAAAATGTATTGAGCATTTACTATACACTAGAAATTATGCTAGACTTTCTACATATTAAATTATTTAATGCTCACAATATGCTGTTGAAGTGTGTACCATTATTGTCCTCTGTTTAGAGATAAGACACTTGGTGCCCGGAGAGGTTTGGTAGCTTTCTCAAGGTCACACAGCAAGCAAATGGCTCTGTGGGATTTAAACCTAAGTAATCTGTCTTTAATGCTTGTGCTCTTTCTTAGTACTTTACTGCTTCACTACTGTGAATGTAGTTCCAGTTTCTTCCCTCCTTAAGAAAACCTATCCTGGGTCAAGGGCAGATGCAGCTTGGTGGATATCACAGGACAGACAGGAGACAAACCTGATCTCCTTAAGCAGATGCCCACAGCAGTCTGGGCAGTGAAATTCCACCTTGGGGTGGTGCTTGAGCTCTGCTCCTAAAACGGGGTTAGGAATCTTGAGCTCCTGAGTCCAGTATTCTTTCTCAACTATAAGCAACAGTGTGATTTCTATTTAAGGTCCTTTAAGTATTTCTTATATTAGGTTCTGTGCAAACACTAGTATATCGCTAGAGCAGAGGGGAGAATAGGAGGTAATGTGGTAAAGACCACTGGTAATTGAAGACAATGCAGAATAAAATGCCGAGGAAGGAAGCTTTCTGAGCTCTTTAACCAAGGGCAAGGAGAGAAGATTCACAAATTTTTTCCCCTTTTCCTACAGGGCTCTTTCCGGAAGGCATGGTGAGTTGCATAAGATTGTCCTCTGGTGCTAGTGACTGCCACGGGGGTCTAGTTAATTCTGCAGCAGCTGGAAAGAACAGGCACTCAGCTTGCTTCCTGCGTGTGTCTGCACCAGCCCGGTGACAGGGCCACTTGGTAGGGAGGGTCAGTTTACTGGTGGGAAGAGGAAAACTAACCACAGCTGCACAGTCCTTTCACAAGTAACCAGACCATTGACATTGCCGGGCTTTCTGACGGGTTCTGGGCATTTGCAGAGCAGTCTTGCTCTAAGCGTATTGTGGGAGTAAAAGAAGGAGGTGTATTTAGATGCTTGAACTGTCCCTTCTCCCTACTCTGCCCAGCCCTTCTAGAAGCTGCCTTTCCCCTCTTTCCTCATCACACCTCCTGCCTCTCCCATTTCCCAGAACTTTGAGTTTGTTTATAAAGTCTGAATGTCAGAGATCTCAATCAGCTTCCTGGCAGTCTCAGATTTACCCATCGGTGCAAGAGGAGGAAAAGGCAGGCCCCAGGACCACAGACCTTCCCAGCCCCAGCCTCCTCTTAGAGACTCTTCTCATTCTCTGCCTCAGATCCCCTCCACTATTTCACCTCTCAGTTCAGAGAACATGGGCTCTATAGCAAGGAGAAACCCTGCAGGAGGCATGGCTTTGCTATTTTCTATGATCCTGTATTTACTACAGATCATATTTTGAACTATTCCAATAATGCCAACAACAATTCAAGTTGGTAGATACCTCAGAGTTTACAGAGCACAAACACATACATTCTTGTCTTTCATCCTCATAACACACCTGGGGAGGTTCATTTCACAGATGGCATTTCAGAGAAGAGGAAGCTGAGACACAAAGAGTTGAAATGACGACATCACTCAGGAGGCAGCATTCACATCCTGTCCTCGGGCTCCCTGATGCCCCATCCGCTTACCTACGTGTTCTACCAAGAAGTTTGTCTTGGTCGTTCTGGTTTTGAAACTTAGGAGGTGAAGTGATTTGATATTTGGATAACATTTGTCCTACAAAAAGCTCCAGAAACACTTTAGAACCATGATTAAATTATGATGTAATGAAATACAGAGATCGAAAAGAAATGACCAGTTCCAAGTCAAAGTGCCTGACAAAGGCCCCAACCGCAGTTCAAAAGAGGGTTGACATAGGCGGTGGACAGGACGGATGGACAGACACATAGACAATGGGAGGGAGGGAGAGAGGGAGGGAGAGAGAAAAAGAATCAACTCCCAAATCTCTGCCCTAAACCTAGCTTTCGGAGTTCCCAACACAGCCTCATACTCCAAAGGAATCCGTAGCTGACCATGACCTTTAAAGGCTTGTGGCTGAGACCTGGGGTGAGCTTCCCACCAGGAATCAACTCTGTATTCCACTTGACATTTCCCTCTTTTTCAGAACGTGATGCCTTCGACACCTTGTTCGACCATGCACCAGACAAGCTCAATGTGGTAAGGTGAGAAGGAAGGAGGCATGGGGGTGAGGGAGTGAGATGTAGCAAAACATTTTAGGAAAAGCCATTCCTGCAGCTTGCAAGTTTCCTGAAACTTGGATCTCTGCCACCACGGGGTTTTCCTGCTCGATGTCCATTTTACCTGTCTCATCACTGGATACCTCCCCCAGCCATCCCTGCCTCCTAGGCGGGGTTTCAGAGGAGGGACTCAGTGGAGTCATTTCTTCTCTGGCCCCCTTCCTAATTTTCCTTCGGCCGCCTGCCCTTGGGCCCAGACACTCCACCTCTCACTCTGCTCTCTCAAGATTCCCTGCTCCTTTCAGAGTCCTAAAACTGGTCATTTGAATCACATAGTGTATGGGACCGCAAGTTCTGAAGACCATCCTTTCCTGTGAACTCAAGCCACTTTGCAGAAGAACCTCATAAGCTGCTCATCCTCACTCAGCTCAACACAGTGATCACCCTGCACAATGAGTTCTCTTGGCTGGGCCTTGTCATCTGTGATCACACAGGTCCTTGTCCTCATGGTGAAGTCACAGTGGCAGCCTCCAGGGTCTGCCACTGCTGAGAGCCTCCATCTCAGTCACCAGCCTATGCTTCTCTTTTAGACTCTCATCACCTTCGTGAACAAGCACCTGAATAAACTGAACCTGGAGGTCACGGAACTGGAAACCCAGGTGAGTGACAGCTGTGAGTGCAGGGTAAGGGGCAAGGTCCTGCTCAACAGCCACCATTCCGAGTTCCCTGTCCCTGCACTGCCAGGAGAGCTTTCCACATTGACCCTGAAGCTTTTCCAGGAGGAAAGATATTCTATTCCACTCAGGCGAACCGCTAAAGAACAAGTACATTCTCTTAATCACAATCCAAGGACTAAATTCTGGTAATTTTAACATCGATATAATACATTAGGTTGAACTGTGAAATTGCTGACATTTGGCTACTTTTGACAATGACATATATATAGTTCAAGGAAACACTCTATATTCAAATTTTGCCAGTTGTCCTAATATTCTCACATGCTGCATTTAGTTGTCATATCTCTTTAGTCTTTTATTATTATTATTATTATTATTATTACTATTATTATTATAGAACAGATCTTCAGCTTTTTTTTGCATGACATTGCTATTTTTGAAGAGTGCAGGCCATTTGGTTCACTGAATGTCTCTAAATTTTTTTCCCCCAGAATTAGATTCAGGTTATGTATTTTCAGTAACACCACCACCTAAGCAATGCTGTATTCTTCTCACTTTTGTCCATTAGTCCCACTACTGGTGATAATGACTTTGATCACTTGAGTAAGTTGGTGTCCACCAGATCTCCCTACTGTAAAGCCCCCCCCACACACACACATACTTTATAACTAATCTTCATTGGGAGATACTTTAAGACTGTGTAATGTATCCCGTTTCCCAAACTTCTTTCATTTGTGATGAATTTCTAAAGTGTGGTTTTCTATTGAGCACATGGGCACTTCCTGTTATTTTAAAAAGGAATTCTTGGGTCTGTGCCTGAGCTGTATGTCTGAGTGTGTCTATGCTCTGTAAAATGAGCTTTATATACTCTTCTAGGAGTTAGAGAATGCTCTGGAAAAGTGATGTTTCCTTGGGTGAGCTAGAATGGGCTCTGGAACTTTCATTTCAGGGATCACTACAAAAGGAGGCCCTGCCAAGCATGTGCGGTGTCTGTCTGCGGCGTTAATATCGAGTCATCAGAAAGAGCAGTCAGGGGTGGGAGCGGTCTAAGCCAGTGGCACTCAGAGCTGTGACTAACCTTGACCCTAACCCAAGGTCCTCCCCTGAGTTGACAGATTGGATTCTTTTATTCTCGATCCAGTCAAGCCTCAGCCAGAATGAGGCCCAGTTAACTAGTTCCTTGGTTTTGACACAGATGCTGGGGTCTGCTCTCTCATCCCGGGGTGGCCTGGGATGAGTCACGCTCAAGCCCTACTGCCTGAGTTGAAGGCCAGATGGATGGAAGCAGGGAGGAAGCTGCTCCCAAGTCAAGTTTGTGCTCAGGGTCAGATGCCCATAACAAAGGCTGAGCCACAGGCCCACCAGCCAGTCACCCAGCAGAGCTCAGACTCTAGGCCCAATCCACATTCCAGGCAATGTAGGCTAGTTTTTTGTTGTTGTTGTTGTTGTTTAAGTTTCTTAAGACAATTCTAAGAATTATGGCCTCTTGCAAACCCTAGCAACTACTGTTTATGCCCACAAACATTCAGTGGCCCTGCCTCCTTTGAAAGGTCTAGAATATCAGATATGCATCTGACCTCTATATCTTTGCTCAGGCCATCCTCCATACCTGAACACCTACTCCTTCCAAATTCTCCTCATCTCACAGGCCTCCATTCTCCCCACAAAGCCTGCCCCAAGTGCACACACACTGCCTTCTGCCTTCTCTTGAGCAGAAGACTTGCATCCCTATGCTTAGTCTAGGCATCTCTTGTCCCTTGGACCAGGTTCCCAGCTGGTCCAGACTCTATTGTCCTCGATGGAAGGGATAGGGCTCAGCACACAGTTGTGCTTTGTCAACAAGAGCCAGTAAGTTGTGTCCTGATTGCTTTGTTGTTTTCCTGGATAGTAATAGTCATACAGTAAGTCTTGACTTAACATTGTTGATAGGTTCTTGAAAATTATAGCTTTAAGCAAACAGCATATAACAAAACCAATTTCCCATGAGCTAATTGATATAAACAAGAGTTAAGTTCCTACAGCATCTTTCTGGTCACAAAAATATCACCAAACTTCTAAATAAAGACTCCAAACACGTCTAATGTTAAATATTGAAATGAATTTGATCTATACGTACTTTTAAGGAAGACAAATAAAAACAAGTAATTATTTTCCAACCTGTTTATTTCAGTGCAGGGTCACAGGTAGACAAAGCCCATCCCAGCAGCTCAGGGCACAAGGCAGGAACCCACCGTAGACCGGATGTCCTTCCATCACAGGGCACATCACACCCATACCCACTCAGACTGGGATAATGTAGACACACCAGTTCACCTCACATACACATCTTCAGCATGTGGGAGGAAACCGGAGTACCCGGAGAAAACCCACACAGACCACAGACATGGGGAGAATGCGCCAACTCCACACAGACAGGGGCCCTGGCCAGTCATCAATTGTTTTTTCTCATCATCATTATGAAGTAATGATGTTTTTCGAGGACCTGCTATAGTTAATATTTATTAGGTGTAGCCTACATGCCAGTGTTCTAGGCGCTTTACAAATATTAACTGGCTTAGTCCTGATGATAATAACCCTATGAGGTAGATACTATACTATTGTCATCTCCATTTTACAGCTGAGAAAAATGAGTCACAGAGAACTTGCATAATTTGCTCAAGTCACACAGCCAGTTAGTGGAGCTGGAAGCCTAGCTCCAGAGTCCACATTCGTAACAACTACGTTTTACTGCCTCTCAAGCAATAATAAAGTGAGAGGTGAGAAAGGAAAATGTCCAGACCTACATGACACTAGAGTTCTTTCTCTATTCATAAAGCAAAAGTCACCCTTAGTAGCCTCATGCCATTGGCCTTGGACATCCCCTTTCCCTCCTTCCTCTGTCCCTCCCTAGCTAACTCCTGCTTATCCCTCAGATCTCCATTCAGACAGTGCCTCTTCCAGAAGCCTTTCCTGTTGCCTTCAGCGGAAGGGAGTGACCTTTGTCACATTCACACAGGCCAACATGCTTCCCTCCATCAGAGTAGCTGCTGCATTTGTTCCACATCATTCTTCCCACTGTGAGCTCCTTAAGGGCAGGGGCCACGCCTGACCCATCTCTGTGGTCCCCATGCCAGATCAGGGCTTAATGCATGGTCAGTGCTCAAAAAATGCTTCATCAGCTGAGATCTGGACCAGCCAGACATGGGCCAGGCCTGCTGCAGTGCACACCTTCCTATCTCTGGCCACTGGCCCTCACCCCCTTCCAGTGGCCTGCCTGGGGGTGTAGCCTTTGAGGGATTAGCATGGACAATGACGAGCCCCCAGGGCGGGGCTTGGGTTGGGAATCAGGGGTCCAGTGCCTTCACCTGTCTCTCCTCCCTCCAGTTTGCAGATGGGGTATACCTGGTGCTGCTCATGGGGCTCCTGGAGGGCTACTTCGTGCCCCTGCACAGCTTCTTCCTGACCCCGGACAGCTTTGAACAGAAGGTAAGGGGAGGTGATGTCAAAGGAGGTCCTAGTCCACTTGCCCTGATTCATCTGCCTACACTTATGCTGGGGCCATCTGGGAAAAAGAGAGCAGCTTCCTATCTGTCTGTCCAGGGTCTTCAGTGGTTGGATGAGGGGCCCATTCTGATGAGTAGTGGAGCTAGGAAAGAGCTAACAGCAGACTACGGATCATCCTGGCCCTGGTTCCCTAGCCATATGTTCCTACCAGGTGCCATAGCTCTGCCTTATCTCTCCTTAGGGGTGACAGGGAAAGTGGTTGCAGGGCTGGTCAGACCTGAAGACACGCACTCAACCTAATGCCTCTCATAGGCTGCCACAGCCTACATGTGAGACAAAGGGCAGTTGGTCCAAAGCAGAAGCCTTTCTCTGCCTCTTAACCATGTCTTACTATCTCATCCTTTCAACTGCATGCACTGATATTCCTTAAAGTCCTGGCAGTTGTCATAGGAACACAATAGGACAGGAAGAGGGTTTTGAACTTTTCCGGGAGTGCTCACCAACAGCAGGCTGGGATTGGCCAGCTCACACTCTGCATGGCCTACTCATTTTGGTAGCCTCGTTTCTCCTTCACATTAGAGCCTCGTTTTAGCTCAGCCTCTTCCCCTCTCATTACAGTGCTGGCTCTATCACTTCCCAGGGTCATGTCCCAGGAGCCCCAAAGGTCCAGGAATAAGTGTGCAATGATATATGCCCTGCATTTCTTTTTTCAGGTCTTGAATGTCTCTTTTGCCTTTGAGCTCATGCAAGATGGAGGGTTGGAAAAGCCAAAACCAAGGCCAGAAGGTACTTTGCCCTTTCCTTGGGTTTATGACAAGACGACGAGACCCTTTTCCTGAATGCGAGTTTTTGGGGCAGAGGGCAAGGCTCATGTTTGATAGCAGAGAGAAGTTTCTTTCCTGAAGGCTTTTCCATTTTCAGGAAAAGGTGGGACGGGGCACAACTGCCTAGTCCTGGAGATCCTTTTTGAGCTGCAAATCATATAGTCATATGATGAAAAAGAATCTGAAATCCCTTGCATAGGATCACAAGGTGAAGAGCTGAGCAGACATGGCACAGGTCAGAGGTGCTGCTTCAGGAACTGCCCTGTGCCCGATTTCCAGGATCTTCAGTCCCCGGACAGAGTGCTGATCTGCCACAGAGCAGTATCTCAGCCAGGAGGGGGAAGTTGCAGGAGGCATCACTGGCAGCTCTGCTCTGAGCATAATTGCCTTTCCTGTCCTGTGCCCACTCCAATTCTGTCCAAGAATGATTTGTTGGGTTTGGGTTGAAAATGTGAGACTGAAAAAAAATGCACAAGGAACAAAATGCTCCAGCAGCCTTCTTGTGCTGGCACTTGGAGCTATGTGTGCATTTGTGCATGTAGGAGGCATGTATCTTCAGTAGTCTTCTTGGTACGGATGTTTATTTTGTGCCACTCACTGAGTGAAATATTCCATTTTATCGTGCTAGTGCGTCAGTGCTGTGTTACAGACCATTTTCTGTTTATGTCAATTTGGAACATTAATAATGTCGTGTGTGGGCCCTTTGCTTGTACTTTCCTAGGTGTTCAAAGGCATGTGGACAAGTAGGGTTTGTGTGCTTTCACTCCTCATTGCTGCCTCTGCTCCAAGCTCCTCTACCCAAACCCCCACATAGAGGGGGCTCATTTGCCAACTGTCCAGTGGGCCTGAGGCCCCATAGATCATGATATGCCAAGAGGGGTAGGCCATCCCTGACCTCAAGGCACTTGCAGCCACCCAGGGAAGAGAAAAGATGTATCCAGTCACCAGAACAGGACAGTTCTGATAACTGCCATGAAAGATGTGCAACTAAGAGGGTGTGAAAATTGAGGAGGTGATGCTCGCTTCTGTCTGGGGTGGGGGTTGGTTTGATGGAGATGTTGATAATTGTGCTAAACCATAAGGATCGTGTAGGACTTTTGTTTGGAGATTAAGATAGAGGGGCTGAAGTACAAGTGGTGGCTGAACTTTACCTGAACTGGTACCCCTTCCAAGAAGCTCCAAAACCAATACACCTGATGGGCAGCTTTAGACCAACCAGAGCACCTCCCAACCAGCTCTACATGTGACATACCCAAAGTGCAGACGCGGCTGGCATCAGAGCCTTGCTAAAATGACTCTTACTCCATGGGGTCAGCCCTTGCACAACAGCTTGTCACAGCCAGCCTGAGGGTCAGTCCCACCCACTGATGTGCTGACAGCAATCACAACTCAATTACAACAGAAAAGGACACACGATACACCCAAGGGACACCCCTGAAGCATTCAGCTCAGGTGACCACGGAGACTGCACCGCTGGGCCCCACAGTACACATATTATATAAGTCTACTCTGCCAAGACCTAGAGACATGGCAGGTCTACCTAATGCACAGAAACAAACACAGGGAGTCAGCCAAAATGAGAAGACAAAGAAACATGTCCCAAATAAAAGAACAAAATAAGAATCCAGAAAAAGAATGAAATGAAATAGAGACAAGCAATCTACCAGATACATAGTTTTAAATACTGCTTATAAGGATGCTCAGTGCTCTTAGGGGGAGAATAGATGAACTTAGTGATAACTTCAACAAAAAGATAGGAAATATAAACAGATAGAAAACATAAAAATGAACCAGTCAGAAATGAAAAATACAATAACTGAAAAGAATACATTAGAGGGAATCAACAACAGATTAGATGAAACAGGACTGAATTGGTGATCTGATAGAAAAGGTAGTGGAAAACACTCAACTGAAACAGCAAAAAGAAAAATTTTTTTTTAAATGAGGCTAGTTTAAGGGACCTCTGGGACATCAAGCATACCAACATTCGCATCATAGGGGTACAGAAGAGAAGAGGAAGCAAGGGACTGAAAACCTATTTGAAGAAATAATGACTGAAAACTTCCCTAACCTGGCAAAAAAAAAATTAGACATACAAATCCAGGAAGCGCAGAGAATCCCAAACAAGATGAACTCAAAGAGGCCCGCACCAAGATACATCATAATTAAAATGTCAAAGGTTAAAAACAGAACCTTAAAAGTAGCAAGAGAAAAGAAGTTGCGTACAAGGAAGCATCCATAAGAATGGCAGCTGATTTCTCAACAGAAACTTTGCAGTCCAGAAAGGAATGGCAGGAAATGTTCAAAATGATGAAAGGCAAAGACCCCTGACAAAGATTGCTCTACCCAGCAAGGCTATCATTTAGAATCAAAGGAGAGAGAAAGAGCTTCCCAGACAAGAAAAAGCTAAAGGAGTTCACCATTAAACCAGTATTACAAGAAATAGTAAAGGGGCTTCTTTAATAAGAAAAGATTAAACATATGAATAAGAAAATATAGGAGAGAAAAAAATTCTTACTGACAAAGGCAAACATTTAGTGAAAGCAGCAGATCAGCTAACTATAAAGCTAGTGCAAAGGTTAAAAGATAAAAGTAGGAAGATCATGTGTAATTTCACAATAAATTAAAGGATGAAGAGAAACACACACACACACACAAGTAAAAAGGAATGACAAAAACATAAAAAAAGGGTGAGTAAAAATTGTAGTGATTTTAGCATGTTTTCGGACTTAAGCAGCCATCAACTTAAAACAGACCACTATAAACATAGCTTGGCATATGTGACACACATAGTTACAACAAAAAATCTATAGCTATATAAGAAATATAAAAGGAATTCAAACATAACGCTATAGAAAGTCATCAGCATACAAGAGAAGACAGCAAGAGGGTAAGAAAGGAATAGAGAAGAACTACAAAAACATTCAGAAAACAATTCATAAAATGGGCATAACGACATACCTATTAATAATTACTTTAATTTAAATGGACTAAATGCTCCAATCACAAGACACGGGGGGGCTGATTGGATAAGAAAACAAGACCCATACATATGCTGCCTCTAAGAGACCCTTGTCAGATTGAAAGTCACACACAAACTGAAAGTAAAGGTATGGAAAAATACATTTCATACAAATGGAAACAAAAAAGCCGGGCAGCAATACTTCTGTGAAACAAAATGGACTTTAAAACAAAGGCTGTAACAATGGACAAAAAGAATATTTTAAAGTGATAAAGGGATCCAATCCAACAAGACATAACTCTTGTAAACATTTTCACACCCAACATAGGAGCACCTAAATATGTAAAGCAAGTATTGATGGACATAAAGAGATCCACAGTGATACGGTAACAGTAGAGGACTTTAACACCTCATTGACATAAAAATCAAGAAAAACAGTTGCCTTAAATGACACACTATACCAGATAGATTTAACGGATATTTTTAGAATATATTACCACAAAGCCACAGAATATACATTCTTTTCAAATGCATATGGAACATTTTCCAAGATAGATCACATTAGGCCCCAAAACAAGCCTTAATAAATTTAAGAAGATTGAAATCATATCAAGCATCTTCTCCAATAAGATCACAGTAATATGCGACTAGAAATAAAAAGAAAAAAACTGAAAAATGCAAACACATGGAGGCCAAATAACATTCAGACAACCTGGAAGAAATAAATTCCTAGAAACATACAATCTTCCAAGACTGAATTAGGAAGAAACAAAAAATCTAAACAGACCAGTAACTACAAACAAAATCAAATCAGCAATCAATATAACTTCCAGCAAACCAAAGTCCTGGACCAGATGGCTTCACAGGTGAATTTTACCAAACATTGAAAGAAGAATTAATCCCTATTCTTCTCAAACTATTCCAAAAAACTGAAGAGGAAGGAAGGCTCCCAAACTCATTTTACAAGGCCAGTATTAACCTAATAAACAAAACCAGACAAAGACACTACAATAAAAAGAATTATAGGCCGATATCTCTGAGAAATGTAGTTGTAAAATTCCTCCACAAAATATCAGCAAACTGAACTCAATGGTACCTTAAAAAGATCATACACCACAATGAAGTGGGATTTATTCCTGGGTTGCAGGTTTGGTTCAGTATTCGCAAGTCAATTAACATGATATGCCACATACAAAATGAAAGATTAAAATTCTATGATCATATTAATAGATCTAGAAAAAGCATTTGAAAAATTTCAACATCCATTCATAAAAACTCTGAACAAAGTGGGGATAAATGGAACATATCTCAACATAAGAAAGGCCATATATGACAAACCTTCAGCTAACATCATAATGGTGAAAAGCTGAAAGCTTTTTCTTTAAGATCAGAGACAAGACAAAGATGTCCATTTTCATCACTTTTATTCAACATTGTTTTGGAAATCCTAGCCACAGCAATAAGAAATAAAAGGCATACAATTTGGAAAAGAAGTAAAACTGTCATTATTTGCAGATGACATGATGCTATATAGAAAGAACCCTAAAGATTACACCAAAAACTATTAGAATAAATTAATTTAGTAAAGTAGCAGGATACAGAATATTCAGAAATCAGTTGAAGTTTTATATACCAGTAACCAACTATCAGAAAGGGAAATGAATAAAACAATCCCAATTACAATTGCATCACATAGACTAAAATATCTAGGAATAAATTTAATGGAGGTAAAAGACCTCTACTCAGAAGACTATAAGACACTGAAGAAGTCGAAGAAGATACAAACAAGTGGAAGCGTATACCATGTTTATGGAAAGGGATTAACATCATTAAAATGTCCATACTACCCAAAGCACTCTACAGATTCAGTGTCATCCCTATCAAAATACCAATGGCGGCTGGAGGCATCACTCTGCTTGACTTCAAATTGTACTACAAAGCAACAGTAATCAAAATGGCATGATATTGGCAGAAAAACAGACACACGGACCAGTGGAACAGAATCAAGAGTCCAGAAGTAAACTTATATTTATATGTACAAATAATTTTTGACAAAAAAAAGCCAAAAACATACAGTGGAGAAAGAAAAGCCTCTTCAATAAGTGGTGCTGGAAAGCCACCTGCAAAAGAATGAAACTAGACTGTTGTCTATCACCACACACCAAAATTAACTCAAAATGGATTAAGGACCTAAATTTAAGACCTGAAACAATAAAATGCTTAGAAGAAAACATAGGAACGAAACTCAAGAACCTTGGACTTAAAGAGGATTTTATTAATTTGACCTCAAAGGCAAAGTAAGTAAAAGCTAAAATAAATGAATAGGACTACATCAAACAAAAAAAGCTTCTGCTCAGCAAAAGAAACTGTCAACAAGGTAAAGAGACAACCATCAGAATGGAAAAATATATTTGCAAGCAACACCTCTGATAAGGGCATAATATCCAAAATGTGCAAAGAACACATACGACTCAATAACAACAAAAAACAAGTGATCCAATCAAAAAATGGGTAGAGGACCTGAACAGATACTTCTCCCTAGAGAACATACAAATGGCCAACAAATATATGAAAAGATGCTCAATATCACTAGCTATTAGGGAAATGCACATCAAAACCACAATGAGATACCATCTCACACCTGTTAGAATAGCTATAATCAAAAGGACAAGTAATAACAAATGTTGGAGAGGATGAGGAGAAAAAGGAACCCGCATACGCTGCTGGTGGGACTGCAAATTGGTACAGCCACTATGGAAAAAACTAAGAATTGATCTACCATATGATCCAGCAATCCCTCTACTGGGTATTTACTCCAAAGACTTGAAAATTATATCCAAAAAGTTATTTGCACACCGATGTTCATAGCAGCATTATTCACAATGGCCAGGACATGAAAGCAACTAAAGTGTCCTACAATAGACGATTGGCTAAAGAAGCTGTGGTGCATATATACAATGGAATATTACTCAGCCATAAAAAGAGATGAAATACTGCCATTTGCAATAACATGGATGGACCGAGAACTAATCATGCTAAGCAAAATAAGCCAGATGGAAAATGTTGAAAATCATATAATATCACTTATATGTGGGATATAAACCTAAAAGCAACAAATGAACAAGACAAACAGAGATACATAGACTACAGACTAGTGCTTACCAGAGGGTAGGGGGTTGGGGACGGGGAGGTAGGTAGACGGTTAAAGGGGGTCAAAGATAGGGGGATAGGGGATAGTGAAGTGTGTAAAGGGGATCAAATATATGGTAGCTGAAGGAAACTGGACTTTGGGTGGTAATCACACAATAGAATATATAGATGTCAAATTATAATGTACAACTGAAAATTATATAATTGTATTAACCAATGTTACTCTAATAAACTTAATTTTTAAAAAGTTTAAAAAAAAAAGGCATTTTTCATGGAACTGGAACAAATGACCCTAAAAGTTATATTGAACTGCAAAAGGACCCCAATAGCCAAAGCAATCTTGAGAAAGAAGAACAAAGTTGGAGGTATCACGCTGCCTGCTATCTAGCTATCTTACAAGGCTATAGTAATCAAAACAGCATGACACTGGCATAAAAACCAACACATAGATCAATGGAACAGAATAGAGAGCCCAGAAATAAATACGCATCCGTATAGTCAGTTACTCTGTGACAATGGAGGCAAGAATATACAATACGATAAAGACAGTCTCTTCAATAAATAATGCCAGGAAAACCAGACATACAAAAAAATGAAACTAGACCACTTTCTTATATCATATACAATAATAAACTCAAAATGGATTAAAGACTTAAGACCTGAAACCATAAAACTCCCAGAAGAAACCATAGGCAGTAAACTTTGTGACATTGCTCTTAGCAATATATTTTGGGGGAGGGGGATCTCTTCTCAATCAAAGGAAACAAAAGAAAAAAATAAATAAACGGGTCTACATCAAACCAAAAAGTTTCTGCATAGTGAAGGAAACCAAATGAAAAGACAACATACTGAATGGGAGAGGTTATTCCCAATGATACATCAAATAAGAAGTTAGTATCCGAAATATGTAAGGAATTGATTTCAACTTATCACCAAAAAACAAATCTGATTAAAAAGCAGGCAGAGGACCTGAATAGACATTTCTCCAAAGAGGACATACAAAGGGACAACAGACATGAAAAGATGTTCAGTATCACTAATCATCAGGGAAATGCAAATTAAAACCACAATGAGCTATTACTCACACCTGTCAAAATGGTTATCATTAATAAATTAACAAGTGTTGATGAGGATGTGGAAAAAAGGGGACCCTCATGCACTGTTGGTGAGATTGCAAATTGGTGCAGCCACTGTGGAAAACAATATGAAAGTTCCTCAAAAAATTAAAAATAGAACTACTATGTGACCCAGCAATTACACTCCTGGGAATTTATTCAAAGAAATCAAAAATGCTAATTTGAAAAGATATGTGCACCTTTATGTTCATTGCAACATTATTTACAATAGCCAAAGGAGCAACCAAGGGTCTTTTGATAAACTAATGGATAGAGAAGAGGTGGTACATATATACAGTGGAATATTTCTCAGCCATAAAAAGAATGAAATCTTGCCATTTGTGAAACCGTGAATGGAGCTAGAGGATGTTATGCTAAGTGAAATTAAGTCAGAGAAAGACAAATACCAGATGATTTCACTTATATGTGGAATCTAAAAAAGCAAATTAACAGAAACTCATACAGAGAACAAATTGATGGTTGCTAGATGGGAAGGGAGTTAGGTGAAAAAAGGTGAAGAGATTAAGTACAAATTGGCAGTTATAATACAGTACGAAGATGTAAAGTACAGCATAGAGAATATAGTCAATAACATTGTAATAACAATGCATCATGTCAAATGGGTCCTAGAAGTATCAGGGTGGTCACTTCAGAAATTATATAAATGTCTAATCACTATGTTGTATTCCTGAAACTAACATATTGTATGTGAACTGTAACTGAAAAAAATTTTTAAAGCATAAAGGTGCAGGCTTCTGCAACAGGATAGTGGTGAGAGTAAGAGTCCTCACTGGGGAATGGAGAGGGACTCAGAAAGAGCATGTGATACAGCCCTAGGTCTAGTCCCTACCCCACCAGCTGCGTGACCTTGGGCAGCTTACCCTTCCTGAGCCTATTGTTCATGTCTATAAAAATGGAACTCCTGGAGACATGCACATTACAGAATTAGATATGATGCCTGACATCTAATAATTAATGTAAGCAGTTACCTATTTGGCTGAAATATTAAGAGTATGAATTGAGTAATGGTTGATGAGGATAAAGCAAGCCGATGTTAGGCCCTAGAGGGACTTAAAGCCAAGGCAGAAAGTTTGGACTTTTTTCTGTAGGCAGTGGGAGTCATGGAACATTCTTAAGCAGGTGCGTGGCATGTTCAGAGGTCTGTTCCATTGAGATCATTTGGAAGGCAGTGTGAAGAACGGATGTTTAGATGTAGGACACCATCAGCAGCACTGGGGAGCCCAGGAGGGAAATTAAGCTTGGGGAGAGACATAAGGATGTCAGCTTTGAAAACCTTGAGGCTGACACCTAGGCATGGACCAGGCAGAACTGGGGGTGGGGGAAAGATCAGGACTGTGATTATATAATGGGAAGTCTTCCACTTGTTGGAAGCCAACATGCTGAGAAAGTATGGAACAACAGGAAAGCTGTAAAGGAAAGGGTTAATGACAGTATGTTGTGGGAATGCCTTTACTTATAAAAGTTGGAGGAGAAAGCAGGTAACTCAGACGAGAGAAGTGGATTGTGTAGATGTTGGTTGGGTCCCTGTCTCATGCCTCATCCCAGAACTCAATAATTATCAGCCCTAGCCAACAAAAGCCACCCCTTATTCTAAGTGCCTAGTCACTGCTAGAGGAGGACCTCTAGCAAGGTTGGTGTCCCTCTCAGGGCTCTGTCCCTGGCAAGGCCACTCTAGCATCCTAAAGCCATTAGGAATGGACTCTGAATATCCTGCGGCCAGATGATAAGCACCCTGCTGCTGGGGAGAAGAGACATAGTAGGAGAGTTCTGGCCAGCATTTCTGCTTATTTTCTTGAGCTGCTTAATATGAAGCTTTCTAGTTACAGATTGGAAGTACTCCTTATACTTCAGTTTTCAGACATCATTTCCCTCAGGACAGTTTTCCCAGTATCGATTCACCTATAGGGATAGTTTGGGATATAGATAATATTTCTTGTGCAATTATTGAACTGCTTAATATGAAACATCCTGACCAATGTCAATGGAAAAACATCTGTTTTATTCGTTATTACCCTGGGCATCATGCCCATGCTGAAGATTTCTAGCACGTAAAGGAGAACTGAAATGGTATTTTGTGAAATTGTACTTTGTGAAAAGTATACTCCAGCACTCTCTCTGGTTTCTGTGCTTCTTTCTGGAAGGGGAGGAGAGTCAGCAGTAATAGCTATAGACTTTATAAAAGGTGCCAATGTGGGTAATTCTTTGAAGGCGTTTCAAAATCAAATTGGCTACGGTAGAGGCATTTTTCATGGCAAAATGGTTTTAAGTTCAGGAAAACGCATTCTCTGCTATGCCATTTGACACTCAAAGCTCTGTTGTACCTTGAAGTCCCCTGGAAACACAACCATACCCAGAGGCTGAAAAGTCCATCTACAGTGGGCAGAATGGAGAGGGCAAGAGGCTTTAGGGAGCCCAGTTAGGGAGTCTGTTCCTGTGGTTCCAGTGCCACCCTGCCTTCTCCTTTACACTCCCTTGGTGAGCTCACTTTTTCTCCTTTCTGCCTTTCTAGAAGTTTCTACCTGGAGTAACTTCCTAATCTTTGACTTGAGTGGAGTTTAAGAAACACTCAACATCAAGCAGTCAGGAGAGGACAGGAATCAGCCCTCGGGGCACAGGAGTGATTCAGCATGAGCAGGGCAGGGTAGAAGGGCTCAGCCATGGGCAGGACCCCAGGTGGAGGGTCAGATATATGCATGAACCAACATGAGAGCAGAAGGGGAAGCTAAGCTCCAGACCTTTCAGATGGTCCCTGGTCTACCAGTAGGAGAGCTTGGAACAGAATCCGAGCCCAGCTGGGGTGGAACAGAGTCCGTCTGCAACTGGGATAAGGCCAGGGAGGGGCATATAGGAGGCGGCCCAGGGGTGGGGGGAAGCCCTAAGGAGGTTCCCCAGCCCTGAGCCTTCAGTCTATAGCCCGATGGGTGCTCAACTTAGTGGGGCCTGCATGTACCTGGCTGTGGCAGCCAAAGCTGCAAATGTCTCTAGGTTAAGGCCTGGGAGCCACAGCCCAGCCTGATGAAGCCACTGGCTTCCACTCTGCGTGGTCTTGAAGGATACCTATTCCTTGCACCAGGGCCTTGCTGGAGTCCCGGTATCTCCCCCAGCCCGCCTTTCTCAGCAGCTCCGCCTGATCTCTTCTGCCTTGAATCCCGTTTATTATTTTCTTTTACATCATTTACCTTATCTGACCTCCTGCATAGTTAGGTGTTTTTTAAATAACATTTTTTCATTTTTATTGTGAAAAATATCACATCTACAGAAAGGTACATAAAATATAAATGTGCAGTGTGCAGGTTAGTGAAATGGTACCCAGTGATCCACAGTGCAACCACCATCCTGCTCAGGGAAGAGTCGCCTCAGCTCCTGAGAGCTCCCTTCAACTTTTTTTTTTTTTTTAAACATAATTCTTTATCTCTTCCCTAAAGATAACCACTCTGCTGACTTATATAGTCAGCAGGCTTTTATTTATTTATTTATTTTGCTTTTTCTTATAATTTTATTACCTTAGTATGCATTCCTAAATAGTAGGAAGAGTTCCTTTTTTAGTTTTCTGTACTCTGGTTCTTGTGAGGCCCTCCAAAGGAATGAGTACAGAAGGACAAGAGCAGAGAGGGGGCCTTGGTGGGGGAAAGAGAAGGCGGAGGGGCTGGCAGAGGGTTAGAGGGGCAGCCAAGATGACCACTAAATAAAAGGGAGGGAGGGAACGGAGGAAATGGTTGTATAAACGCTTGGCAATGCACAGTAAACTCCTGAAATTACAGTCCAATTCCCAGCCTTAAATCCAGCTTCCTTGCTGTCCTTAATCTGAAGCTGCCTCCTGAGGATGTACGTTTACTGAGTACTCTGTCAGGTGGACGTCTGTGCCCTTTAGAGATCCTCCCTTCCTATGAGAGAGGCAGCTTAGTCCTAAATCACTATCCCTACCCCACTGTAGCCTCAGATCTTTCCCTCCTTCCAACCACTCATGGCCACCTCTGTGGTGGAGGGGCCCCATGGACTGGTGAGACTTGGGGGGTCAGGGTCAGCACCCCTCTTGCCTTGAGATTCTGTTTCCAGGGCAAAGGCTGCATGCTCTGGAGCCTGCTTTATTTTATTGAGAGGTGAGACCCACACCCCAGCACCTCTGCCCTTCACTATCCCCCTGCTCCAAATTCTCACTGCACACTTCAGCGCCCATCCTTCAACACTCTGCCTTGGTCGTCTCTTGGGGGATGCTCCTGTCTTCCAGCAGGACAGGGAGCTCTTCCAGAGCACCAAATGATGTCCTGTGGGTGAGGGGTAGTCACCCACCCCAGGAGCATGATGGACACACAGGTGGGTGGAGGATAGAAAAGGACAACGGATGCCAACTTTGGGCCATGTGCCCCCACTTGAAGCATTGTGTTTTTTTGTTTGTTTGTTTTTATATAGACATCGTCAACTGTGACCTGAAATCCACACTGCGAGTGTTGTACAACCTCTTTACCAAGTACCGGAACGTGGAATGAGGGGCAGACTGGACTGTCCTCCAAACCTCCTTAACCTGCTTATTTCTGTCTCCTGCTCTGTGCTCTCCTACGAGTTCAACTACAACCCAGAGACAGTGGGAACCGAATTAAGAAGGAAATGATCAGTAACTCAGTGGGCTGGCCCACACCTCCTGGACCCACGGAACGTCATGACCCAGCAGTGGCCTAGCAAAGTCGTTCTCATCCTGGTGCTGGGTCCAGATTTCCCTCACTGTGGTTTGGGAACCAGCTTAGGCCCAAGAGACCCCCACAGAAAATGAAAATAAAGATAATAGTTACCATTTAACGGGTGCAAACTATCTTCCAGATACCACACTAAGTGCTATGATGTACTCAAACTCATTAGTCCTCACAACTCCCTCTGAAACAGGTATTATAATGCCCTTTTTATAGATGAGGAAACTGAGGCCCAGAGAGGTTAAGTGACTTGCCAGAAGTTGGCATTTTCCTCTTTGAACGACATATTTTGTTAATAAGTAGCCAATTACATCACATTCTTTGCATGTCTTATAGTTGTATATGTGCACATGCACCCACAAAGAAGACAAACCCACTAACCCCACCACCAGCCAGGCCAGGTCAAGGCTTAGTGATTCACACTAAAATTGGCAAATCAAATTTAACCCAATTAATAGCGTATATGTGACAGGAGTCATGTCCCTCAGCTCCTTTGTACAAATGAAAATTACTCTTAATTCCTTCAGATTTGTAATAACCCTATACTCTGGTTTCAGGGTGACACTTGGGAAGGATTCTGTTTAAAATTAATGGAGTGGCACATTTTACAGCCTTTTTGCTTGATTGCATGTAATGGAAGTGCCCTATATTTTCCTGCAAAATAAGTACTCAATTCATTATCATTAGGCAAATGTACAATACACTACAGCACCATAGAGAGGTGGGCGTAGGCCCACGTGAGCATAGCTTAGGAAGTAGGGCTCTTCAGCAGGGACCCTTGAATTTTAAAGAAAGGAACTCCTTTTTACCTTGTAATTGATCATTTAGATTGTTTCTGGCTAGGTCTGCCCACACGCAGTTACCGACTAATTCAGGCGAGGAAAAACTTAAATTGTTCAGACCCAAGCCAAGCAGCGGTTTCCTTGCGTGGGCTACTTGCGGGCTTGTGGTGACTTGAATCCCCTCTCTGTGAACCCAACTTTGAAATACAAGGCTCTATTGTCCCAGGCTTCCAGGTCCTGTAGGAATAGGAAAGGGGCTAAAGTGGGGGCTCCTAGGGGGACAAGAAGCATGGGGAAAATATTTACACACTTAACATATAATGGAACACCCTCAGAGTGATGGGGCTTATGGGGTTTACAGTCTGTAAATTAACCAAGGCCTTGGGATAATTAATAACGTTTACTGATAGATCCTTATAGAATCGTCTCAAATATGCCAGATAGACACAGCCTGGCATATTTTGTTAGTTTGTCACTGATTTAGGGCCATTGCACAAAGCCCCTCTCTAGTCTGACGAATTCATATCGATCCCTGTTAGGCCTCCCATATTGTCCAAAACATTTCTTTCTATCTCCTAAACATTTCTTACTCTATGGTCTATCTTGGAACCCAGGAGATTTAGATACTAAGTATTTCTTTGGATATTTTGCTCTAAGAAAGAATTGTTACCCAGTGTGATGAGCATTTACGATATAGAGCCAATGTATTCTCTGATGTCAATTTATGTAAAAGGATATGGTTATTTTTTATGTAATTAATGAAATATGTTTCTCATTAGGAAACACTAGTGTAATATTAGTTTGATCTCTTTTATATTCTTGATGGCAAATCAAGACAAGTCATTGCTTTATCTCCCTGAGCAATACTAAAGCAGGATGAAATAAGAATGCATTCATTTAAACATGCTTTGCTGTACGAATTTTCTCGTTTTGTCTTTTTTCTTATATTCAAGCTGCAAATGTACAGTCTAACAAGTACTCTTAAGATCACTCCTTTTTGTGCTTTATATACATAGTATGAAAACACATTGGGACACTTGGAAGATTTTTTAATGACAGGTCTAGTTTATCAGAAAACAGTGTTTCAATTCTGAAGTCTTAGCCTCAGTCCAGAATCCCAGGGACTGGGCCTGGTTTTAAAACTCTGTCATCTCGTTTAGAGGTTTTCCTTTAGATTCCCCTGCTCAATACTTGACCATGGTTTTGAAAGGGGAAAAGACATCAGAACAATAAATAAACCAAATTTAACCCACATTTCTTAAAAAAAAAAAAAAATCCTGCCTTTATAGGCTGTTTTTTTCTTTTCTAAATTTAAATTCATTGATATTTTAATAGTTGATACATAAATGGTACAAAATCAAAAAAGCATGAATTGGTATTTAGTGAAAAACAAATCTCCCTCCCTCCCCTCCCCCAGCAGCAAATACTCCCCAGAGGCAACTATTTTGATCCATTTCTTATATTCATTTCCAGAGATACTCCAGCCATAAAAAGCATCGACATACATATAAAATTGTTGGGTGTTTTTTTTTTGTTTTTTGGTTTTTTTTACATAAATAGCATATTATACATACTGTCAGGCGCATTGCTTTTTCACTTGTTATATCTTGGAGATTATTTTACACTGGGTATTAAAACCTTTCACATTTTAAAAATGAGAGTCTGAGCACTCTGTAAATCCAAAGGACCATCTCTGGTCTGCCTGAGCCAGGAAATGAAAGCGCTACCTTTCATTAAAGAGAGGTAATGCCTAGATAGCGATTTCAGAAGTCAGACTGAGACTTATTGGGGCGGTGGGGAGGGGGTGTGTTACCAGAGGTATTCTCATGTGCCCTGAACTGAAAAAAATTTTTAAGTCCTTCTTTGGATTACTATGGTGAATGGTGTGCAGTTTAAGTTTTCATTTGTACATATTGCTAGGGCTACTAACTTGTAACTAAGAGAGCACTCAGGGTGACTAAGTGCCCTACAGTATTCTGTTGCAAGCCCAGCCACTATGCAGAGTCCATCTCCTTGATCAGAAGGCTCTGATTCCACACATGGAGGTATTTCCAGAATCTGGGAGAAGGACTCTTTATCGGCACATCATCAGGGTCACCCGCTTTGGTTGTGATTTGTAATTGCTACTCTTACGGTACTTTTTAATTATGAATTACTGTTAGCTTAGCTTTATCATTATCAATTCATTTTGTTGTGGTTGCTTGGTTAACCCTACGGAGTATACTGAAACTTATTTGCATCGGTGGTATCCTGGGGCTGTAATTTTCCAATAACTAGACTCTAAGACATGTATACATTGTGGTTCAAATAAGAATTATCCATACTCCAGTGCTAGAGCAAATGTATACATAATCTACTCCCCCCAAATTATCACTAATTTATTTTTCCACTGGAAAATGAGACTAGATGGAGTCGGTAAGTCAAGCACTTCTGCCCTGCCTAAGTAGGGGCTGACCAAAAGTAATGAGATACACTGCTTATAATACAAACCCCACCTCAAGAAGCCTACCTATATAAAACATCCTAGATATGCAAGAGAGAGGTCCTAAAATCTTCACTAATGTTAGTATTACATGCGCTCTCCTGTCATAAAATTCATCTAAGTCTACTAGAAAATTCAAGAGAATTGCTGTGGATACTGAGAACAAGAGAACTGCTTTGAGATGTAAATGTTGGGTGGTAAGTGGACACACCAGCCAAAGGATCTACATCTTCACACCAGCTTCTCAATATTTGCAGATTTAGGCCTCAGCAAAAGACAAGTTACTATGCATGATTTGCTCACTGTCATAATACAAAGATTAAGTCTGCCAACGCCAAGTTTCAATTTTTCTTCCCCCTCTCTTTTGCCTGAAAAATATAAACACAAGCTAGCTCCAACTTTTGCTCATGCTCCTGCTTTACTATGGTGGTGACTGCACATGTGACTATGTGTTCATGATGACAGCAAGGCAACCGTGAGGGTAGCTCAATGCAAGATGAACAACCCCCCACACCAAACCTGACAATCTTGAGAGTTTCAGGCTTCTCAGGCAAGAAGCCACCATGAAGCATCTCTTAAAGTCCATTCTGCAGAATGTTAATAGATGTTCAGTGAAAAAAAATGCCACATTCAGTTAAGTTTGGGAAACAATAAAGAAAACCTCTCTATGGTTTTGGTTTTATTTTTTGCTCTGTTTTCTAATTGGAGCCCATCTCAGAATCCCCTACACTAATGTATATTGTGACTCTCTAAGGAGAGACAGAATAGGGCACATCCCAAACGTGTTTGGCCTCCTTTGGGTTATGGTGAATGATATGCAGTTTAAGTTTTCAGGACCTGTTTGCCTCTTGAGAAATTTGCCGGATGGTACCCCGTGGAACTCATCCATTTATTTAGCCATATAAAGTATGTGCCGAGTGTCTACCATGTGTTGTTAGGTGGACTGTATCTATGAGACTAGGAGCTCACACGTACGGCTCGTAGTCTAATGGGAAAGATGCATGGAAAATAATCACAAATCGATAATACAGTAAGTCCTCATTTAATGTCCATAGGTTCTTGGAAACTGCAACTTGAGGCAAAATGACATAACAAAACCAATTTTACCCTAGGTTAACTGATATAAATGAGAGTTAAGTTCTTACGTCATATTTCTGGTCACAAAAACATCACCAAACTTCTAAATAAAGACCTCAAACACTTCTAATACTAAACATCGAAATAAAGGTGAGCTATACATACATTTAAGAAAGATTAATAAAAAACAAATAAAAGAATTATTTTCCAACCCGCTTATTCCAGTTCAGGGTTGCAGGTGGCCGGAGCCCATCTCAGCAGTTCAGGGCACAAGGCGCGCACCCACCCACGCTGGTGGATGGAAGGGTGCCCATCCACCGTAAGGTCACTCACACACCCACACTCACTCAGACTGGGACAGTTTAGACATACCAGTTCACCTGAGGTGCACATATTTGGGATGTGGGTGGAAACTGGAGTACCCAGAGAAAACCTATGCAGACTTGGGGAGAACGTGCCAACTCCACATAGTCAGTGGCCCTGGGCAGGAAACGATTTTTTATCAATATGATCAAAACAAAGTTGAATGAAACGATGTTATTTAAGGACCTACTATACTTATAACTTGCGATGATTACTGTGGAGAAGTACACAAAACTATGAAAGAGTTCTCATTTAAATTTTGAGGTCAAGAGAGGTCTCTGGTAAAGTGCTATATTAAAATGACATCTGAATCATTGAGTTACTCAAGTGAAGAGCTTGCCTTTCAAGAGAACAGCCCAGGTGAGGACACCAAGCCAGGCAAAGACTTGGCTCCCTGGAGGAGGTGGCAGAAAGTCAGGATGGCTAGAGTACAAAGAGTGGGGGTAGAAGAAACATCAGATCAGAGGTATCAGAGGTTGCAGAATTTATTATAAGAAAAATGGGAATCAATGTTAAAAGCCTTCTGGCCAATGTGTAGGAAAACTGGAGAAAGCTGTGTCAGCAATATGGAAGTCTGAGACTGCCCTTCCCATCTATTCCATGGTCGTGGCTGGAGAGCAAAGGAGACCAGGAGAGACTAAGCCTCTGCTCACCCCCGACCTTCTCTCAAGCCTGGAAGCATAGATGTGCTTTCAAAGATGATGCCTGCTGGGCAGCCCTAACACTCCGCCTCCCTGGGGCTGCTGGGAGGGCAGGAACTTCCAGACCACCTCCAACCTCTCCAAATTTTGGTCCCCTAGGAATAGTTAAAAGAACCTCAAAACTGAATGAGGCTGCAAAGAAAAAGAGAAAACTAGTAGCACGAAAGCCAATTCTGGGGGACCAGTGCTTCCAACCTTCTCACCATCGAGGACTTCTGCTGTTTAATCCCTATGAAGATTTGATTGGGTGGAGGGGCAGGGCAAGTATAGGCTTCTTGGAATAATTTCATTTTCTCAGTTCACATTAATTAGCAATTCACATTAATTAGCATGAATTATTATTGTTATAATGCCTACCACGTTATATAAAGCCTACTAAAAGTGGGTCACTTATGCTTTAGTTAGTGTCTTGAGAAATATCTTTTATAGGAAGGTATATTATTTTCACTGGGAGTTTTGAAATACCAGAAATATCCCTGGAAAGCCCCACTTGGACACTCCTTGGTTGGAAACCAGTCCAGTGGGCGCCTGCCCCAGAAAGATGCTTCTCCTTAGCAGGCTCTGTGGCCTGAGCAGTCCATATTCCTGCCTTGACTCCCTAGGCCTTCTGCGCACACATGGGCACTAGCTTTGATGCTGGCATTTAAAAGGGCACTTAGGAAATTTTAAGAAGTCCCAATGATTGAGATAAATGATGTTTTATCAGTGAAACAGACTTTTCATCTCTTCTTATCGATTTTTATGTTTTCACATCTTCAGATGTGATTTGTTAGCCCAGGGCGGCATTCCAAGACACACAAACGTCATTAAGGTAACTGCTTTAAAGAGTGCCATGTTTTATTGAGGTGGACAGGACAATAGATATGTAATTTGCTACACATTTTCTCAGTATCGGAGGCAGGGTTGGCACTGCATGACTCTCAGGCTCTTACGTGTCTTCCTGGAAACTGACAATGGCCTTACCACCTGCCCGTAGACACAGTGCCTGCCCTTGGCAAACATTTGCCCATTTTTCTGAAAAGCAGCTCCTAGGAGGAAGCCTTCTTCCACTTGAGCTTCAGAAGTTACCCCATTTTTCCTTATTTGTCATGATATTGGAGAATATAAACTCTCGTGAAACTGGGGACATTTGCCTTAAAATAATGGACAATAAGGTCGTGACCAGTGAGCATGCATAAGCTGGGTCACTGAGGCCCTAGACCGCTCATCTCTTTCACGTTTGGAGTCTCTGGTTGATGCAGTGCACTCAAAGGGGAGAAGGGATACATTCTCTGCGCAGCACCTGAAGCTGTATTTCCTGCATCGTTGGTTCTCTCAGCTAATTCTCATAATGTCCTACTAGTCCGCATTGGAAATGTGTGTTGCCCAGTCCCATGACCAAGTCTGTCATTGCCTGTGAGAGACCAAGCTCACCATCAACCACTCTAAACAGGAGACCTGCCAGATTAGTTTATAAAACTCACCCACCCATGCATCTTTGCTTATAGGTTAAATGACTTTCTGACCTGCACGCCTTCAGTGCAATCTGTCAATAAGAGAGATTTCTCTCTTGTTCTTTTTCAGGATGATTCCAATCCCCACATGAAATGTCCTCACCCATGGTGGCATGGGCCTGCCCTAGCATTAATGACTGGGACACCGAACATCGAAGGACAGAAAGAATCCCTGTCAACTCCCTGGGCAGGCCCCCAAACTGTTCATGATCAGAATGCAGTCAAGTCAGGGAATGTTTATGGAATGCCTGCTCTGGGTTCAGCCCCATTCTATGCACAAAATGGGATCAGACAGTTCAGGGTCCCTTCCCAAATAGATTCTTCCATTTTAATGGGGGTGACAGATGCAGCTCACTTGAAATAATTCAGTGACATGAGATAGCACCAGATGCCTTTGAAGGTCCGTGTTAGATTCTCCCAAAAAATACCCCAGCCCCAGCTGTCTGTAAACTTTAGGGGCATTTGCCTCTAGGATCATAAACTTCATGTTCCATACAGATTTGGTGCTTCAAAAACCATACGACTCACCCTAAAGCCAAATGGTGACTTACGGTCATTTCTCTAAAGCCTTACTTATTGCCAGAAAATCACTGTCTTTATTCCACAGATTCCAAATAGTCATCGAGGACCCCAAAGTCCAGTCTGGGTTCCACTGCCAGCTATTTTGACTCTGTGCTCACACTCAAAGTTACTTTGCTTCTCTCAATCACGTTTTGGTCAGCCCCACTGGTAGGTATCACCACTCTTGATCCCCAGACGGAATTGCTGCAGAAAATCATATAATAGACACACACCAGCTAACCACTCAGTCATCCTTTAATTGCCATTGGGTGCTTCTGGCTTCTGGGAGTCTTCTCTCGTCTCTCATGGACTTCATCTCCACAAACACCTATTCCCTATCTTTTCACCATGCCCCTCCTCCCACTTTCTCTACCCTTATGTCTACACCTCTTCCTTTACCAAGAAATCAAAGCTGTTTGTTTAATGTTCTTTCTACAGCATCTCAGCATCTCTTCTCACTGCCCCTCACCTTCTTTCCACATCAATTCCCAGGCTTCCTCTTCCTCCACTTGCCTCCTCTAGGACCAGCTTCCTCATCCTCCTGCAAACTCAAGTTTCTCTTCTCTTCCAGCAACTTAACTTCCCATTCAAAACCATACAAGTTTCTAGGATGAAAATAACCTTGCACTTGAGCCAGTTCTCCCTGCAATTCCATATTCTGCCCTAGTTCACTCTTTCCTTAAGATATTGTCTTGGAAAAATACGGATTCATAATGATTCTATTTTCTCCCTTTCTCCTTTCCATCATGGGCCCCCTAAAACCTGCTTCTTGTTCTCCAGAATCTGACATTGCTCTGAGAGGTTAGCTCTCTATCTGTTGGACTGGCCGTGGCCCCTTTTTCCCTGTTTGCTGCATCTGACCTTGCTGTCCATCGTCTCCTTCCAGGAACTTGACTGCCAAGTTTCAGAGACACTGCATTCTTCTACTTCTTTCTCACCCTCTGGCTGCTGCTGTTTGCTCCAAGATGGGCTCTTTCCCTCCCTCCAACCCCCAAAGGTGAGTGCTTCCTGGGGGCATCCTCCATACTTCTCTCCTTACATCTTTCCCTGGCTTCCACTACTGCCTGCTCTCCCTCCAGCCCCAATGCCCCACCCATCCAGCTGGGCATGGCCAGTGTCACAACATCTCTTGAATGGGCAACCCAAGTCCAACACCTCAAACTGAATTTTTCTCCTCCCCATACCTGCTCCTTCTTTGGACAGCCTTTGTCTCGTCCAGAGGCGCCATCTCCCAGGCACCCTCGCTCTCACACACACGAGGGAGTTTGGAATTTTCTGCTCCCTTCCTGCCTCCTCCAACACAGTCGATCAGTTCTATTGATTGCTTTTTCACAAACCACTTATTCTGCATTGATCCCCAGCCCTTCAGAATCTCAATTATTCCCCTAATTTAGGTTTCATCTTCTCATGCCTGGATATTACAATGGCCTCTTGACTAATTTCTCTTTGGATTAATCCATCCTGCACATGTTCCCTGCTTAAATTTTTTGAAACATAGCTCAGATAATCTCATACTCCTCTCAAATAACGAACAGTGGTGCTAACTGAACACTTACACTGCTCTTTATACAAATAATCCCATTTAATCCTCTCAACGACACTATGAAAGTAGGTACTATTTCATCTTCATTTTACATATGAAAAATTGAAAGCACAGAGATTTAGTGACTTGATACAGGTCACATGACTCATAAGTGTCAGAGCTGGGCTTCGAGCCTGGGCAGCCTGACTCCAGGGTTCAGGTTCTAACCTCTTGAACTCGGTACATCTTTCTCACAACCTTTAGTGGCTTCCACTGTCCACAGACCAGAATACCTTTGTCTGCTCGAGGCCTCTAACATCCAGTTCTCTTCTGCCTGACCAATCACTAACTCTTTGCATCTAGGCAGATTCATCTGTTTGTCAGACTGGAACCTTTGCTTCCTGCCAGCAGCTGTTCTTCTTTGCCTTGTTTTTAAATGGAATTCCTAAAACAACAAGGCTCTGATTGATAAGGTTGTCATTCATTCATTTATTCATTTGTTCGATAAATATTTAAACATTGCCTATGGTTCCAGACACTGTGTTAGGTACAGAAGGATACTGCAGAGAACAAAACAAACGTGGCCTCTTTCACATGTGTGCATGCTCTAGTCATGTTCAAGCCCTGCTAACTTCCTCTGACCCCCAGTTCAGACTCCACGTGGAACTGAGCTGCTCCTGCTCAGTCTTGACTCCTTCTAACAGAATCCCTGCTAGAATTCCACTAATCTCATCTCTGGGATCAGACCCCCTTTGGTTGTGTCCTACGTAACTGGTGCTTGGCAAAATGACAGATACTCCCTCTCCAGAATACTCAGCTCCAAGCCCCTTTCTGCTCAAGAGGCTGTGATTCAGTGATGAGCCCTAGCAATAAAGGAAAGGCTTTAGACAAACTATTGTTGGACTCCAACCATGCGCCAGGCATAGTGTTGGCTCCTACAGACCTCTCAGCAACGTCTCAAGTAAGTGCTTTTTATTATCCCCGTTTTATGGACTCAAAGAGGTTCCAGCTGGGACTCAGAAGTCTCGATTCTCTCCACAGGTCCCTGCTGCCTCCGTATTCCTATAATCCAGGCCACCTCAGGCCATACAGGCTAAAGATGAGGGTCAAGAGCAATGCCAGTGAGGTTTGACTGCAACTGTAGACCAGTGTTCCTTTTAATATCTCAAATACTGTACATCTTCTTGACTTTGCTTCATGTATTTATATAGTTTGGCAGAGGGGAATGGTGGGGCTTTCCTTACCTGACTGCAGGAAATTGAAATTGAATGAAGAAAAGTTTATCAGAACTCCACAGGTGTCCTTTTGAGGATATATGTTCTATGTCTTTTCTTAACAAACACTTTGTTATTCGGGGTGCTCTGAGAAGAAGCACAGATGTAAATGTCTGAGGGAGCCTCACTTCCTCTTCAGCAAAACAGGAGATTGGCAGAGCACAAGGCATGTGGCTGGAAGGAGGGAAAAAGCCTAGATGGGCTGGGGGCTGCGACAGCTGACCAATACTGAGCTCGAGTAAAGCAGCCAGAACTGCTGAGACCTCACAGGGGCGGGAGTGGGGGACAAGAGCACTCCAGGTAGAGCTAAGCCCAGGCAGCAAGCAAGGCTTGAGATCAGGAAGAGGTGGCACTGTTCACAGCAGGCTGACTGGTCTGACAGGCTCAGAAAGGGGACTGGCCAGAGCAGCCTTTTGAGCCCCACTGGGGAATGGCAGGTGCAGGGCAGGGGTGGAGGCAGGAGGCCTGTGAGCTGGATAAGAGAGCCAGAGAAGAGGGCGCTGTCATCCAAGTGCCCAGGTGCTCCAAGTGAGCATCCATAGTGAGATGTAAGAGGGGCTTGCCACATGTCCAATTAGACTCTGGGTCTTTAATAATCAAAACTTTTCAGGGCTCCTTAACTGTTGCCTGCCCATGAACCCCACCCCCTCTTCCTCCCACCTCACAGTAAGGGACTTTGAGGCTGGGAATATCAGTGCACCCAGCGATGAGAAACCAAAGAAATGCGATAACAGCAGCCCCGGCTCAGCGCAGGCCCAGCTAAGAGCACACCATTGGCGTAGCCTGTGCCCACGCGCGAACAGACGCCACTGCCTCCTTCATTCACAGCCCAGGATTACTCACACTGGCCTCCGCTCAAATGCTGTTTGAAAAGTTAAAGGCACTGCATGGAGGTACATTTACAATAACTCAACGAGATCATATTTCAAAAGGGATTTCCAGGGGAAAAGGAAAGCAAGCTACACACAACCACCATTTTCTTCTCTTAGAGTTTCTCAGTGTGTCAGAGTCGAGTTATACGGACCCAGCAGAGAGCACAAGCACAGTTTCCAGGTGTAGGAGGAACCCCTGAAAACTTCTATTTAGAACAAAGGACCTGGGTTCCAGCCCTGGTACTTCCTGGCTGTGTGTTATTGGGCAAGTCGCTTCACCTCTCTGAGCCTCTTTGTAGTACGATTAAGAGGGGCTTGCCACATGTTGAGTACTGAGCTTGGTTCTGCTTGCCTGACTTAGAAGGTATCTCTTCCTCACCTCACCTTCTTCAGGCCTCCCTTCTGAAACGGCTCTAACCATGATAACAACCATCCCAGACCAAGTGGGACCAATCTATAACCAGTGCTTGTCAAGAGGACTGAATGAGTGTGTCACTGTGGACATTCAGTGAAACCAAAAGCTCCACGGCAGATGTGAGTTATTGTTGTTCCTACAAGCATAAGACCAAAGTGGGCATGCTTACTCTGCTCCTCACATACCTGTGGCAGAAATTACTAATCAATCCAGCCCCCTTCCCTCTTAGACTGATTAGTGACGTCTGCAGCGGAGCTGGGAGGGAGGCAGAAATAGAGAAAGGAAAGTTATTTGTCACTGTGGTGCTGCAGAGAATTTATAGCTTAAGATACCAATACAAGTCTCCAGATAAGTGCCTAATAATGCTAACTGTGTGCCCTGCTTAGGTCAGAGGCCCACTCCTGGGACAACTGGCTGCAACCGGGAGTAGAGGCAGGATGCAGAATCTATCGGAAGGTAGTAGCTACCAAACTCAAGAGAAGGAAACACCTACTAGAAGAATGTTGTTCTGCTCAGGTAGAACTTCTGTTCTCTTCTAGAAAAGCACTCCCCTAGGTGCTGAGAGTAGTTCCAAGCCACGTGGGAGAAGAGCAAACACACCCAGTGCTGGCAACATGACCCTCTGGAAAGGGCTGGACCTCTCCAACTCCAGCTTCTGTGCTTTTCACCTCTGGGCCAGTGGCAAGATTTCCAAACCCCCCACACATTACCCAGCCAACCTCAGAGGCCCACAGACCCTGCAGCCAGACGGTGGCTCTGAAAAGTGAGACCCAGGCAGCCCTTGGATAGGTTCTAAGAGCAGAGAAGCAAACACAGTGAAATCCAGAAGGCTCTTTAGAGAAGCCTGCAGTTTGGGAACAATCCTGCTAAGTCATAAATGCTTCAGATTCCTCAGCTTTTTGCCTTCAGAAGTTCTGGCGGCCCTGGGCAGAGGGCGAGTATTCATGGACAGACACTGACTCTCCTCCACTGGGGAACGCCAGGTCAGCACCTAGAGACGGAGACGCCAACAGACCAAGTCCCTCCTCTAGAAAGGTCCAGGAGGTGGGAAGGACTTCTGCAGTGGATGCTACGGTGCTCAGCCAGAACCCCTCAGGACCCAGGCCCTCTTCCCTGCCCTTTTCCTCCCTTCCCTCCCCACAGCTGCCTCACACTCTGACATCAGCCTCTGCCAAGAAAACTGCTGGGTCCTAGTTTAAACATTCTCCCCAGGGGACCAATGACTGGTCTATGTGGGTACAAAGGCAAGTACCTTGCTTCCGTCCAGGATGTCTCAGAAGGGCCGTCCCATCCTCAGAGCTCCAGATGAGAATGTTGAGGCCGCTCTTGCAGCCGCCTCACAGTTCAGCTTCTCCCCCGCCTGCTCCCACTCCCTCGTAAGCATTATCCCTCACAGCTGTTGGTTCTGGAATCTATGCTCCCAACAGGTGTATCTTGTTCTCTCACAGGTATTCCTGCGATCGTGCCCTGTACGCCTCGTGATGGCAAATAAAGCTCCATCTCAGAGCCTGCTTCCCAGGAGCCCCACCTGTAGCCGCTTGGAAAAAGAAGGCAGACTCATGGGTCTAGATGCTCAGAGCATTGAGAATAATCTCATCCAGCCTCACCAGCTCACAGGTGGAAACAAGCTGCCCAAGGTTGCAGTGCTGACTGGTGGTAAAGCGGGCCCCGGGGGCCTTGGACCCCATTGCCCTCCACTTTTGTGGGATGATATTAAAACTGTTGAAATGTTCGAACATCTACTTTGTATATAAACATTTCCCCTAATCTTCACAACAACCCTCTGAGGGAGGCGTAATCCCTTTCACATTTTACGGATGCGAGAGATGAGTTGCCCAGGTTGCACAGCTTGGCAGGGGTGGGTACAAATTCCAGCTCAGGCCTGCGTGATTCCCATGCCTGTGTTTCTTGCACCAGCCACAGCGCCTCTAGTGCTTTGGAGAAAACGGGGTCTTCAGATTGTGACACATACGAGACCTGCGTGGGTCCTGTCCCCCTACTACCTCAGGGAAGGATCCTCAGGCAGGGCCTCTGTGGAAGAGGCAAATGCTCCCAGGCTTCAGCGGGCCCTGGCCCAAATGCAGTCCCCGTGGAAAGTCACTCCTTTTGCAGAACAAGATCCCACTCATTCCTCAGGGCAGTCTAAGAATGCCAGAGGTTGTCGAGGGAGGATTTAAGCCAAATGCCCTGCCATTCCCCAGGGATGTCCCCAAAGGTGACAGCAATGTGTCACATATTCTATACACTAGACTGAGTCAAAACTGTTGTGACTCAAGCAAGACATAGCTCATTGAGGAGGCAGAAGAAACCTTCCAGGATGATATACATTGGGTGAGGTATGCATATAAAAGCCTCAAGATATACCAGTTAGGATGGAGAAGGAGGGGGCCACCTCTGCAGAGGGGAGAAAGGGAAATGTTGGAAAACCAGGAGGGCAGGCCTTACCGGCCCCTGAGGGCCCATCTGCAATGCTTCCACGTGAGCACACACACCCCTGGGCCCTGTGTACCTCAGGCAATGAGGCTTCTACCTGTAAGTTCAGGTTCCTTAAGGCTCTGAGCCCACAGGGGGACCCTCAGTGCCCTAATGACATTATTTTACTCAAGCCCAGTGGCTGAGTCCTAAGAGGCTACGGATCTGAGCAGTGGCCTCTCACCATTCCCCTACTATACCTGAATTTCTCAGTTTCCTTGCCTGTGACTCGTATTTCCCAAAGGAATTATTGCTGACCTTTGAGTCCAGTCTGCTTGACTGAGGTTCTGACATCGTGCCCAGCTTTGGCTTCCTTCTCCAGGGGCCCGGGGTAGGGGATGCCAAAATCTGCCCTCCGGATGATGTTTTCCTCAAAGTGATAGAGTTCCCAGAACTCAGCCACTGTTGATGATGGCAGAGGAGCCCAACCATGGAGGGTGGCCAGGGGGAGGTGGCATTAAATGGCTTCTGAAACTCAGATGAGGTTTAGATGGGGTGTATCTGGGAAGAGGCAATCCCCTAGGCAGGTATGGTGTCCACTATCCAATGTCAGGCAGCGGGGAGTGGTTCTGGAATTCAGGGCTGAGCCCCAGGACATAAAGGCTTCAAGGGCTGGGCTCTGACCCTAGACTAAAGGACTGAATTGCATGTGGGCCAGCAGTTCTGAAGAAGGTGAAGCCAGGGCAAATAGTGCAGGGTCTAGACCCAGGGGTATTCATGTATTCAGTAACGCTGGCCTGAGAAGAGCCAAGAAAAAGTCCCCCAAAAGTGACCCAAGGTAGGCAATGGTCTACCCAGGAATGCATGCAAGAGACAAGCCGTAAAGGTGGTCAGTCTTAGAAGCATTTGAGCTGGACAGCAGGACAGCCCAGTAGCGCCGTGAGGTGCATCATCAGACGAGGAGCCCTAAGACCCACATTCAAGAATCAGCTCCCCCTGTGATTTTGCTGAGAGACCTTGGGCAAGTCACTTCACCTCTGTCTTAGGTGGGTCCTGCAGGAAATGGATGGAACACTCAAAAAAAAAGTTAGAAAGATTAACAATGGGACTGTTAATGAGAATTTAACAAAGGGACTATTTTCAAAGTTGAGGGCGGGGTTGAGGAAAGCAACAAGGGATGATGAAGCACTGGAGACGAGTAGCACTGGACAACTGGTACCACTCCAGGGGCAGAAGCAGAGGGCTCTGATGGTGACCCAGTAAGATCTATCGTTATAAGAAAGGGCCACCAAACAGGAATCAAGGCTTTCAGTGGAGGAATCTACTTATTACTGCCAAACCGAGGCCAGGGAGGGAACCGGGGGATAAATGCTCCCTTTTTCTCCTCAGGCCCTTCCTTGACTGTCCTGCCAAGGCCTCCCAGTGGGAAGACAGAGGCCAAGGTGGCCCAGCTGTTGCAGTCTCAGGGGGCACACAGACCGGTGGAGAAAGTCTGAAAGCAGGTCTGGGAAGTAATCAGAGAATATCCAGCACTCCCTCTCTGAACACATTACCTCAGCTCCACAAAAAGAAGAAACCAGTCTCGGTCCTGCTTACCTCCACAGAGGCCGTGAGGTTGGGCAAGAGATTCAAGCTCCAAAAGAGAAGGATGAGGTGACTTCTGAAGTCCCTTTCAGCTCTCAAAGCCTAGGATTCTCAGCAACTACAATCACTAGAAAGAACTGACCAGGGTGCCTGGGACAGAAAATTCTGGAGAAGTTTGATAGAGCCAGTCAGGAGACATAGCAGAGTTTAAGCTTAAGTTTTAGTTTAAGGCGCCGCCACAGTTGGAACCAACTTCCTTAGGGGACTGTGGGTATTTGGGAAAGGTTTGGTTAAAAGGCCCAGGTTCAAATTCTGACTTTGCCACTTACTAGCTAAGGAAAGATACTAAATCCCTTTGTCTTACCATCTTGAACTGTGAAAATGGGAATACCCTCTCACGGGCTTGTTATAAGAATTAAATTCGAGGAGATGATGTGTCCCAGTGCCTGGCATGCAAAGAGTTCTCATTAAATAGGGCTCTTTCTTTCTTGGAAACACAGGACATGGAAGAAAAAGGCATGGACTTAGTGAGAAGTGAAAATAAAAGTGAAAAAGCAAGTGAGCTCAGCGTGTTTCAGGAGACGGGTTGCCTGCGAGACCAGTCACCCTGAAGGAAGGCAGGAGAAAGTCCCCAAGAACCCCATAAATGCTGTAAGACAAGTAACATGAGACCATAGAGTGACTCAGCCTCAAGGCAGAAGAGGACCGTTCGTGGTCCAAAGCACGTACCAGCCAAAGCCCCAGGTACCCCGGGCCTGGCTCATCGAGTCTTGAGGAGCACATACTCCTTCAAAGGGCATCCAGTGGCTTCCAGGTGCCTGGTGGTTGTAACAGGCATGTTGGGCATGGAGGAGTCCCTTGAGCACGTGCTCTCCTCTAGGTGAGGGGCCAGCTCCTCAGCTGAACAAGGGACGTGAACCGTGTACTGAGGACAAAACTCTGGATGCAGAGCCAGTCGTTCTGGATTCATTTCCAGCTCTGCCACTAGTTGCAGCTTCTCCTTGAGTCTCCTTCTCTCATCTGCAGAATAGGAGTGAAGATAATCTCCCCTTCAAGGAGTTTCCATGAGGACTCCGAATGTGGAAAACCATATGCACCCAAGGGTGTGGTGTGATCAAACAGCAGTGCCGCATGCCTACGGCTCTCCCCAAGAAACTGCTGCACGCAGAGAAGACTGTAGAGAAATGACTCTTCCCATCAAAGGCAGAGGAAGGGCTACCTCTTCCCAGCCCTGCAGCCAGAGGGAGTATAGCTGAATGGGATTGAGAACACAGACCTCCGGGCCCCAAAACTCTGTCTGCCAAGGTCATCGGGACTGAAGTCATTTTTGGATTTGGAGTGGTACTTGCAGGGCAGACTGATTAGACAGAAGTGACCTCCAGCTAACTAATTCACTAAGACTGTGCTCATAGCAGACTGAATCACTGCAGATGCTGAGACTTCCCTACGAGTCCATGGAAGGGCATCCCAGTGAACCTCTGCAGGGACATCCAAGGCTGAGAATGATGGAAGCTGGAAGGAGAGGAATTCTGCCTGAGTCCTGCAGAGATAACTCCCCCAACAACTCTCAGACCTCCCCGCACCCACGATTCTCACTGTCTAGTGTGAGATCATTCCCAGAAAATCCTCTGTTGCCCTTACAAGAGCTCCAGGTATTGGCAATGAGAAGAGCCAACATAGGTAGAATCAATCTATAAGCTTCATGGGACTGGTTCTCAAGAGAGTTAACCAACAAAGTTTCCTATTTGTTGTCAGAAAAAAGTGACATCTTAGGTAGACTAATTCTTCTCTGGATGTGATTTCTGGGACACCAGCTCCCAGCATACATCCTGGCCCTATGCTGATTCTCAGTAAATATTTATGCTTTCATTTCTTCATGAGATGCACTGCCAACCGAAGCCAGGAAGACTGACACTCAGGGTTTAATATTTGGGCCCAAATCATCAGAGGACTCCTGGAAGTAGTCTGGATCCAATGCCCAAGATAGTACCAAGGCCCCAGGCCCCAGCACATTTTAAATGAGAGAAGGACAAGCGTCCCAGGCCCAGGATCTCCAGAACTCAGGCCTATAGTCAGATGGGCAGTCTGGGTCTTCTTCTGTCTGTAGACTCCTCAGCCCATGTCCCACTCCTCCTATTCCAGCTGTCTGGACCCAGTTGACAAGAGTGACAGCTCTTTCTGAAGTTTCTGAGCCTCTCAGCTGCTCTTAAATGCCGGGGGGTCTTAAAAGGCCTAAGACACAATCTTTGCCCTCAAAATGACTATCCTGGAACCTGTAAATAGGTCTGGATAGGGACAGAAGACACAAACTAGGGAAATTTTGAAGGAGCTGGGTTGCGAAGGACCTTGAATGTCAAGCTACGGGACTACCTTTGTCCTATATTCAGAAACCAGAGAGGGTCTCTTAAAATTCTCTAAGCTTGGAAGTGATAAGATCAGGTGTGACCTCGCAAAGAGAAGGCAAGGGGGACCCCGCCTGCTCCCTGAGTCCCTAGCTCCCTACCCACCAGAGCAGTGGTGATAGGCATGTCGGCTCCTCTGACCCAGAGTCCAAGTTCCAGGCTGGCTTTGTCCTTGCTCTCTTTCACACTTTACCCCAGGCTCCTTACTCTTCTTGCTAACGTGACAAGGGAGATGGATGGTCTTGTTGAAGGCCCAGAAGTCTCCTGGCCTTCACAGTGTAACACAAATATTAGAACACTGCCTTAGAGACAGGTGGGTGGGATTCTGGGACCAAATTTCTTTCTGAATGACCTGAATAGGTCACGACCCCTCTCTGAGCTGGATTGTTTCTGTAAAATAGTTTGCTCATTGCTGTGAGGCTGCAATGAGATCATGTGTGTCAAGGCAGCTAGTGTGTGGCCTGAGGAGGACCCAGAAGGAGGTCAATTAATGCCTGCAGAATGTGAACCTGACTAGCAGTTCAGGCTGGGGTCTCTGAGGGAAGAAAGCCCAGCCAGGCCCAGCCTAGCAGGAAAAAATTCCCTAACTGGGTGAACTCCAGGGTCACCAGTATTCTGAGACCATGTCAGGCAGCACTCTGACCCTTCTGCTGTCCCCAGAGTGGGAGGGGCTGGGGCTCCACTCCAAGGGTTTACAGGCTATTAATAGTTCATGGCTGCAGGGCTACAGGCCACTGTCCAAGGGGCTCCTCTTTTTCCCTCTGTTCTCAGCTGCACTGCTCTTCAGAACGACTAAGAAAGAACTATGTTGTTTGGGAAAGCTGGCAAGGAGAGGGCATGAAATCGTTTCCGGAGAAGACCACCATTTTCCCCGAATTGTTCGTTTCCCAACAAATATTTCATTTCTGTGTCCCATAAGGTAAATCCAAGCCTTCCTTTTCTGCTCTTTGTTTTGGGTCGTTCTTCAGTGCAATTGTCTATAAATAGGAGTTCACATAGTAAAGCACTTTGACATTTTCTCATCTAATCCTTAACCTGAGGTAGGGGCTACTTTTATCCTCATTTTGCAGGTAATAAAACCAAGGTTATAGAAGCTTATGTGATTCAGTCAGAGCTGCAGGGCGCCGTGGACTGGCCAGGAGCAAACTCAGGGTTTCTACCTCCAAGTCCGCAGTCTTGCTTTCTAGTGCCCCATGCTGCCTCTTGCTTCTGTAAGGAACTCCCTCGATGGCTTCTCAGAGTTCCCTTCTGAAGAGCACGGGAGCAGAGAATTCCAGACTTTGCAAGAAACTACTGCATTTCCCATGCAAGGCAGGGAGCCCTCCCACATGACTGACATAAAGGGAAGTGAGGGGAAGCAGCGTCAACAAGCCCATGAAGTGTATCATCTAGGTTGCCTTCACTTACCAAAAGCGTAAGTTCTGACTTGACTGGCCTAAACTGTAAGAAAAATTCATCTAATAACAAGAAGTCCAGTGCTGGTTAATTCAGTGGCCCCATGATGTCATCAAGGACCCAGGTTCTTTCCAGTCTTCAGCTCTGCCATCCTCAGGGGGGTTGGCAGTTCTCCACATGGGCTTGAGATGGCTGCCTCTGCTCCAGGCTTCACATGGAGCCTCAACAATAGCCATTGGAAAAGAAACAGGTTTTCGTTTTTTCCTGTGTGTCTTCTTCCTCTTTCTTAAGCAAAGAAATCTTTCTTGGCATCCTTTAGTGACATTCCTTCATGTCTCCTTTGCTAGGACTGAGCCTCATGGACATACTTAGGCCAATCACAGGCAAAGGGAATGAGATCACCAGAATGACTGGCCTGAAACAGTGAAGATTTATTATGCCTCCCTGAGTCACAAAGAGGCTGCACAGAGCCCTAAATACAACTAGAGTTCTGTCAGCAAGAAAAAAGGGGGAGAATGGTTTGGGGAGAGCTGACCTACTATCTCTGATCTTGCTGGATACTATTTTCTCTGACATATGGGTGAAAAGAACTGAGATTGAGAACTAGATGATTTGAATCCTTGTCTGTTGGACTTTACCCAGCATCTCACTCACTTATATAATCCCAAAAGTATCTAGAACAATACATTACATGTAGCTGGTGCTAACCAAACCAGGAACAAACATTTAGGATTGCCTACTATGTGCCAAGCAGTTTGTAAGGTGCTAGGCATACAAAAATGAGCAAGGCAGTCTCAACCTTTGAGCTTACAATCTGATATCTTTTGGTCATTATTATTATATATTATTGTTGTTATTATTAACTAAGATTCACAGCATACATAATGTGCTAAGCATTTGGGGAAGATAGATAATGTTCATGGTCAAGATTCAGGATGATTTTTTTGTATCCCATTTGGCAGACAAGAAGGTGACACTGAAGGACAAGAATGGCTTGCCCAAATTCTCATAGCTCATTGGTGTCAGACCCAAGAACAAACTGAGCCCATGCTCTCTGTCAATCTTGTTCTCTGTGCCTCTCACACTACTGAATGTTCTATCTTACCAATTAAAACAAACAAACAAACAAACAACAAAAAGAAAACATGACGTTAAGCCAGTATAGGGATATGTAGGTCTCAACAGTTATTGTCATAAGACCAATTTTTGTTCGTCTCTCCTTGTCCTTTGTGCTCTGCTCAGTGGGGATTGCCCTTCCCCTAACAAGAGATGCAAAGTTCAGCCGTGTCATTATTTTCTTCTGATTCTTAATGCCTCACATTAAGTTTCTAACAAAATAATTCAAAGATTAAAGTGTCTCCCCTCTCTCAGCTGGAGACTTAAGCCGGAGAGAACTGACAGTCAGGGAAGTGGAATGCTTCTTTAATTTTTAGATCATGAATTGTCCTCAGGTCAGAATCACCGATGAGTCATTCTCAGAATCCAGCAGTTCCTCCATTTTGAATGTCAGACTTTTGTTACCACCAGCCTTCTGCTATCTCTGGGCCTTCTGACGCTGCCTCGGCATGATCCAAAGAACATGCTCTAAGATGCCACAGGCAAAAATGAAAGACATTTGTTGGCCAGCTTTGCTCAGAAACATCCATCTTGATACGTGCTGTAGTTCAGGATCCCACTGGCTCCACTAAGAATCCCTGTTCCTCTTCCACCAACACAAACTGCTGGATGTTGCTGAGGTGTGCTCTGCTCAGAATTCATCATCTTCTCTGGGTTGAGGATGCTTTGTGCCCTAAAACAGACTTGGCCCCATCCTCCTGGGAGCCCAGAATCCAGGGAGGGGGGGTGGGGAGGCAGCGAGCCACCCATCTAGCCCACGAAGCCTGTGTTAAAGGAATTACAAGAAATTGAATAAACATCCCTCCCTAAACTCCAGTGAGTCACACTGCAGGTCTCTCAGCGCCTTGGGCCATCGCGTCTGGAACTAAACCCCTTAGATCACATACTACTTCTAAACTGAAGACATTTAGGAAGTTTTCTGCTCTCCCTTGGGGGCACCTCAATCTCTGTGCTAGTTGCTGGAAGTTCTTCTCCTTAAATAAGTACTTTTGGTGAAATTTGGTCAATAATCTTGGGAATGTAAGAAATGTCCAAACCTGTAGACAATTTTTATGGGTTTATTTGAGCCAAAATTGAGAACAGTTACTGGGAAGTAAGATCTAAAATGCTCCAGACAGTAACAGTTTGCAGTCTCTTTTATGCATTTGGAATTAAAGAGGGGACTTAAGAAAGATCACATGAAGGTGAGAGAAAGCAAGGTGGGTGGGGGGGGGAGTGGATTACAGGATAGTTAACAAGATTATGTGTTCTCTTGAGGGTGATCACACTTTAGAAGGAGCCATCTGAAAAGAGACATTTCAAAGGCATGTAAACCTAGATGCACAGAAGCAATGGACAGGTCTTGCTTAAGGCAAAGATAAGTCTTTTACTAAAGAAGTTACATGTCTGGGGTGAGACTACCCACAGTGACCTGCCCAGTTAGGAACTTATGATCACATCATCCTGTGAGGTTACTTTCCATAGAACCCCTTTTTCATCCACAACACAACCTCCCACTGGGCTCCCAGATTCCACAAGGTATTCAGAGGCTTGGCTGAGGGTGAGGTGAGTATACTCTACCGCCCTACCTCTCTATTCTTTCATCTGGGTCTCAGTTTTTTTACCTACCGTTCACCTTCTTTTTTCTTATCCCACTCTTTTGTCCTAGACTCTAAATAAGGCCATGCTGCTTATGGACAGTGCTGTAGCATAGCAAGAATAAGCAGAGGCCCGAGATTCAGGCTACATCCAGATTCAAATCCAGATAGCCCTACTTACACGCTCTGAGTCCTAAAGTAAGAGACTCAACCTTTCTAAGACTCGATTTTCTCTTTTGGAAAATAGGAGTAATAATAAGTGCCTCATAGTGCTGTTGGTAAATTAAATGAGATATTTTGTTAGGAAGCCTGGTACATAGCCTGGAATATTGTCAGATATATACTCCATGTTAGTCAGTGTCACACCATGTAGCCCACCTGAATGGATTCACTAGAGCTCCATACAGGTTTCCTGAATTAACCTGAAATAAACATTTTCCAGATTTCTGGGCTGCACTAGAAGGGTTTTCTCCACCACCCCATATCTCTGTTAAACAAACAAACAAACAAAAAATCAGAAGCTTGAAAGCTGAGAAGGGACTGAAGAGAGGCAATGAAGTAAGCCGGATGCTAGAGCCCAGATTGCCTTTGGCTCAGTCTAGATTTGAGGGAAACCTGGAATTACTGAGATTTCATCACAGCAGCTGGTCCAAGATAAACCTGCCAGAACTGCTCAGAGGCCAGATCTGGATTGCAGTGATAGCTGGGGCCTGCTGAGAAGCAAGGAGAAACTATTTATCTGACATTTTTTCAACTCCGACTAAGAATTTTCTTTGGCTCAAGATGTCGCTGGGACCGGCCTTCATTTACATGGGGCTCATTTGAGGATCCGCGTGCGCCTCTGACAGAGGAGACTTCTTAGAAAGACTTCCATCCTCCTGCCTTCTGTCCATGTGTGCTTTTCTCATGATTCAGAAATAAGTATTCACCCAGAAAGGCTAAACCCCAGGTTTTATTTGTGCTTTGACTGTGCCAGCACCTCACATATAGGTTCTCTTCGATTCAGCTCCACACACAGTCTGTGCAGGCCTGGACATCCGCAAAGATGGCCACCAAGGAACACTTGTCCTCCTTCCAAACTGGCAGACTTCATTTAATAGAACCCGTGTTAACTGATGTGGCACATTTTAATACATTTCACTGTTTCAAGCTGAGGCAGCAAATTGGAGTGTGAATCTTCTTAGCAGCTGCTTCTAGAGTGTCGGTCTGGAATCTCTGCATCCTTGATTCTTTAATGCCAACCAGAGAAAACCTCGTCTATTTATTATGTATCTTGGCAGGGTTTTAAGACAGACATGTCTGAACTAAAATGCCACCATTTTTGTAATATTATTATGTAGACTCTGTACTTTTCAAGCAGGTAGCATTTGAGGAGTTATATGAATATTCCAGGAATCTTTGAGATATTTTTTGAGAAAACAATCCAGAATGTATCCAATCAGATCGGCATTATCTGCTTCCAACCAGTTGCCTTATTCCAATGATATTGCCCAGAGCTGCCTTGGGAGCCTATCGTATGTCTTCGGACTTTATCATTTTCAGTCTAAACTAAGCACAGGGAGGGAGGGAGGGTGTTGGCCGCATTGTTGTCATGGCCAAAGATTAGAAACAAATGTTAACCGATAAGGGACTGGCTAAATCTATTATGATATATCCAGTCGATGGAATGCCATATAATCATTTTAAAAAATGATGCAATGTGAACCAAGTGTTGTTATGGACCCATCTCCAATGATATAGTTAAATCTGGAAGCATCCAAGATCCTGGTCATATTGGTTATCTCTGGGGGAGGGGAATTAGTGGCAGAGGGGCAAAGGAAGGAAGAAGTTTCCATTTCCATCGCCTAATTTTGGTACACTTTGAATTTTGTACCTTGTATTACCTATACTCACAATAATAAAATGATTAATTTTTTCAAAAGTTCGTTCAGAGTCTAGTCCAAAAAAAGATGGTTGAACTAGCTATATAATTTATAAAATTGTAATCACAAGAACTCTCATTTGCTGAGCAATTACTCTGTATCAGCCTCTGTTAGGCTGGTTACTACACACGTCATCTGATTTTCTCCTCAAAGCAATCCTATGAAGTATAGTTTACCATCTTCATTTTAGAAATGAGGACACTGTGACTCAAAGAGTTTAGGAAAGTTGCCTAAGGTTACACAACCTGCACAGGCTGAACTGGGATTCAAACTCAGGTCAGTCTAACTTTTTCCACTGGACCCCTGAGGGCCTCTTCCATCAAACATTCAATGAGATCGCATCTCCCTCGTCACTCTGTCCCCAGGGCCTGTAGAGTGCTTGGCACACAGAAGGTATCTAATACATGCTGAATGAATGATAAACAGAAAGCACAACAGTGCGAGCAAGACTTGGCCAGTCATTCCCTAAAATGAATTTTACACATGTTTGAGCATCTTGGAACTGCAGGATAACATCCCACTGAGATTACTTGGAAGACAACAACCTTCATTTGGATGGCTGTATTCTGCTGTTTGCTTTTAAAAAAAAAAATTAGTCACATTGTTTTTAGTCACACCTCACAAAGCCTCATTACTTCAAAATGCCTTTCTGGTGGAAGATGATTTCACAACAAGGAGAACCGGAGAATGTGGTTTTCATTAGGCTACCTTTAAAAATAGCTGCTTTTCAGATGGGATCATATGAATAATAAATATTTCTCTTTTGTTTTATCTTCTGTTTTTCTTCATGATTGTTGGAAAAGTCCAACAAGCTTGGCCATTCATTTCAGGATGAATTTGGGATCCAAACAGTTAAACAACCAGCCAAGGAGATGAATGGAATGTTCATGAGGTCGTTTGGCAGGCATCCACATTCCTATGGGAACGTTGCAGCACTGAGAGCTTTGGGACACTAAGAGGCAAGTGTGTGGGAGTTGTGGGGCAAATTGCAAATGATCCAAAGTCTCAGAAAAATGCATGGAGCACTGTTGGCCCAAGAAGGCTTTGCAGAGGACCAGAAAAGTCTCCGCCCTTGCTCCAAGAGACTGGAATCAGCACTGTCTAATTCTTTCCTACAGCTGCCCAGGTCTTGAGCTGGATGGGCCACTTATAGCAGTGCTACGAATGTGAGTTCATTATAAGAATCCGATCAAGGAGTCCTACTTCTTCAGCTGATCTTTATACTTATTTCATCTTCTCTCATGCTCAAGAAAATGACTTCAGAGGGATTTGCCCAATCTCCTCTTCTCTCATCTTTCCTACCACTGCAGCTTTCTCTGTCCTTCCGCATGAAAGAGAACTCAAACCTAATGCAGTTTTATTTTCTTCCATTGTACTTTCTTATATCGTTTAAAACGTACTCTAGAGACCTGGTGAACTCACTAGAATCCTGTATTATAATTCCTTCCAGTTTTTAGAAAAGGTCACATCTGATCGATGATGGTAGTAGAAACAGGGTTTTCCGTTTAAAATTAGAAATGTGATATTCACGCTTTTCCCTAAAGAGCAGATACTTAAAAAACTCTTGTCATCGCACTAAAAAAGAAGCTTGAGCCTAGAGTCGTCCACGCAGAGACTTCTGTGTGTACCTCGAACATCTCTTGTGCCAGTCATACTGAGAAATGCTCCCAACATGAGGAGGGAGCCTCACATTCTGCTTTCCTGTCCTACTCGGTGCCATTGGTACCAGGGAATGGTAAGCACTTGAGAAGAGTTCTCTGTAGTATTGACATAAGAAACATCCAAACCTGGAGAGAATTTTTATGAGTTTATTTAAGCCAAACTGATGATATATGCCAGGGAGCAAGATCTTAACTGTTCCATAGAATAACAGTTTGCAGTTTCTTTTATGCACTCGGAATTAAGGAAGGGGTGTAAGGAAGATTACACGAAAGTGGGAGAAAGCAAGGCGGGATTGGATTACAGGATAGCTAAGATTATATACTTTCTTGAGGGTGGTTACATGTTAGAAGAAGGGGTCTGAAAAGAGGCATTATAAAGGGGTGTTAACCTGGATGCACAGAAACAATGGGCAGGGCTTGCTTAAGGCAAAGATAACCCTTTTACTAAAAATTATATGCCTGAGATGTAACTCCCCACCATGACCTGCCCAGTTAGGAATTTATGACTTATTACAGTTTTTTTTTTTTAAATCCACAGTAGTAACTCAAGTGGTTAAGACTTCGTTTTATCCCAGGGCCATGGTATTGAGGGAATGGAGACAATGAGAGATAATAGAGTTGATTTTTCTCTTTGTTTTATCTTATCCCCAATGTTTACAAAAAGACACCTTTCCAGTCCATCCCCAAAGGCTAAGAGAGAAAGCAGTAGGTCACTGGCTTTATTAGTGAGGTCCTATCTAATTAATGTTCCTGAAGTTTTACCTTCAGGCCAGCAGCAAGCCAGGCAGAAGGGACCATTTTGGGGGAGAAATAGCATCCTGGCTTTGTGGGTACCACAGGTCATGAAAACCTTAGAAGACTTCAGGATCAGAACAAAAAGAATAAATGGAATATGATGGAGATGACATTAATGAGCTATAGTGATGAAGTCATCTGTCCAGCCCATAATCTGTCTTCCAGAGAGGCTGCATTCCTTTGGCCATAAAATTAGCCCTTGGCTACAGCATTGTCTGAACATATATCCTGGTCCTTGCCCCCAGGCTAACTGACCCAAACTGAAAAAATCAATTCTCCCAGGAGTTTAGATTTGAGATCCAGAGAGACTGTTGTTCCTTGCACTGGTTGGTCACTAGAATTGAAGAGATGTAATTTGAAAGCAGTGGGGTAACCACCTTTTGTCCTGTAGATAGAGAAGTCTGAAACCCTCTCTGTAGAGAGAGAAGGAAGGGAATGAACTGACCAGGTGAATGGAAACAGAGAGACCACATGTGGCCAGACAGTTCCTGAAAGATCCTAACTCTGGCTCCTAAGGGAATCTTTGCTCAGGCCTGGTCACATCTTGGATTCTATAAAACCCATCTATTCTTATAATAATCTCTCCCCCACCCCTTTCTTTAATTAAGCCAATATGAGTGAGTTTCTGTTACTTATAACCGAAAGAACAATGGCTAAGGCAGAAGCACAGGAAGGTCCACAGGCCAAGGCAGCAACAGAGGGTGTTCAGGTAAGATTTATAAGGTAAAGTTGTCTACCTGAGCTTAAGGATGGGACTGCAATTGTCCTTACCTGGTCTGGACTGCCCTCCTCCACAAACTCTGAAGGGTTTATTATTGTTGCTTTCTGACACAAGTAAGTCATATTTATATTCTCTTAGTAAAGTTTCAAATAATATAGAAGCATATAGAATAAATACAGAAGTCTTTCATCATACCTACCCAACCATAGATCCTACCTCCAAGATAATCCTTTCTTGTGCCATATTTCATGCCATCTGAAATGCCATCGATTGTAGTATGTTGAGTATCTTTCAAAATACTTTTCTCTACATTCCACATATCTGTAGATTTTTGTATGGTTGTTAGTTTTTATCATTAATAGACTCATTCTAAGCACATTGTTCTGTAAATGTTTTCTGAACAAAATTTCATGGAGATTTTTCCTTTTCAGTAAAAGATTTTGTTCTATCCACAACTACATCTCTAGTGCTAGTACAGTACATAGCACATAGTAGGAACTCAATAGGGAAAGGCTCAACTCATGAATGACAGGTCTCCTTTGTTCTTTTAATGCCTACATGGTCTTCAATAGTACTAATTCAACCTTTCCGCACTAAAGTAATGATTTTGGTTACTTTCTGCTTTTTTACCTTTACCAAAAATACTACAGTGAATATACTGGCTCCATTGTGTTTTTATATCAGAAATAGTTATCATCGAGTCCTCACTATGTTATGGATGCTAAGTACTTTACATGCATTAATTTATGTAATATTCACAGCAGACATCTGAGGTTGGTGCCATTACTATCATTCCTATTTTTCAGTTTTCAGACAAAAACAAGTTAAGTGACTTGCCCAAAAAGTCAGCAGGGAATAAATTCATAGGCAAGGATTCAGAGCCCAAGCAACCTTGCTCCAAAGGCCGAGTTCATATTGCTGTGTTCCTCTGTTTGGATGGTTATCTTGAAGATGAATTGTTATGTCTGAGTGAAAGAACATTTCACTCTAAAAATGCTGCATCAAATGAAGTCACTCTATCATTGTTTGAGAGTAGCTGCTTCCAAGTTTACCTTTGCCAATAATGGATGTTATTGGTTTTCAAGTCATTTAAAAATATAAGTAAAAAATAATATTTTGTTGTTCATTTAATTTGTATTACTTGCCTTACTGGGACACTGAGCTTCTTCCAGTGATTATTGGCTATTTATATTTTTCCTATGACTTGCCTGCTCATTTTCTTTGCCTATTTATTTCTATTGGGTTCTTTGTCTTTTAGTTATTATTTTTAGGAACACTGAATATTATTGCAGATCTGGCAAAAAGTTTCACCTAGGCCATTTATATATTTTTCACTCAAAAGTTTTTAAAATTCGATATAATCGAATTTAGTAGTTTCTTTTTACATATGGCTTTCCCACTCACAATGACAAGATATTCCATTTTTTTCTTCTAACATTTTATTTTTATGTTTAACCTTATATTCCATCTGGAACCTATTTTGGGATATAACTTGGGCTCTAACTTTTTAAGTGGAGACCCAGTGTTCCTAACATTATTCTTTGATGTGCTATGTTTATCATATATTAAATTTCTACAAATACAAGAGTCTGTTTCTGGGCTTTCTATCATGTTTCATTGTCTTAATGGTCTATTCCTGACCCACAATATGTATGTAAAGTATGAAGGCATAGTCGGCACATGATTAATGTCAATTATCTTCTCCATCTCTTTTTAATCTTCCTAGATTCTTTTCCTTCACCCAGTTTCAATTCTACAGATTTATGCCTATTATTTTTTAATCTATTTAGAATCTTCCACCCTGAATTTTAGAGTACACATCTGACTACCATCATATCTAATGAAGCGAGATGATGTGCTCACTTGATCAAATCATTTTTATAGCAACATAGCTATACATAATATAACTTCCTTCTAAATCAGCCAATCACTCTTCGTTGATCAGAATAAGAAACAATTGAATTTCTTCAGGTTGCTTATTAGGGTTCTTGGAGAGAAAATCATTCACAAATCTGCTTGTCAATTATTCTACTGTTAGCTGAATCTGAGGTTTTGAGAAAGGATACAGAGGGATGACTCCCCGTCATGGCTATATGTGCCATTTGTGTCCTTTCTGTTGGTTGGGACAGATGGCATCATTTGATGACTCCCCGTGGCCATGTGGCCTGCCGTAGACCCCCACAGGTGTCTTCGCCACTCCCAGGCTCATTGATTCTCACTTAAGTGACCCACATTTCATCCCTGCCCCTTCTGAGAAGTCTGTCTCCAATAAAGTGTGATTCTTCTGTCACCATATTGCAGTCCAGTTTAGTCTCCACAGTGACAATGACACGATAAGATCCTTCTCAAATAGCGAAAAATAATCTTAAATTTATTTTGCAAGTTACCTATTTTCTACACATTGGTGTTTTAACATTTGTGGCTGTAATAATCTAGTCCCCGTTCCAACTGTTTCTCCATATAACTCAGTACAGCATCTGGTTAAGAGCATGGCCATGGAAGCCAGTCAGCTATGTTTGGACCCCGCTGCCCTCTCAACAAGCTGTGCAACCTTAACTCTCTGCCTACCGCAGTTTACTCATTTGTAAAATGGGGGTGATGATGATAATATAGTCACTTACAGGGTTGTTGTGAGACTAAATTAATAATTGTAAAGTACTTAGAACAGTGCCTGGCACATAATTAAACCCTGGAAATGTTTACTAAAATAAGTAAAATGATCCATAAAGCCTTTCCTACATTTCCATTAATCTTCCCATGTCATTCCTTTTACTCCACATAAAATCTGGTTTGTTATTTATGTTTCTCTCTCATTCCATATTCATGTGAAAATATTCTTTATGTCAACAAGGCTCAGAATACGTGTTTTTTTCCCATCCTCCATAGATGCCCTGCAGATTTCTGAGATTGATTATCTCATAGATATACTAGTAGTAAAAATACTACTACTATTACTACTACTACTACTACTACTACGAAGAAAGAAAGAAAGAAAGAAAGAAAGAAAGAAAGAAAGAAAGAAAGAAAGAAAGAAAGAGAAAGAAAGAAAAAGAAAGAAAGAAAGAAAGAAATTTGCATGTATGAAGAAAACTTTTAAACTTTCCTGAAAGAAACAAAAGATTTGCCTAAGTGGGAAGGAAAACTCCCTATCATAAGAATGTCAATTAACTCAATAAAAATACCAATAAATTTTTCTAGATAAGGTGATTATAAAGTTTATGTGAAAGATAAAAACAAACATATCCTGGAAAACTCTTAAAAAAGAGAGAAATGAGGAGGGAACTATGCTTAGCAGATTGAAAAACTCTTCTATAAAGCTTCATGTGGTCTTGATACACAAATTCACAGACTGACCAATAGATTAGAATAAGAAATGAGCCTTTCATGTGTGATAAAGGCGATAAATCAGTAAGAAAAGGTGAACTATTGGAGCAGTTAGCAGCCATCTCGAAAACCATATATAGATGATTCTTATCAGCAGTAGTTATATTCTATAAAGATTCTGCAACATGAAATTAGCGAATGCTGAACCACTTTTGCTAGAAGAAATACAGGATTAGGTTTCTGCAAGTGTCTGGTCACATTTTCATCAACTAACCACTACAAGTGTGCTTCTGTGTAACGACGCCTTATTAGTATACTTTGTTTCCTCATTAACATTGTACTTATGGCCAATAGCACTATAACTCACACCCGAACAAAGCTTACCTGACATGCATATTTTCTCTAGAAGGCACATTATAGCCTTTTCGTGCTTGACAATACTAGATAGTACTTTAGCAGTATATGTTGGGCCCATTTTCAACAGCAAAATCACCAAACAAACAGCACGGAAATGCGAAAAATGTGGTATTACGTAAACCACAAAATGGAAACTCGTTTACAGTACAAGAGTTGAAAAAAGAAAGCAGAGCATCGCCCGCCAATGAAAATTTGAGTTGCCTCAGCTGGCAACTCAAATTTTCATCGCTCTTTGCATGTCCACAAATGACAACAAAAGCACTGAGAGTATTAATTTGGGAATTACAATTAAATTTTAGCAAGCAGATAAATTTGTAATTACAAAATCTGTGAATAATGAGGATAGACTGTATTAGAGCCATCTCTTATATGGTACACTAGGATACATCTCAAAGAATCAAATCTTGAAATGTAAAATAAAATAATCATAAAGAGGTAGAAAAGATAGTGGAGAATTTTCTTTATGACTTTGGAATGGGGAAAACCTTTCTAATTAAGAAACAAAATCGAAAAGCCTCAAATAAAGATGGCTAAATTTGACTGAAGTAAATAAACAAACAAAAACAAACTACTTCAAGACAAAAAAAGAACTACTATAACCAAAGTCAAATTTAACTTACTAAATAACCAAAATAGCAAAAGATAAGTGACAAATCAGGAAAATATTTGTAATTTGTAGGAGAGCAGAAGGCTAATCTCTCCAGATTACAAAATGTCCTAGACATAGACAAGAAAAAACTAAACTCTAATAAAAAAATTGAAAAAGGATATGAAAAATTCACAGAAAAAATATATAAACAGCTCATAAAACATAAGAAAAGATGCTCAAATTTATTAATAGTAAAAGAATGTAAACTAAAGCTATACTTAGATATTATTGCTCATCCATCAGACTAGCAAAAATCCAAAAGATTTTGTAATGATATGATGATGCTGATTTGCGGAAACATGTATTTTCATACCTTTCTATTAGGAGTTTTAATTGGTACAGCCTGCATAGAGGACAAATTCCCAACAATTATCAGAATTTGAATGGATATAACCTTTGACCTAGAAATTTACTCTTAGGAATTTGTCCTATACTAAGCACATGCAAAATGATCAATGGACAGGGGTTATTCATTGCAATGTTGTTGGCATTAACCAAAGATTAAAATGACATAAGGATTGAATATACTATGGCTATACAATGGAAAACTGCAGCTATAAAAGTACGTGAAAAAGCTCTTTATGGATTAAGACAAAAAGATCGCCAAAATATATTGTTAAGTGAAAAGCAAGACGCAGGAATTTATGTTATCCTTTGTGTAAAAGGGGAAGAAAAAATTATGTGCACTAGCTTGCATATGCATAAAAATTCAATGGAAAGATTATTAAGAAACTAACAGTGGTTACCTACTCTGGGAACTGAGAAAATAGAGGAATAAAGTGGGAAGGAGGCTGTTTTAGAATTCCTGATATTTCACCTTTGGGAATACATTCCATGTCCAAAAAATTAAATAGAAAATTTTATTTAAAAATGGAAGCTGGATAGATTGGTTTATAAGATGAAGGCACATTATCCTTTTATCAACGCAAAAACAGAAAGGCAATTAGAACTCCAGGAAGAAAACAAACAAACAAGTGAACAAACAAGCTAAACATGAAAGTCCTTGTCCAAACTGAAAGCAAACTAAAATTCATCATGATTTCTGTAAATGATATTCCATATGCAAAGTGAATCCCTTTACTCTCAATGCTTAGTACAGTATTATTCAGGACTCATCTATTCTCTGGGTCCCAGATTCTTGAGCAGTCAATTCAGGTCATTAGGTTCCATTTTAAATTCAGCCCAGCCTGTTACACCTTGACCAAATGAAGATCAATGACATCCAAAAGAGAGGTAATCATGACTGGAAAAATCACTATTTGGTCCAGCCACCTTGTTTTTTTGTAAACTTACAAAACTATTAAAATGAAATCTAAACCCAACTATTAAAAAGAAAAAAAAAACTTCCTGTAAAACTTGTACACTTCTCTATATAACATATAATAATCTAAAAACTCAACTTAGCCTGGTTATTCTACCAGCCTGACCAGCCTCTGGGAAGACAAGAATGATTCAAAAAGTCGATGAAATTGTATAATTACCTTTACGAAAAGCTCTTTGGCCAATACCAACATTGTTTAGTTTCTTTTTACAGTCAGACTGCAATAAAGAAAAGAGGTGTGTGACAGAGAAGTCCGTGTTATTTTCTCTCAACTCTTCCTGGAGTTCCAAGAGTTGCCATCCAAATTCTCTCTACCTGAATCAAACAGCCTCTGAGAATTCCAAAAGTACAGAGGAAGCCTTAGTTTATGGATACAATTATGTGATTATGGCATTTAAACATGGAATAGGCTCGAGAGCAGGGGTCAGCAAACTATAGCCCATGGACCAAATATGGCCCACAGCCTGTTTTTGTGAATAAAATTTAATTGGAACATGGTCACACCCAGTCATTTATGTATTGTTTACAGCTGCTTTTATGCTACAAGAGCACAGCTGAGTAGTTGCAACAAGAGAATGTATGGGCCACAAAGCCAAAAATATTTTCTATTTAGCCCTTTACAAAAAAAGGAAAAAAGAAAAAAAAATTACAGTACTCTGCTCAAGAGTATCTGGGCCTGGCATCCAGCTGATTTCCACTGACAAAATCAGACAAATATGATAGCATATGTAGGCTGAATCACCACTAAAATGACTGCTTTGGGGATATAGATATAGACAACATTATCAATATTATATATAAATATATATGTGTATATGTATGTATATACATACATATATGTATGTGTATGTGTATGTGTAGTAGCACAGTCTTTAAAACAACAGTAATTGAGGAACAAGTTGTTCATTCAAAGAGAATAATAATAATCTTTCCCTATTCTTTTTTTCACAAGACTCCAATGTGTTCTATATACCTAAGGGAGGCAGCCTGTTTTAATGGAAAGAGCAGATTGATCCAGTTAAATTCAGTTCTCTCACATTCTGATTCCCTGGACACCACTACCCTTCTCTGGACCCTGGAAATACTATTTCCTTCCTTAAAGAGAGGATCAATGAGACCACATGTACAGTGCCCTGCACATCGTCAGCACCCAACAAATGGTGATTATTAGTTTTACTATACCTACTCTCATCTGCCTGGATCCCACTCTTCTTTTCTTGCTTTTTTCATTCCCTGGTCACATTAATCAACCACCATTTCCTTTAAGAAACTAACGGTGGTTACCTACTCTGGGAACTGATAATATCTTTATTGATATCCTTTCTCTTATATGTATTTAGGTACTTACTTTTTAACTTCAAATTACTGAAGGCTGGAAGCCTCACTAAGTTGCCACTAACTAGTAATCAAAAAGAAAACATGTAGTCATTCAGAATATACATGTACTTTTAATAGTTAACATCACAATAAGTAAAGAGAAATCCCCACACCCAAGAACTGAAGAGGAAACTGAAAATATGAACAATAAATATGGGGACTGACTCTGTGAAGGTCCTAGCAGAAAGGAAGAGATACTAGTTTTAGTAATCTAGGGATTTGGGTTTCAATACCCATGTGAAGACAGAAAAGCCCCATGTAATGCTAGGAGTTGGAAATGAGATATCTATATAAAGATCGACACCTTATAGTGTGGGAAAAAAACTATCCATCAGTATGTAAGGATCATAAGAAATTTGTCAATCTCTTCTTAGGCTCTGGATTAAAAAAAAAAAGAAGTTTTTGTCTTGACAATTCAAAAATGTAGTCCCCTACCATACATGGGTTTGGACTTTGAATTTACACTCTCTATGTGATCTGAGGATACCAAAGATGTCCAATGTCTTTTTATTTTATATATTTTGTATATATAATTATATACAATGTCCAATGATTTAATATATTTTTGTAAGCTCATCTTCAGTGTTTTTTATTTGCGAGAATACTGTGCAGCTGAATTAACATAATCTGGTAGGAGGACACACAAAAGTACTCTGGACAGATATACCTTCAGCAAAGGCTGTAAAGGATTCTGACAGAAAAAAATAAAAAAATAAAAAACAAAACCTGAAGAGAAGCTCATAATAAAAAATAACAATGTTAAACATTTTAAAACATAATTCACCATGAGTAAACAACAGTATGGACCACAAAAACACATACAATCACCGAGAATCTTAGATATAGTCTGCATGCATAAAATAGATACTTTTAAAGTTATTAAAGATGAGAACTTCCACTTGGGGCCAATATGAAGTAACAGAGATTGGATTTGCCCTTCCTTTTGAAACAACCAAAAAGGAGGACAAAATATATTAAACAATGGTTCTCAGATATTGGACATCTGGCAGTTCTGGACAGTGACACTTGAGAAAAAGGAATTATGGAAGTGAGCCCAACGACTGCCTCAGCTTACTGCTTGGAGGGAATTTCCAGGCCGCAACACGGGAAGGGAGAATGGCGGCAGAGGCTTGAAGTCACCATGAGTCAAGAAGAGAGAGCTGGAAGACAGAGAGGCTGACATGGCTGGAGCTCACAAGACAGAGAACCAGAGAGGTGAAACGACACAAGAGAGAGTTCCAGTGTTCATCAGAGACTCTTGAGTCTTCAGCTGAATACAGACCAGAACACGCTTTTGAGAAAATTACCCAAGAATGGGGAAAGAATCAACCCAAAAGAGTAGAGGGGACAATTCCCAAAGCTCACACAAGGACAGAAATAGTTCATTGTCCCACTAGCCAGCATGAAAACCCCATAATTCAAGGGCATTGAGTAGAACACTTAGAAGGATGTTACCTCATTAATAACAGGATTAAGAAGAAAAAAATGTTGTGATTGATAAAGAGGGACATTTAATAATAATGAAGGGGTCAATTCATCAAAAATAAATAATATTTGACTTGAAGAGATGTAGCTGAGAGCCTGGGGAAACCAAGGAGGCTAGTATTTGCAAGATACAGACACAGAAAGAGAACTCCAGGGAGCTGCAGAGGGTTCCCTTGAGTATTCAGTATTCAGCTGAGTGTGATAAGCATATATGTGTGAGGAAATTCACCAAGGCTGGGGAAAGAACCATCCAAAAAATTTGGAAGTAACAGTGCCCAGTGCTCACACATAGCTAGGAATGGTGCCTGCTTCTACCAGCCAGGGAAACCTTATGATTCTCAGAGTGTGAGGGAGAATACACAGAAGACTCTTGTATCGGTAGTGGGGAATAATTAGTTCTCTGCTGAGCACTGCTCCAGCTTTGCCTAATAAACCTTAAAAGCAAAACTTGAATGCATCAAACTGTTTCAAGCAACTTAACTGTCTCAGGACAAAGGGCAAAAAACAAAAATATCCAGCACCCATCAAGGAAAAATTCACACTGACTGGGATCCAATAAAAAAAAATTCCCAGATATGAAAGGGGAGACAAATATGACCCATAATGAGAAAATTGATACCAAACCAGAACTGACACAAATATTAGAATTAGCAAACATAGTCGTTAAAACAGTTAGTATAACTATATTCTACATGTTAAAAAAAAAAGTTAAGTGGAGATATGGAAGATATAAAAAAAGAACAAAATGAAACTTCTAGAGAAGAACACTACAATGTGTAATATGAAAAATGTGCTGGATAGGATTAATGGAAAATTAGATTTTGTAGAGAAAAAGGTTAATAAATCTGAATATGAAACAATAGAAAACATCAGAAACTCAGAAAGAAAAGGGAATTTTTTTAATGAGCATGGTATCAGTGAGCTATGGGAAAACTTCAAGTGGCCTAATATATTTGTAATTGGAGTCCTTGAAAAAGAGGAAATATGAGAGCAGAAAAAATATTTCAAGAAGTAAGGACCATAATTTTTCAAAATTTGATGAAAACTATGAGCCCAAGGATCCAAGAATCTCAGCAAATCCAAGCAGAAGAAATATTAAGAAAACTATACCAAGACTCATCATAATAAAATTGTTCAGAACAAGTGATTTAAAAAAACCCAAAAAACTAAAAAGCAGTCATATTTAAAAAAAAAAAAAGAACAACATTCCTGGGACGCAAGGTTGGTACAATATGTGCATTCATTTCATGTGATATACCATATTAACAAATCAAAAGATTAAAATCATATGATCATGTCAATAGACCAATGCAGAAAAAGCGTTCAACAAAATCTAGCATCTATTTATGATAAAAACTCTCGGCAAAGTGGAGACAGAGAAAACATACCTCAATTTAATAAAGGCCATATATGACAAACCTACAGCTAACGTCATACTCAATGGGGAAAGGCTGAAAGCATTTTTCTTAAGATCAGGAACAAGACAAGGATGCCCACTTTCACCACTCCTCTTCAACATTGTATTGGAAATCTTAGCCACAGCAATAAGACAAGAGAGAGAAATAAAAGGCATCTAGATTTGGAATGGAAGAAGTAAGATTCTTGTTATTTGCAAATGACATAATTCTATATAGAGAACCCTAAAGATTCCACCCAAAACCGTTAGAACTGATCAATGAATTCAGTAAAGTAGCAGGATACAAAATTAATATTCGGAAGTCAGTGGCATTTTTATACACCAATGATGAACTTTTAGAAAGAGAAATTAAGAAAACAAGCCCATTTACAATTACATCAAAAACAATAAAATACCTGGGAATCAAATTAACCAAGGAGGTAAAGAACCTGTTCTCAAAAAATTATGTCATTGAAAACAGAAATTGAAGAAGATACAAATAAATGGAAGCATATACCGTGGTTATAGGTAAGAAGAATCAATATCGTTAAAATGACCATACTACCCAAAGTAAACTACAGATTCAATGCAATCCCAAAATACCCATGGCATTTTTCAGAGAGCTAGAACAAATAATCCTAAAATTTATATGGAACTATAAAAGACCCCGAATAGCCACAGCAATCTCAAGAAAGAAGAACGAAGGAAGTATCACACTACCTGATATCAAACTATACTATAAGGCTACAGTAATCAAATCAGCATGGTACTGGCATAAAAATATACATTGATCAATGGAACAGAATAGAGAGTCCAGAAATAAGCCCATGCCTATATGCTCACTTAATATATGACAAAGGAGGCAAGAATATACAATGGAGTTAAAACAGTCTCTTCAATAAATAGTGTTGAGAAAATTGGACAGATATAAGCAAAAAAAGAAAAGAGAAACTGGACTGCCTTCTTACACTGTACACAAGAATAGACTCAAAGTGGATTAAAGACTTAAATGTGAGACCTGAAATCATATAACTTCTAGAAGAAGACATAGGCAGTAATCTCTCTAATATTGCCATTAGTAATTTATTTTCAGATGTACCTCCTCGGGCAAGAGAAACAAAAGAAAAATAAACAAATGGGACTACATCAACTAAAAAGTTTTTGCACAGCAAAGGAAACCATCAACAAAATGAAAAGACAACAGAATGAATAGAAGATATTTGCCTATGATACATCTGATAAGGAATTAATATCTAAAATATATAAAGAACTCATATGAGTCAACAACAAAAAACAAACAAATTTTTAAAAATGGGCAGAAGACCTGAATAGATATTTCTCCAAAGAGAAAATACAGATGGCCAATAGACATATGAAAAGATGCTCGAGGTCACTAATCATCAGAGAAATACAAATTAAAGCCACAATGAGATATCATCTCACATCTGTCAGAATGGCTAGTACTGGCGAAGATGTGGAGAAAAGGGAACCCTCATATACTGTTGGTGGGATTGCAAATTGGTACAGCCGCTATGGAAAACAGTCTGGAGGTTTCTCAAAAACTTAAAAATGGATATGCCTTTTGACCCAGCAATTGCACTTCTGGGTACTTATACAAAGAAAACCAAGACAATAATGTATAAATATCTACGCACCCCTTTGTTCATGGCAGCACAATTTACAATAGCCAAGATATGGAAGTAACCTAAATGCCCATCAACAGACAATTGGATAAAGAAGTTATGGTTCATATATACAATGGACTATTACTCAGCCATTAAAAAATGAAATCTTACCATTTGCAATGACTTCAATGGATCCAAAGGTTATTATACTGAGTGAAATAAGTCAGACAGAGAAAAATAAATACCATATGATTTCACTTATATGCAGAATCTAAGGAACAAAAAGAACAAACTAATAAAAAATGGACACACAAATATAGAGGACAATATGGTGATGGCCAGAGGAGAGAGGGTTTAGGGGGTTGGGAGAAAGGGGTGAAGGGTTAAAGAAGTACAAATTAGTAGTTGATAGACGGTCATAGGGACGGAAAGCACAGGATAGGGAATGCAGTCAGCATTAATGTAATGGCTAGGTGGAGAGCCAGAGGAAAGAAAGAGCAGTCAGGGGGATTGCTTCATAAACTATATAAATGTCTAACCAATGTACTGTATACTTGAAACTAATAATAAAATAAAATTAAAAAAAAAACAACTTAAAAACAGCCATATTAAAAATAAACTGAAACAACACGTTATGTTACATCACACTTTCTGAGTTCAAGTTATATTGCAAAGCTATAGTCATCAACAAAGCATGGTATTGGCATGAAAATAGACACATAGATTAATGGAACAGAATAGAGAGCACAGAAATAAAACCACGCCTATGCAATCAATTAATTTATGCCAAAGGAGCCAATAATATACAATTATGAAAGGGCAGTCTCTTTAATCAGTGGTGTGGGAAAACTGAACAACCATATGCAAAAGAATGAAACTGGTCCACTATGTTACACCATATACAAAAATCAACTAAAAATGGATTAAAAGATTAAAGGTAAGACCTGGAACCATAAGAATCCTAGAAGAAATCTTCTTGATATAGGTCCTGACAATGATTTTTTGGATTTGACACCAAAAACAAAAACAACAAAAGCAGCAATAAACAAATGGGGGCTGTATTAAACTAAAAAAGCTTCTGCACATCAACAAAATGAAAATAGAACCTGAAGAATGGGAAAAATATTTGCAAATCACATATCTGATAAGGAGTTAAAATCTAAAATATTTAGAGAACCTATAAAACACAATAGAAAAAAAGAAACAATTCAATTCAAAAATGGGCAGAGGAACTGAACATTTTTCCTAAGAAGACATACAAAAAGAGCCAACAGGCACATGAAAAGGTACTCAACATCACTAACCATCAGGAAAGGAAAATGCAATTCAAAACCACAATGAGATATAACCTCACACCTGTTAGAAGAGTTGTCATAAAAAAACAAGAGGTGACAAGAGCTGGCAAAGATATGGAGAAAATGGAGCCCTTGCACACTGTTGGTGGGAATGTAAATTGGTGTAGTCACTATGGAAAAGAGTATGGAGGTGCCACAAAAAGTTAAAAATAGAACTAAGATATGATTTAGCAATCTCACTTCTGGGTATATATCCAAAAAATAAAAATAAATAAAAACAGGATTTCAAAGAAATATTTCCACTCCCATGTTTATCACCGCATTATTCACAATAGCCTAGATATGGAAACAACTTAAGTATCCATCAATGGATGAATGAATAAAGAAGATGTGGTAAGTATATACACAATGGAACATTATTCAGCCACGAGAAAGAAGGAAATCCTACCATTTGCAACAACACAAATAGACCTGAAGGAAATCATGCTAAGTGAAACAAGCAGAAAAAGACAAATACTTCATGGTATCACTTATAAGTGTATCTCAAACAAACAAACAAAAAAAAGTGAAGCTCATAGAAGCTCATAGAGTAGAAAAGTGGTTGCCAGGGGCTGGGGCTGGGAATATAGGTTGTTGAAAGAGTACAAACATTCAGCTATAAAATGAATAAAGTCTGAGGATCTAATGTAAAATATGATGACTACAATTAGTCACACTGTATTATATAATTGAAATTTGCTAAGAGAGTAGAATTTAAATGTTCTCTCACACATACACACACAAAATGTGAGGTGATGGATGTGTTAATTAACTACATGGCGGGAATCCCTTCACCATGTAGATACATATATCAAATCACTACAATTTTGATTTATAATATATTACAATAAATAAAATCCTACAATTTTATTTATCAATTATTCTTCAATTAAACTGAGAAAAGACTAAGATGTAGCATGTGGGGGAACAAAGATAATTTGCCAGAAACAATGCAAATGAGAAGATAGCAGACAACATTTATTAAATACTTAAAAAAAATAAATCGTCAGCCTAGAATTCTTCTATAGGCAGCAAAAATGTCATTTAAAAATGAAGGTGAAATACGCCTCTTATCATATATTCAAAACATGAAAGAATCCACCACCAGTCGACCCACACTACAAAAAATATTAAAAGACGTCCTTCAGGCAAAAGAAAAAAGATATTGGATAAAAATATGGATCTACACAAAGGAAGAAAGAGCACTGCAAATAGTAACTACATAGGTAAATATATAAGATTTTTATCTTGTTATATAAATGCCTGTAAAGGTAACTGACTCTTTAAACAAAAGCAATAACTTGTTAATGTGGGTTTTATAACAGATGTAAAACACATGACAATAGCACAAAGTTGAGGAAGAAAGTAATGGAAGCATACTATTGAAAAGTTCGTATACTATCTAAAGTAATATAATATCAGTTGAAGGTAGAATGTAATAAGATAAAAATGTGTATTATAAACCCTAAAGCAACTTCTAAACTAATAAAAAGTTATAGCTAATAGTCTAAAATAGGACATAAAATGAAGTCACAAAATATATTCAATTAATCCAAAAGAAGTTACAGAGAGAATGGGGAACAACGACTAGATAGGACAAATAGGAAAAAAAAAAGGAAGATGGTAGATTTAAACCTAGCCATATCAATAATCATATATAAATGGTCTAACTGCCCTAAATAAAAGGCAAAAATTGTCAGATTGGATTTAAAAATGTGAAGCTCAATTACATGCTGCCTAGAAGAAACTCGTTTCAAATAAAAAAGCACAGATCCCCTTGTTCCCTTTGAGAAGGAAAAGGTTTTCTCTGAGTTTTAGTTGTTCATACCTGTTACAGTTTTATCACTGGGGCCACCCTTGGGTTAAAGGGAGACAAAGGAGGAAACCAAACCAGGAAACTCATTCCCACATTGATTGTTCTTCAGGAACAATCTTGATCTGACTTTCCTCCCCAGTTTGAATATCATTGTTCATTTTTCACAGCCTTCAAGTAAGTTCTTTTTAAAATTCCATTCAGAGTTATTGGTTGTAATCTGTGAGAAATATAAGCCATAGTGGATTTACTTCATCCTGACCAGCACCAAAAGTCACAAATAAGTTTTTAAGGCAGGCAAAGGATATAAACATATCAGGCAGTAGGAGAGAACCATAAACTGATAAATTCGTTGAAAAAATGTTGACATTCATTTATAATCAGGGAAATGGAAGTTAAAATGATAAAATTTATACACAGTAATTTAGCAATTTTTAAATCATCTGATAACATCAAGAGTGGAGGAAGATATAAGGAAAGAGGAATCCTTTATATTTTAGATGGAATTGTAAATTGGTAAAACCGATTTCTAACTAAAGACATAATAGAAATTAAAAGAATTAAGAGAGAATATCATAGGGAAACTCTATAGCCACAAATTTGAAAATCTGCAGGAAATAGGCAATTTCCTAACAAAATAAAAATTGCCAGCATTAACTGAAGAAGTAGAAAGGTTGAATAGACCAATTTAAAAGCAGTTGAAAATGACAAGAAATCTACCATTAAAAGTAGTACTAAGTCCAAATAGGTTTAGAACTGAGTTTCATCTAAGCTATAGGACAAATTATTATAAATCTATTTAAATTATTCCAAGTCATATGGAAATATAGAAAACTCTCTGACTCATTTTACTAGCAAACATTTCAAGAACCAAATTGGTTAAATATAGTACAAAAGAAAGAAGATCAAGCTCACCCATTTATTTAGAAAGAAAAATTCTAAACAAAATATTAGCAAATAAAATGCAGCAATATACACAATTATAATATAATGTGATCGATTGGGGTTTATTTTAGAGATTCAAAGATGGTATGATAGCAAAAGATTGATTGACATAATCCATTACATAATGAAATCAAAGGAGAAAAATTATCATCATTCATCTTCTATCATCATCTGTCAAGATGTTCAAAACTAATAAATATTCGGAAGCATAGCTGAGAGAGGGACCTCCTGATTACCTTTTAAGGCCCTGAATTCTAGTTTTATATAATCGGCACTTCATTTGTCCTTAATTATATAAACAAATACATTTCTCTTTTTTCTTCAGATATTTTGAGTTGGAATGCTAGCACATCGTTACAATACTTATATACTAATCTAAGCATCAACAGAAAAACTATTAAAAAATAAAAAATTATTCAATAAAAAGATAATCATATACAAAGTAAATACTTTAAAATCAATAGAGAACTGTCTTACATTGCTGGTGGGGATGCAAAATAGTGTAGCCTCTTTGGAAAACAGTTTGGCAGTTTCTCAGAAAGCTAAACATAAACCCAACAATTCCACTCCTACATATCTACCCAAGAGAAATAAAACCATATGTCCACACAAAGACTTTATGTGAATGTTCATGGTAGCATTATTTGTAACAGTCCAAAACTGAAAACAACCTAAGTGTCCATCGTGAATGGATAGAGAAAATGTAGTATAAACATACAGTGAAATATTCAGCATTAACGACAAGTTACTAACACATACTATGTCATAGATGAAACTTGAAAAACATTATGCTTAATGAAAAAAAAAAAATCCGGACACAAGAGACTACATAATGTATGATTCATTTATATGAATTATCCAGAAAATGCATAGACAGAAAGTGAATTAGTATTCACCTGGGGCTGGGGAAGGGAACTGGGGTTAACTGTAAATAGAGTGAGAGATCTTATTGGAGGAAAGAAAATAATCTAAAATTAATTTATGGTGATAGTTGCACTACTTAGTAATGTTAATAAAAATTATTGAAATGCACACTTGAATGGGTGAATTCAATGATACCGTAAAATTTACCTCAATAAATCTGCTTAAAAAATGGAAAATAAAGCTAATAGATATACAAACATTAATCAAGTAAAATATAGAAAAAAACATTCCATTCACAACCATAGAAATTATAAATTACTCAGGAATAAGTAACCAGAAATGTTTGAGAAGTGTCAGAAACTATAAAATTTTACTATGAACATTAAATCTTGAATAGAGAGATGTATCTTGTTTTTTTAAAAGTGAATTTCAACATCACATTTTTTTCCTAATGTAAACAATAGATTCAATGTGTTCACATCAAAATCTCAGCATAATTTTTTTAGAAGGAACTGAAAAAATTATTCTTGACCTCATTTAAAATTATAAACATGTGAAAATAGCCAGCAAAACTCTTTTTTTAAAAAAAGAGCAAGAGATGGAATATGTCATATAATATATTATTATCAAAACTACAATTCTTAAAACAGTACAAAAGAATTTATAGATAGATATATCAATGGAATAGAATAAAAAATAGTAAATTAGCAAATAAGCAAATAAATATGCAAATTTAATATATTATAAATCAAATTTCAAAGCAAAGGAAAAAATATGGAATAGTCAATTCATAGTATTTGGACTGGTGTCAAGTCATTTGGAAAAACATAAAGCGTGATTCTGACCTCACTTCAAATGCCAAAATAAAATCCAGATGGATGCTATTTTTATAATAGCTGAGTACAGAAGACTTTTCTAAGCATTTCACAAAGATCGGTGTCTATAGAGGAAAAGATGATAAATTGGATTGCATTTTAGCTAATAGTATTTGAGAGTTCACTCGGTACCAGGTAGTTTTCTAAGCATTTTACAACTAGTAACGTATTTAACCCACACAACAAAGTAGCAGCCCCATAAACTGACCTATTTTATGCACGTCCATCCTCAGAGTCTCTCAGCCCTTCCTTGACTCAGCCATTTGCTCTGCTTCACTCACCACCTCAGCCAAAGGACTTCATGCAGGACCTCTGTGGTTCTGCTGCCTGAGTCTGGGTAGCCACTTACCTAGAGTCTAATGGCTCCTCCCACAACCTGTCAAGTCAGATGAAGTACCACTTCACAGGGTATGGGATCTGGTTGCCCACAGCTGCCAAAATGCCTAAATATGCAACCCAGAAGTGAAGGAAAGTTAACGTCCGGTGGGGCAAATATTGACACCCAAGAAAAGACAGGAAGCTGGAAGATAAAATCCCTCTCTCCCTCCTCCCCACTGATCGCTTTGAGACCCAGGTTGTCATTCAGCCTGGAGGCATCTTGCCTGGCAGAGAGGCTCACCCACTGAGCAATTGGTTTTGTCTTTGTAGCTGAGACAATGGCTGGGGTAGTAAGACGTTACCTTGCATTGCTTCCCTTACTTCCCTGCCTCACTTTCCCCTTCACTCATTCTTGCTACCCTGGTCTAACACCTCTCATATAAAGCATTAGCACTTAATCTTTGCTCCAGTCTCTGCTTGTTAGGGAATCTACAGCAGGACTTGAATTAATAAAATATTACTAAATACAGAGATAATATACAAACCTGAATTATATTTTTATATATAAGTATATATAAATTATATGTAAATGTATATAATGTCATATATTTATATATTTTTATATATAGCAACAACCCACAACAACATAAATATGGCTTTAACAGCCATATTTAATACCCAGGAATAAATAATACCCAGGAATAAATCATATAGAAAATGTGCAAGATACTCAGAAAACCATAAAACATTATCAAAAGAAATTAATAAGGACTACTACAAATTGGAGATACATCTCATACCAATGACATAAAACTAAATATTATGATGATGTCATTTCTTCTCAAATTTATCTATAAATTTAACACAGTCCAAAAGTTTTAGCAATTTTTTGTTTGGTAGGTATTTTTTGTGTGTGTGATAAATGTGTGTAAAGGGTCAAGAATAACCAAAATGACCTTGAAGAAGAACAAATGGAGAAGGACTTGCTCTAACAGATGTGAAGCTACAGGAAATTCAATACCATACTGACACAAAGGATGACAAATAATGGAAGAGAATAGAACACAGAATCAAACTCATTCATAAGCAAATAGGCCATGATGCTAAATACATTATTGGATCCTTACTTCAGATCATACCTAAAATTAATTCTAGGTAAATTAAAGATGAGATGAGAAAGATAAAAAAAAGAAAAAAAAGAAGAAAAAATTATAGGAAAAAGATAAAGTTTGACTTCATCAAAACTTAGAAATTCAGTTAATTGTAGGAACTATATACAAAGGGAAATATCAAGCCATGGATCAGGAGAAAGTATTTGCAACATGTATAACTGGCAAAGTTATAGTACTTAGTATATTTTTTGTTTCTAAGGCATACATTTTTCCACATTTACCATCATGAAAATTGGGTGCATATCGTCATCAATGGCAAGTTATAATTTAACTGACAGTGTTCTTTTTCTTAATGTAATATAAAATAGTAGCACATTTTCTAATCAATGCCATCTTAGATTTGATGAAAAATGTAAGTAATACTTAAGAATCATTAAATAAAATACAAACAACTCAAGAGAAAAATGGACAAATGACTTGAATAGACACTTTATAAAGAGAAAACCAAAATAGTCAATAATCATGTGAAAAGAAACAACCTCATTAGGAATTAGGTAAATGTAAATAATACCACAATAAGATTCTACAGATAGGCAAAAAGTTTCAAATCTGACAATACCAAATGTTGTCACAGATGTGAAGAAATAGAACCTTTCATCCACTGCTGGTCAAAGAGTAAATTGGTAAAACCACTTTGGAATATAATTTGGATTACCTAATAAAGATAAATATATACAAACCGTATGATTCAACAAGCCCTCTCCTAGGTACATGTCATAGAAAAACTTTTATACATTTACACCAGGAGATGTATATAAAATACTTATAGTAGCAATATTTATAATATCAAAACACTAGGAACAACACAAATATCTATCAACAGTCCAATGACTAAACAAACTGATTTATATCCATGCAATGGAATATTATACATTACTGAAAATAAACTACAGCTATATGTAGCAATATGAATGAATCTCATTAACAATACTGAATGAAAGAAAGTTACAGAAAAATGCATTCAACGTAATTCCTTTTATATAACATTCAAATAGTCAAAACTAAATTAATTTAGCAATATATATGTGTAGGGTGCAAATGTGAAGAAAAACAGGACAATTGTCATAGAAATCAAGGTCATGGTTTCCTATGGAAGACTGAGAAGTGTTTGTGGTCATGAAGGGGCACAGAGAGCTTTTAAGGTGTAGGCAATTTTCTATTTCTTAACTTGAGTAGCGGTTGCACTGGTATACATTTAATTATCATTCATTGAGATGTACACATCCATTTACATAATCATCTGGAGGTATGACAACATATCACAACTTCTTAAAAAGAAAAGAACAAAAAATCAGATTGTAAAGCAATATGTTTGCATTTAATTTTCATACTTATACATATGGTAAGTGCTAATGAATAGAAAATTCTGGAACATTACATAAACTTCTTAATTAATGGGATATGACCTCTGGGGTTTTGAGTTGTGAGTTTGTAAGATATTCATAGTCTATGTTATCTGAATTTTTATGATAAGCACATATTACTTAGTAATTGATTATAAGTAAGATTTTTAAACAATCAAGAACATCATTTCAGGAAAAATGTACCAGGCATTGAAGCTAGCCAACTTTCACTCAAACAATTCAAATTGAACATTTTCATAAACTTTCAAATTCTTTACCATATTGCCCAGTTGCTAAGAATCAGATTCCAAAGGTCAATTGTAGCCCTTATGAAAAACCTATTATACAAGCACAGCCAAAATTCTGGTGCTGACAAGAGCCCGAACTGCAGTCCCACCACCACATTATATCACAGTTAACTATGTCTGTTATAAATAATTCTCAGCTTCTTCAGACACATCCTAGGGCCTTTTGTAAATATATCAAGAACCAAAGACACTCCAAAATTTACACGAACATCTTACAGCTTGCCAGAGTCATGGAAAATGAGGCAGGGCATGACAGCAGCAGGATGTGGCAAATGTAAAAGTTGCAAACATAGATTAAACCTCGCACATCACCGTCAAGTTTAATCAGCTCTAAAATAAAAACAAATCCCATTATCCTGTCTATAGCTATTTAATACGATGAGATTTCTATACCCTAAAGTTTTTACCAATCGAGTTTATGCGCCTGATTTCTACTCCATAACTACATTCTTGTCAGCATTTTCTTTTTCTTTTCTTTTTTAAGTGAAGAATACCTATACCAAACATTTCTATTTGTAATTACCAAAACCCCATCCTCAACTCCCTGACTGCTGGCTCTCCCAAATAACAGAGGGGCCCAATCGCAGGCAGTTTTAATCATGACGATGCTCACACTTTCGACGTTGGCTCTGAACCTTGCCCTTTACCCAGGCATTAAACCAAGGGTGTGCTGATAAATGATTAGCAACCAGCTTTCAGGAGGGTAGAGGCTGATTTGTAGCATTTGCTGATTTCCATGGTGTAAATACTACACAATGGACCATTTCAGGCCGCCTGCGTTTATCTCTGCACACGGAATTAGGAAAAGCAGCACAGCAGCACACCACTAGGCAGTATCTCCACCATTCTGTTGCAATAGATACAAACAACTCAAGAGCACATAGTAAAATGTAGTAAAATAATTAGTAAGTGATGAGTTTTGAGTTTGTATTATCTTTGTTTTAATAAGATTTTTAATTGTAAGTTTATAAAATTTAATTTTTAAGCACGGCGGCATCTAATAACCAGCTTGCAAAATTATCGAAAGCTTAACAATCAGCTTTTGCGAGTTGGCACATCGCTGGATTTGACTTGCTAAACTTTCTCATGATTCCAATTTGAACTTAACTTCCCACAAAGACCTTTATTGGCTCTTTGCAGCTGGAAGATGTGTGTATACTCACAGTGGATTCCTTGGCAGCTGCCACACCTCTGCACCAACAGGTAAGAACATTCCCTGACGACTATGCTATTCACAGCTTAGGTCATTTCCCTACTTTTCCTTCAAGTCAGATAGAAAAGGGTGGAAGGAGTGCCTACTAAATTAAACTTAAAACTAGTTATTTAGAAGTTATAACAGTTAGTTACATTGGTTGATAAAGACAGGAGGACATGAATGTTAATCCTCATTCTGCTACTTATGAGCCGTAGGATATCATTCAACCTCTCTGAGTTTCAATATCCTCAACAGAAAAAAAAAAATGAGAATAAGAGGGTGGCTCCATAGTGTAGTAGTTAGCACATCTGCTTTATATGCAGAAGATCCCAGGTTGTGCCTCAGGTGGAGCCACCCACCATGTCCCCGGGCGTGGGGGAGGTCGCCATGCCCCAGGGTTGCCAGGCTCTGGGTGCACACCTAGAGTGAGTGGGAAGAGATGCCCCGCCTTCAGAGATCCAGTTCTTAAAGGGATACGGCAACATCCATAAGTCAGGGGTGAAAGTAGAAGGGTGAGAATTAAAGAGGGAGGAAAAATGGGAATAATAGCAACCTCATGGGTGGTTGTGAATATTAAATGCAAGAATGTCTACAAAACAGCACAGTATCTGGCGTTGAGTTGATGTTCAACAAATGGTAACTATTGTTATTATCTATTTTTAAAGGCCAGCTTTATCTGGATACACATATGATGAAACTTATGAAAGTTTAAAATAGTATAAACTCCTGATTAACTAGCTCATTACCAAAGCAAAATGCCTTCCAAAAATCAGATTATTTCAATAGTAGCACTCAAATATTAAAATCAGAAATATGTTCTTCAGCCATCAAAATATCTAACCTGCTTTTTCTTACTAATGTGATAGAGCGATACACCCATCTATTAGACTAGTTTTCCAGGCATGAAAAATATAACTTTTAACAAAGCTGACACAATTTTTGACCTCGTGGAATTTATGGCATAGTAGAGAACAAAGACTATAATCACACAAATGTATAATTTCACATTGAAATTGAAGAGCAAGGAAAAGTTATTATGAGAAATTATTTCAGGCAGATCTTATCTAGTCTGGAGTGTTAGAGGAGCTATTTGTTAGTAAGAGACATTTAAACTACGATCTAAATGATGAGCAGGAGTTAATCAACCACAGATTATGGGGAAAAGCATTTGATGGTAAGAGATTAGCCTTTGCTGAAGCCTTGACATAGAAGAGAGCTTGGTGTGTTCAAGACTCTGAATGGTGGGAGTTACAAAGTGTAATAAACATACAAGAAAAACTATGGTTATTATTAATATAAACTATATTTGCTATTTCCTCCTTACCCCCTATGACACCTCTCCAGTGCTTTCTAAAACGGTAGATCTTACACCTAGAAAGCTCTTTGTGATATGTTTGACTGTACTAGTTTAGAGGTAGAAATTGGAACCAAGTTGAGATCAAGCTTAATTGGTTGATATTAAATGAATGAGAAGTTTAAGAATGACTCAGAGGGAGAAGCTGAGAATCAGAGAGGCCATGTATGGTGCTGGGGAAGGTAGTTTCAGCTAGTAGGAAAAGTCTGCAGAAGATCAGAGATTAGAAGGAAGGGAGAAACCAAGGTACTTACTTTCTATCTCTGCCTTTAGGTAGGTCTCCAGCAGCAGTTACATCTCCACTGGAATTTTAGATCTTGCCAGATAGCCAGCCCCCTCTTGGTTGCAGCTCCCATCAGGAAGGCCTGGCCATGTTGCCAGCTACAGCTTTATGGCTTTCATAACAACTTCTCCTTTCAGTGCTCCTTCAACTCTAAGGAAAATTGTGGCTTCCTGATATTGCTAATTTCTGGTTGCCTCGACTTTCCCTATTTCCATGCTATTCAAAAAGTAGTTCATGGACCAGTCGCATTGGCTTTACTTGGAAACGTCTTAAAAATGCAGAACTTTAAACTCCAACCCAAACCTACTGAATTTGAATCTGCATTTTTCCAAAAATCCTAGGTGATTTGAATACATATTAAAGTTCGAGAAGTAATGCCCTATTTGTGTCTTCAGAAAGACTATTCCTTAAATAATAAATAGCCTGTATTAAATTCCTTCTATTTGAAATCCCTATATGGTTTCTGTTTCCTCACAGAACCTTAAATGGCACTAAAGTTGTTTTTATATTCAAATGTTCACCGTTTTTTAACGCTTATCACCTATCCTATTGTACTACAATTTTACATTCTTGAATTCTTTCAGATTCATCTCTCACTTGTTTCTGTGACCAATATTTGGTTCACATGTTTTCCTTCAAAATTATGCAGATATTGCTCTATTTTCTTAAGTTATTTAATGTTGCCAAAGAGATGTCTAATTTTTGCCCTTTTGTAGATAATCTGGAGTTTTGTGTGTGTGTGGTGGGGGTTATTTGTTTGCATGGATTCTTATAGAACTTTTTGTTTTCCTTAAAATTCAAAAAAGTTATCAGAAATATATATAATGTTAACTGGAACAAACCAAACCATATCGATTGCCAAACACTGCCCTTTTCTTCCGCTAGAGAATCATTTCTTTTATTAAGACTTAGATCTTTTCATGTTTGTTTTATTTGTTCTAATCTTTTCTTCAAGAAAAATTTAATTTTGTAAAAGCATGCCTACCCTGATATTATTATTAGGCTTGCTTTTGGAGTTGACTTGCAAGCTCCCTTTTTATCTCAGACTATTGCTGATAAAGCTCACTTATTCCTTTTCAGAGAGATCATGACTTCTTCCATCTTATCGAAAATAACAAGCAAATGTCTTCCAAAAACTCTTCTGACTCCTGTAGTAATTTTTAGAGCTATAATTTTCCTCTGAGCCTAGAGAATAGTTTTCCATTTCTTTTATGCTATTATAATTCTTATAGGGCTCTTTTTCACTGTTGACTTATCCTTGAACAAGGCCCAATCTTTCCTAACAGGTAGAGGCCATGGTAACTCCTTGGTTTCTCTTCCAGTGCACTTGGGTGCTGGAGTATTCTTTAAGATGTAGACTTAGAATAGGGGTGGATATACATGGCCCCTATTCCTGGATCAGACAGGCAATCATCTCAACTTACTGAGCAAGACTGAGGTGAGATCTCCCCTATCTCTGCTTTTGGGTCAGATGCGATTTATTAGTTGTTTTGTCAGATAGAGCACAAAAGACCACCTCCTTTTCCCTGCTTCTTTCGTCACCCATACCCCATCTCTTCCCACCGCACTATTCCCAGAACTCTACCATTTCTATCAGAATGTTTTCCCTTGGCTATTTACTCATTTCAAGATGTAATATATCACATGTCCTGAGACTTACAGCTTCTGGGTATGTGTGGAGAGGAATTTATGGAAATGAGAAGATAGGACTACTTCTGTCAAGCTCAGTAGAGAATTCTCAAATGTAGAAGGGATGTAGCTGCACAGGGTTTGTTGATTTCTGGGATCAGTTGAGACTCTTGCCCAAAAGGGGGTTCCATGCCTTCTAAAGGAGAGTATAGTGCAGGATGTGTATCTTTATCAACAGTACAGCTGCAAGAAATTACTTTTTAGACTTTGGCATATGGTTTTCTCTTTCACTTCCAGTTTTTATCTTTTTGCATATTTTCATGAATATTTTAATGGGAGGATATCAGACAATATATTGAGCCCTGCCAATCTACTACCATAACAACAACAATAAAGGCTGACATTTGTTGAGTATTTGTGTCAGGCACTGTGCTTAGTATTTTGTATATATTACATCATATTTCATCCTCATAACCATACTTTACTGTAAGTGTTAGAGGCAACCTCCCTCTGGTTTTGCGTTTTCATGTGGAAGGATATCTATTAGATTAAAACTCTTGGCCTCTTGCTCACCCCCTCATTCTCTCTGGGGAGGGTCACTCATTTCATTGGTTGGTTGGGAAAAATGAATTAGACACGCTTAGCCACACCTAGGACAACTCTTTGATCTGCCTATCTAGAGAAAGAATGCATTTTGGTCCGCCTGCTGTGTCTCACAGTAAGTTTAGTGGAGCAGATCTGCCCCAGGACAGAGGCCTGCAGTTTCTATTTCTGCCTGTGTCTAGAGTGTATGTTTAAAGTTGGGGTACAAGAATAGGAAGCCCATCATTTCTAAGCAACCAAGTTTTTGAATACAGTTTTATTAGAATAGAATGAGATTTTGGTATCCATCTAATTTCTGCCCTTTTGATTAATTTAAACTTATATGGAAGAGATGGGAAATTGTTTGCTGAGCCCTTAAAAATCCCCACAGTAGATATTATTGGTATCTCCGGTTTAAGCTGAGTAAACAAAAGTGCTGAGCCAAGTTATCTAAGGTTTCCCAGCTTATTGACAACAGAGTTTGGATTCTCACTTAGTTCTGTTTGCTCTAAAGCAAACACTTGACCATGATGCCAAGCTAAGCCCTGTAACTCCACTGCTCACCACAGCTGACCTTCGCAAAATCTCATCACACCTGTAAGACTCAGTGATGGCACCATCTGAGGAAAACACAACCAATTCTTTAAGCTTCTTCTGTGGAGCCTTTCTCTGGACAAAGTTAGTGATTCCATCTTCTATGCACTTTGTACAGCTTTCTATTGGAGAGCAAAGATCTGTTCAGTTACTTATATATCTATTTGTTTATCTCTCTAAACTTAGCATCTAGCACAGGGTAAGTGCCAGTTCAATTTTTATTAAATTATACTCATAGAAACAGATTAAGTAGTACCAAATTCTCCAAAGCAACCACTTTAAGGATAAGGTCTACGCAGATTCCAGAATAGATTTAATTTCACCCCAGTATTGCTTAAGCTATGGGGCCTCCTTTTGTTCCATTTTAGTGTGTGTGTGTGGGAGCGGGAGAGTGGTATTTGCTTAAGTTCCTTTTAGTCTTGTGCTGTGCTGAGAGGCAGTAAATTGGTGGTATATATGATGTCCATTAGCACCTGGTTTAATCTCACTCTGAATTGCTACAAGAATCCAAAATAATTACAACATTTACAGAACATGAAAATAATGATAACTACCAATAATAATAGCAAGCACCTATCATGTGCTTAATATCATGCCACATGGTTTATACATATTAGCACTAACAATCCTAAGAAGCTTGTGAGGTAAGTATTATTATCCCCATTTTACAAATGAGAAAACAAAGGTTAGGTGAGATGACGATATTTGCTAACTGACACACACACACACACACACCGGTAAGTGGCAGAACAGAACTGGAATCATTGCTGCTGGCTCCAGAGCTGGATCTTTTTCCTTTATTCGGTGCCCTCTGGAACATAACAGCAGCTGTTGTGACGATTAGAAAAGATAATGGGTGGGAAAGTGCTTGGAAAACTCCACAGAGAACTAAGCATGCAAGAGATTATGAAGACTTGTTGAGAGCTTTGGCAAGGGCACTGTGATAATAGCCCTGGGGAGGGGGAACAAATTGATCTGGCTGGAGTTTAGGGACATTTCCTGTCATGTAATTACTCTGAACTCAGTATTTCTGAAATGGTGAAGATGCAGACCCTCCTTTCTTTGTGAAACAGTCCTCATCTCTGAGAACAAAGACAGGAGAGGTTAGTTTGGTTTAAACCAGTTATTTTCTTTGAAGACAAAGGAAATGGTGGGGGAGGAGTGGCAGTGTTGTCCATTTGCTGTTGGGTTCTAGACATTGATTGATTCCGGACCCTACTCGGAGTGAGAGCAGTAACTTACAACACATGCTGAACATTTTTCCATTTAAAATGTATTTTAACAATACAATAGGCCTGCATGTTTATTCTCTGAAATATAGCACAACAGAACGCACAGATTGTTACATATGTTCTGAATGTTTCACCAGACTTCAGAGGCAGAGAAAGGCTTTTTGTTCTCTCATTCACCCAACAAACATTTATCGAATGATTTCTATGTCAGGCATTGTGCTGGGCACTGAAGAACAAGACAGGGTCCCTGTTGTCAAAAAAAAAAAAAAACCCCTAAGATTAGAGTAGGAGAGACAAACTTGTAAATTAAATTTTAAATATTATTATACACCATAAATACAACAATAGGAGTACATGCAAGATAAATAAAACTGAATGAGAGAGCAGGGCTCTCACCAGTGGAGACTCCTTCCAAGTAGAGATGATGTCTGAGCTGACTTCTGATGATCAAACAGGAATATTAAGCCACTGTTCTCCACTCTCCATATATTTCTGATGCTTGGAAATACACAAAAATATTATTTTCTCTTTTAATAATTATTTATTAAGTGCCTACTACATGCAGAACATGATGTTAATATTTATGTAGGATGCAAAGAGAAAAAAGGTATGATTCTATCTATCAAATCTATCAAAACAGATTAATTAGAGTAGAGAAAACAAGACACATTCCAAAATAATAAAATAATGAACAATAAAAGAGAAAGTATTTATAAAGCACTGACTATGAAAGATAAAGCAGACAAAATGTAAACTCTGAATCAATAGGCAAAAAATGGGGTCAATGATATAAGCTTCCACTATGAGAAGCTAGAAAAAGAAGAACATATTAAACCCAAGATATGTAGAAGTAAAGAAATAGTAAAACCAAGAGCAGAAAGCAATAAAATAAAAAACAGGTAAACAATAGACAAAAAATATGAAAGTAAAAACTGGCTCTCTGAAATGATCGATAGAATTGAAAACCTCTAGCTAGACTTTTCAAGAATAAAAGAGAGTAGTCACAAGTTACCAGTTCAGGAATGAAAGAGGAAACATCACTACAGATGGTGCATAACCATAGTAGTGCAGATACCAAAAGGATGATAAGAAAATATGAACAACATCATGTCAACAAATATGACAACTTAGGTGAAATAGATAAATTTGCTAAAAGAATATAATTTACCAAAACTGACTCAAGAAGAAATAGAAAATCTGAATAGACCTATATCCTATCAAATAAATTAAATTTGTAATTAAACACTGCTACGGACTGAATGTTTCTGTCCCCCCAAATTCATATATTGAAGCTTAATCTTAATGTGATGGTACTTGAAATTGAGGCCTTTGAAAGGTGACTGGTTAATGTGGGCGAAGCCCTCATGAAGAGGATTAGTGCCCTTATGTGGGGCTGAAGAAACCAGAGTTCTCCTTTTCTGCCATGTAAGAACAAAGTAAATAGATGGTTATCTATGAACCGGGAAGCAGGCCCTCACCAGACACTGAATCTGTCAGCACATTGATCGTGGACTTCCCTTCTCCAGAACTGTGAGAAATAAATATTTGTTGTTTAAGCTACCTATTCATAGTATTTTTATTATAGCAGCCCAAATAGTCTAAACACCTTCACCCAAAGAAATCTCTGGCCAAATGACTCTTTTGTGAATTCTACATTCAATATTCAAACATTTCAAGAAAGAATAATACAAATTCTACACAAACTCTTCAGAAAATAGAAAATGAGCCAGCATTCCGTTACCGAAACCTGACAAAGATATTACAAGAAAACTACAGACTGCTATCCTTTATGAATATGGACACTAAATTCGATAAAACAATTAGCAAATTATGTCCTGGAATATTTTTAAAGGATAGCAAATCACAATCAAATGGAATTTATTCCTGGAATTCAAGCTTGGCTTTATATTTGTAAATACATTGATGTACTTTATCATATTAACAGAATATAGTGCATTTGATAGATGTAGGGAAAGTATTTGACAAAATTCAATCTCCATTCAATATATAAAAAAACTCTCAGCAGACTAGGAATAGCAAGAGAACTTCTTCAACCTGATTAACAGTATCTACCAAAAAAGAACAAACCCATATAGTATCAAACAACATATTTAATGGAGAAAGACTGAATATTTTCCCCTATAAAATTCAGAACAAGAAAACATTATACTAGAAGTCCTAAACAATGCAAAAAAAGGAGGAGGAGTAAGGGCATACAGTTTGGAATGAAAGAAGTAAAACTATGTTTATCCCAAATGAAATGATTATAGACCTAGAAAATCTGAAAGTCTTCCTACTAGAACTAATAAATAAGTTGAACATGGTTGCAGGACACAAAATTAATATACAAAAATCAACTGCATCTCTATATGTTAGCAACGAAAAATTGGAAAAAGAACTAAAACAGCGTTTATAACAACATTTGAAAAGATGAACTACTAAGGGTTAAATCTAATAAAATTGTGAAAGACCTGTAAAATGGAAACTAAACTATTGCTGAGAAAAGTAAAGAAAATCTAAATGGAGAGATATATCATATTCATGGACTGGAAAACTCAATATTGTTAATATATCAATTCTCCTTAAATTAATTTATAGCTTTAACTCAATCCCTATCAAAATCTGAGCAGACTATTTTTGATATTGATAAACTTATTCCAAAATTTATAAGGGATATAGAATAGCCAAAACAATTTTGAAAAAGAACTACGTTAGAGGACTTAACACTACCTGATTTCAAGATTTACTATAAAGCTACAATAGTCAAGACAATGTGATTTTATAAGTACAAATCTATAAATCAAAGAAACAGAATTGATAGTACAGAACTAAGTCCACATATACATGATCGTTTTGTTTGTTTGTTTGTTTGTTTTTAACAAAGTTGCCAAGACAATTCTATGGAGAATGAAGAATCTTTTTAACAAATGGTGTTGGAACAAATGAATATCCTTTTGGAAAAACATGACCTTGACCCTTACCTCAAACATACATAAAAATTAACTAAAAAATTATCATGGATATAACAAGAAAGTTAAAACTGTGAAACTTTTAAACATATAAGAAAATCTTTGCAAACTTGAAGTCATCAAAGATTTCTTCTTTTTCCTTTTAAATATATTTTTATTAAAAGACAGCTAACATACAATTTTATGTTAATTTCAAGTGAACAATGAATACCATAGTTATTCAACATTTATATAAAAGATTTCTTTGATAAAAAAGGCACAAAGAAGGACTAAGCACAAAAGAACAAAATTGATAAAATGGACTTAAAACTAAAAACTCCTCTTTGACAGACACCATTTTTTAAAATTAAAAGTCAAGTTTCATATACACAAATACAATGTATAGTTATATATTTATTCCTATATATGTATATGTGTGTGACTATATATACAGACACACACATACACACCTGACAAGAATTTGTATCCAGAATATATTTTAAAAACTCCTCCTATAACTCATTCAGAAAAAGACCGATAACCCAATTTTTATAAAATGGACAAAAGATTTGAACAGTCACTTTACAAAAGAGATTATATATATATATATATATATATATATATATATATATATATATATCCAACAAACACATGAAAAGTATGTTCAACATGACTAATAAAAATCATGAGAAGCAATTATGCATGAACTAGAATGGCTAAAATGTAAAAAACTGACAACACTAAGTGTTGACAAGGATGAGACTAACTGAAATGCCAATAGTGCTGGTGGGAGTGTAAAATGGTACACTTTGAAAAACAGTTTGCCAGTTTCTTAAAAAGTTAAATACTTTCCATGTAGCTCAGAAATTCTATTCACAAGTATTTACCCTAGACAAAAAAAACATGTCAAAAAAAGAAGTACACGAATGTTCATAGCAGCATTTTTCAAAACAGTTCAAAACCGGAAGCCACACAAATGTCCATCAAAAGGAATGGTGAATAAAGCAGCAAAGTGTTGTATATTGACACAATGGAATACTACTCAGGAATTTAGAAAAACACTACTGACATATGCAATAACATAGATAAATCTCAAAAGCACTATGCTGAGCAAAAGAATCCAGACCAAAAAGTGAATATATTTTATGATTTGTTTATATGAAGTTCTAGGAAAGGCAAAACTAATCTATAGTAACAGAAATCAGGTTAGTGGTTACCTGGGCTGGGGCTGGAATTGACCACAAAGGGGCTTAAAGGGATTTTTAAGATAATGTAAATATTTTATATTTTCATTGTGGTGGCAGTTAGAAGGGAATATACATTTGTTAAAACTCATCAAACTGTACACTTAAAATGAGAACATTTAAAAATATAAGTTAATTATATCTAATTAGAGTTGATTTATAAAGAAAAATGTTTTTAACAAGAAGGAAATATAATGTAAGAGATAGATCATAGACCTAGATAGATAGATCATAGATCACAGTCAGAGTGACTGCGTTCAAATCTCAGCTCTTGTATCCCAGATATGTGGCCTTGGACAGTCACTTTACCTCTCAGATCCTCAGTTTCTTCATGTATATAGTGAGAGTACTGATACCTACATCAAACAGTGGTGGTGAGGAATAAATTTATATATATATATATATATATATATGTATATAAATTGATACATATATAGTTTTTCAAAATATGATACTTAATAGTGCTCCAGTAATGTTATTCCCCTTCTATTTAACTTCTACCAAGGAGATGAAAGAACAGGAAGGCTGTGGCATTTCTGTGAGCTCTTTAGCCAGCCCTTTGGACCCAAACAGTCCAGAAGTAATTATGGCTCCGAGTCACAGATCAGGCCAGCAGACACTACTTTCTTCCCTAAATAATAAGACAAAACACAGGAAATTGTGGCTTGGCAGTGGTTCTTAGATGAAAGGAAGACATGTAGAACAAACCATAGACCAAAGAGAGGGAGGGAGGAAGATGGGTAAGAAGCAGGGAAAGAAGATACAAGTAGAACTGTGAGTAATAAGGCTTTTCCTTTCTGCTGCGATTCCAAGATTTTTTCTTCAGTTCTATGATCGATGGTGTCTTTAGGTAACAAGTAATTACAGTGTTCAGTGCAGGGTAGCCTGGTGGAAAGAGAACAGCCTTTGAAGTTCTCAGCCTTGGGCTTAAATGCCAATTTTTCCATTCCATGGGTGTGTGATCCTCATCTCTAAGGCTAGGATAATAGAATCAAGCTCATAGAGTGTCTTGGGGATTAAACGGCACAGGCTTCAACCAAAATCTATTAGAGACGTGGCTGTCAGACACAGGAGTTTGTGTGAATGTATGATCAAGAACAGGCACAGGCGGCACAGAACTCGTAGCCGGTCCCTCAAGGGCAGGTCCAGATTGGACGAGAACGTTCCGTCAGTCAGTTGGCAAGGCATCGCGGCCCTGAGGGACATGAGGGAGCTGCTGAGGACTTCACTGGGTCATGAAAGGCTTTGTCTTCCGGCACCCCCGACCTCAGCCGCGTTCTTCCTGGAGGGTCTCAGCTCGGTCCCCCAACTACTGTTTATTCTTTTAGCTCCGGAATCCCAAAGCAGAAGGAATGTCCTCCTCATCCCCTGCACCCCTTCCCCCGTGCCCGGGGAAGCATTGCATCACAGCTGGATACGTTCTGTGAAGTGTTTGTCCTGCCTGGGCTTAGTAAATGACCCCTCTCCTCCGTGGGCACCAGGGCTTTCTGGCCCAGTTGGCACTGGGCACGTCCCGCGGCGGCCGCTAGGGGGAGCCTGGGCCGGAGCTCTGAGAAGTTGGACAACTGTTGAGGTCTGCGTTGCAGTAGGAAGTCTTGCGTTGGCCTCAGGGCAGTGACTGTGAGGATCTCATTCTAAACAGACAAGTGTTCAGAGAATGTTTGAGAAAGGAAAATTGTCAAGCGCTGGATGTAAAAGAATTAAAAAACCTCCTATTAGCTCCACACTCTTCCTTCACTGGCCGAGAAGCTAGTCTGTGCCTTCCAGATGGGTCTTTTAAAAGTCATTTCGGAAGCTATGTAGTTCAGTGGAAAGAACAAGGGTCAGAAGTCATGGATTCAAGACTGTTCTGGGCTCAACCTACTTATGAAAACTTCGACATGTCTTTACTTTTCTGAGACTTTGTTTACTAATAATGTCTATTGCCATTCATTGGCTCTGTTCCATGTGTCATGTTACCAAAAATTATCTCATTTAATCCTCACAACAATTATATGAAGGAAGTGTTTGTTATCCCAATTTTATAAATTAGGAAAGTAAGGCATAAGAAGTAACTTGTCCAAGGTTTTAGCCCAGTAGAGTCATTGAGATCTTTCTGACTCAAGTTTATGCAGAAGCACCCTTCTATTTCCAGAAAACTCTCTCACTTTTCAAATGAGCCTTAATAGTAGTAATTAATAATAATAATAATAATAATGCCATTGTCACATATTTTGAATCACAAAGTTTAAAGTTAATCTAATGATTACTTACATTTAAGATTTATTGTCAAGATTCTTATATTCAAGGTCACAGAAAGACCTTTTGTTTCAGGGTCTAAGAGTCAATTCCACAGAGGGCTATGTATGATGGAAGAGATCTGTGGAGAGGGCTAGAACCACGACAGTGATTATGAGCATGGCAAGGGCCTGATCAGAGCCCGGCTCAGGAATACACACACAATGGCAGTGGCTTTTCCCCCTGCCTTCTCCCCTCATTTGGCACTGAGGCTTGTGGAACAACATATCTGTCCCTGGCCACTCCTTTGCCCTTGGGCAGAGGTCTCCAGTCCTCTAAGAGAGCCTGATGAAATAGCCCCCTCTCTCTGGCTCAGTTACACTAAAATCCACTGCATCTTCCTCAAAACCTAGCCCTTCCATTTATCCCAAATCTTCTTCCACTCTTCTCCTCTCCTCAGCCCTCTTCAAGGGGCTTATAATAGCTAAAACTTGGAGCAACTTTAATGTCTACCCATAGAGGACTGATTAAATAAGTTATGCTACATCCTTACTTTGTTAATTAGTCACATAAAATTCAATTGTAGTTGAAATAAGTATAACTCAAACTGCCTGAGGCCCAATAAGGGTTTATTAGCTCATGAAACTGAAAGGCTCAAGGATATATGGCTTTAGGTCCAATGGGGTCCAGGTATTCAAACAATGTCAGGAACCTGCTTCTTTCTGTTTCTTGTCTCTGGTTTCTTCTGCATAGGCTTCATTCTCAGGCAGCAAAGACAGCCAACAGTAGTAGCTCAGACTTTTATCTAACAGAATTCACCACCCCAAAAAGGTAAAGAGCCTCTCAGACATTAGTTTGAGCTATGGCTGCCTAGTTTTGAACAAATCCCTGTGATTCAGACCAGGCCAAGTCTTAATCAAGGGACAGATATAATACAAAGCCTAGATCATTAAATTTCTAAAGGAAAATATGATAAAATCTTTACAGCCTTGGAATAGGCAAAGTTTTTCTCCAATAAAATACTAAAAAACACTAATCATAAAAGGGAAAAAATCATAAATTGGACTTAAACAGAGTTAAAAACTATTGCTTGAAAAACACCATTTCAAATGCAAAGGCAAGACTCGGACAGAGTAAACAATAGAAGTCTCATAAACTATAAAATAATCTTGCCATAGTTAAAAATAAATGACATTTATCAACATGAAAAGATCTTTGGAGAGAAGAATTTCTGTCTGTTTTATTTACTACTATATCTCTATCACCTAAAATAGTGCACGATCACTATTCATTGAGTGAATGAATCTCCAATATATTATTATATAAAATATTTTTATCTCATTTATGTAAAAAAAGTATTTTGTATCTATGTAAATGCATATATTATGTTTGCATTGCATTTGAGAAGAGAGAGGAGGGCTTTTACTTTCACTAAGAAGAAAGAAAAATACAAATTATAACACCATCTTATTTCAGGGCCTGGCCTTTAAGCCATCAGGCCATGACCTGCCTGGAGCAGAGGAGCCATATCTAGTGATTCTGGGAATTACTCCAGACTCTGCCTTCCAAGCCCACTTCAAAGTTATATCCATGATTGATTTTCAAGTTTTAGACCAATTGTACACAACTGAGCTTCTCACTTTTGACCCAGCTCCTTTGAATCGACAAATTGACTGTCCAGCTTTTAATTTACCTTTTCTACAAGATGCTTCCTCTCTAGTCATTCCCTCAGACCATCCATTTCAGCTTTTGTATGTAGGATGCTCCAACCTGTCAATGACCCAGGTTCCATGGACACTATAGCTGGATCCAGGAATGTCCTAGCTGTACTTCTAGGGTGAAAACTTTACAAGGTGCCTTCAAGTCACTGAAATTATGTAAGCCATAAGAGTGTAAGAAAAAACTACTGTGTGTTTAACATGGTTACTGTTTCACAGAATTGAGCAGAACAAGGTTTCTTTATTCTCCCATTTTAAGGATAGGGGAAAATTGAACCTCCAAGTTTGAATAACATGCCCTAGGTCACACAACTAGTAAGTGGCTCTGATTCAAATTAAAGTCTCTCTGACTAAATTTTATTCTCTCTTATTCGACTATACCAAATTGATACCGGGAATTATGCACAGATAGCAGGACTCTGCTGATCCCTAAGTCTCCCCAGGTAAATTAGAAACTGACGGAATTCACCTAAAGACTGAAGGAAGTCTCTGCTCTAATCTTATTGCCCCTGCATCTCCCACAGATGATGTTGCTTTGAGAGAGCCCAGGTACTAACCATCATGAGCAGACAGATATTCCGTCGCCTGGAATGTGTCTTTGGTTGGCCTTATGAAACCTTTTAAGTGTGACAAGAAGAAGCTGATTATCCAAGGTAGCATGATGTTTTACCTACCCACCCAAGTCAAGAGGAGTGGTTTCTCTGGAAATACACTTTCAAAATTACTTCAAGGAATGTAAATCAGGATGCTAAAATAGGTACCTTATGAAGAATATGTTTAGAATGTCCTGTCATTCAATATCTTCTTGTAAAAATACTTTAGCCTCAGTGCAAAAGTGGCAACTCTATAAACTATGTGACCAGGTCCCCCAGTCACATTGGGCCAGAAGTTGAGCTGGTCAGACTGACCCCCCTGGCTGAGATAATATCAACTCGAGGAATATCTCAAGGAAGTGGGGGAAGCAATGGCCTGAATACTAAAGGAATGTGAATCATCATCAAAGTAAAAGGTGAGATTTCTCGGGACATTGGAAGCCAGGAGTGTACCAATGCTCAAGAGAAAGGACCTACATATATGGGCATTTTGATTTACCCTCAAGGAAATGGCCAGGCTACCCCTAATCTGTGAACTCTACAAACAACCTCCCCACTTCACACACACACCAATCTCCAGTTGGGGGTGGGGGCAGGAGACAGAGAGAGAGAGAGATATTAGAATAATTCGGGAAATGAATAAACTTTTAAAAATTATAATACAGATGAGAAAAAGACAGGTGAGATTATTGAGCAATGTGGGACTAGATAATAAAACCACTCTTCTGCTGAGAACATCTATAAAAGCTATATTCAAAAAAAAAAATATTTAAACCTGTTTAGAGTCACTGGAGAACTCAAAAGACAGTGAAGACTTGCTAGACCAAGATGCGGGAGAAGATAGAAATATGAAGGTATCAACCTAGAAACACTTTAACCTAGGAACACTAGCCAACTCCAGAAGAAGTATCTTAAAACAATGAAAAGTTTATTCTCTTACAGTTCTAGAGGCCATAAGTCCAAAATCAATTTCACTAGGACAAAAATCAAAATGTCAGCAGTGCCACATCTCTTTTGAATGCTCTAGGAGAGAATCTGTTCTAGGAGAGCAACAGATTCTCTCCTAGAGCATTCGAGAATGCCGAGAAGCTGTTGGCATTCTCGGGCTAGTGTTAACATCACTCCAATCTTCAAGGCCAGCATCTTCAAATCTCTTTCTGCTCCATCTTCATATGACTTTTCCCCCTGTGTGCCTATGTCAAATCTCCCTCTGCCTCTCTTATAAGGATACCTGTGATGGCATTTCGGGACCATCCAGATAATCTAGGACAATCTCCTAACCCACAGACCCTTAATCTAATCACATTTGCAAAGACTCTTTTCCAAAAAGGGACACATTTACAGGTTTCAGGAATTAGGACCCAACATCATTGGGGGGCCACTTTTTAGTATCAAAAAACATCGAGTATCTAGTAATAAATATAATGAAAGATGTGCAAGACCTCTACACTGAAAACCACAAAACATTATTGAAAGATATGAAAATAAATATAAGTAAACAGAAGGATATACCATTTTCATGAATGGAGGACTTAATACGTTAAAGACATCAATACTCTCCAAATCAATCTATAAATTGCATTCGATCTTGATCAAAATGTCAGCAATGTTTTATTGGGGGAAATTGACACACTTAAAAAAATTATATGAAAATGTAAAAGCTGGGAAGAGCCAAGACAAACTTGAAAAAAGAGCAAAGTTGGAGGAATTAAACAACTAGATATCAATAAAAAGTTAAAACTATAAATAAAGTGACATGGCAATTGAATTCTAAAGCAGCATTTTAAAACTTTAATGTGTACAGGGAGACCAGATAGGCATATCACTTAGATTATATCTTTCCCACTTACTATCCCTCATTTTCCAGAGTAAGCACATTTATCACAGTGAGGGCTTCTGTTTATAATAAATGGAAAAAGTATGTACTCAGAAAATATTTGCTGAATTGACTTTCATAATCCAGTTCTCTTGGCAATTTTTTAAATATCACAGCAACAAAAGGACTAATACCTCCCCAAACATGTTCAATGGTGATTTGGGGAAATGATAAGTGATCATATACTAAACTTGGATGTTAGATATTGAATATTGGATGAGTCAGTTTTCTATGAAGGCTTTTCCCCAATCTAATGATCTATAGACCAAGATGACAGTGGAACCAATTCTGTACTTCAGCTGATATCTAAGAAGCACATAGCTCATTCGGTAATTCCCTCAGGGTAGGTGTGTATTTTACATCAGTACTTTTATCTACACAAATGTCCCTGGAACCTGACTCTATTGTGATTCAGCAAACAGTACTAGCTAGTAATCTGAAATCAGCTGCTTATACCAATAATGGCTCCATTGGACCTTATCTTTCTTTTGTGGCTCCTGAAATTAGTATTTCTTTCTGTTATAATGAAAAAATTATCTGCATTGATTACAAAAAGCAAAGCCTGATATTATAGCATGATTACTTTCAGAATAAATTGAATATTGTATTGTTCAGTAATAATTATTGTGTTAAAGAGATTTCAGTCTGCAAGATAGGAAGAAATCCCGTCAATTAGATAATATCCAATAAACCGATAACCAAACTATATCAGTGAATTAAACATAATTAGCCTTAGATTTTAAAAATGTATTCAGAAGCAAAGTCAAGTCATTCCCTGAGAAGATGTTATGATTGTCAAGTGCATCCATAAGTCACTTCTGTATCTAAAGCTGGCTAAAGCCTAATGGAGAGCATTTAAGAACATGGTATGGGTAATGCTTTTACATTTTACGGTCATTTTTTTCCCACTATAGTAAGCCTAGTTCAGGCCCTTGTCACCTAACACATGTGTCTTGGTCCATTCAAGCCGCTATAACCAAATACCACAGGCTGGGTGGCTTATAAACAACAATTTACTTCGCACAGTTCTGGAGGTTGGATGTTTGAGATCAGAGTGCTTGCATGGTCAGTTTCTTTGTCTGGTGAGGGTCCACTTCCTGGTTCATAAACAACCATCTTCCAATTTGATAGATCTTGCATCAGTTTGGCTCGGTTAGGGTTATGGTGAGGCAATAAACATCTCCAGGTCTTAGGTGCTTAACATAACAAAAGTTTATTTCTTACATATGCTGCATGTTCAGTACTGATTGACAGCGGGATTGTGTTCTTTGGAGGCAGGTGGAGAAAGGTTATAATTGGTCATGATCCCCACAGCTGAAGGAAGGGAACATCACAAATCACACACTTAAATCTTCTGCCTGAAAGTGGCATCCATGATGGCCACTCATGTTTCTTTGGCCAAGGCAAATCACATGGCTATGCCTGACTTCAAAAGTGGGCAGGGAAATGCTATCCTACCATGTGCCTGCAGAGAGAAATAGAATACCGTGGACGCCCCAACTAACTTCTACTTCTGTAATAGCAGGATTTAAATGAGAGAAATGTACGACCTCATGGGAAGTAGAGCGAGGACTATTGAAATATCTTGTAAATATTTTTAAACTTTTAATAAAAATGCAATTATTTCAGCACACCAAATAGCATTAGTTTTTATACATGTTAAACTATAATTAAAGATTCTATACAATCCATTTCCTATCATCATGGTTTTCTCTCTGGAAAATTTAAATTTTTTTCCTCAGTAGTTTCAGTGTTAGCTATATGTTAATTTTGCTTTGTATATATAGTGCATATGAAATATATATACACATACAATTTATATAAATATAATGTATATGAAAAGGCATTTTTCTATTATTTCATTCTAGCCAGGATCCTGTTTTGTTTTATTTTTAACTACTCATAACAATTGAAAATTCACATATTCTCAATGAGATAAATTCACATATTCAGTCTAGAATACTATATATAGTTTTATCTTTAATGACTCAAATTTTATAGAAAAGATATTTGAGATAGAAAAGAAATATCTGGAGTGGTTTATTATTATTATATCAGCTCTCTGCTCGAAATCTTTTCCATTCCCTATCTGTTCAGATCCAAATTTTAATATTTAGTTTGGCAAAGATGGCTAGCTCCCTACCAAAAATTCAAAAATTCCCCTTTCCCTTTCCAGAGTGTGAAGTTGTCACTGGGAAATAGCTGCTTAGCTCTCCCGGCAGCCAAGTATAGCTAAAAAAATATGAGCAGGAGTTATTTTTTATGTTATTATTATATAGAAAACACTTACAAAGCACCTGTGTAACAGGTATAGATAAGTGTTTGACATACATTGACTCATTTACTGAAAATAACAATCCTGTAAGGTAAGTTCTATTACTGTCCCCATTTTACAAATGAAAAAACTGAGGGTCAGAGTAGTTGAGCAATATAGAGGAACAAAGCTAATAAGACACAAAGATGGGATTCTAACCCAGGAAGTCTAATTCCGGAGTCCATACTCTTAAACACTGCCATATGCTTCCTCTTGTGCTAGGGCCTTTAAAAAGCAAATGGGGCTTCTCTATCTACTCTGCGGCCCCAGGGGATGGCAAAGCCACACAATTATAGTATCCTGGGTTTCTGATTAGCAACACGGAAGCAAGTCACCCACTGGCCACAGACTCCCACATTTGACTACCACATGAATAAAAAATAAACTTCTGTTGAGCCAAGACTGAAATTTTGGCCTTGTTTGTTACAGCATCTAGTATTTTTCCCAACTGACATATATGACAACCAAGACTCACCACAATTTATCTTAGTCGGGGTCAAGAGACCTAGATTTTAGTTCCAGTACAGTCTCTGACTTAATGTATGACCTTAAGGAAGCACTTCTCTCAAGGCCACATTTGAAAGATCAAACATTTGGATTAGATCAACATTTTATAACTTATATTTCTTGGAACATCCTATCTCAGCTATATTTCTTGAATCTTCCTGAAAACAACACTTCATGACCAAATAACACAGGAAAATTTTAGACACTGCAACCCCTTTTGTAGATTCATAATTGTATTCACTTGAAGGTTTTTAGACATCATTCCATAATGACTTTAACATTATTCACCAGATGGATTTGGCCACAAAACCTCTTAAGTTTTTTAAAATTGGGAGACATTTATTAATATTTGGAGGGTGACTATAGTTAATAATACTGTTGTATATTTGAACATTGCTAAGAGAGTAAATCTTAAAAGGTTTCACCAAAAGACAAAAATATTTTATAACTATATGTGGTGATACATGTTAACTAAACATATTGTCGTGATCATTTTACAGTATGTACAAATACCAAATCATTATGTTGTACACCGGAAACTAATATAATGTTATATGTCAATCATATCTCAATAAAAAATACTTACAGGGATACAAGTGTACTAAAAAATGTAGTTTGGGGAATGGTGAACTAGAATCCTAACACTAGTCCTAAAACTACTCTGCATGTTTGTCTACTTTACCAAATTTCCCACACACGGTTCCAATCAGGTTACCTCTTCATTGCTACACAAATGCAGCAAAATCTCAACTTATGGCTGAGAAGCTCTTACTTTGTTTCCTGAAGCTGGAATGACCCATTTCTTCTCTGCATGGCAAGTCTTTCATATACTTCAAGGTTCAAGTCAATTCTGTGTCTGGTCCATGAAGACCCCACAGTATGATCCAGCACACACCTTACTTCTCTCTTAGTCAACACTCAATAAACTGTCTGGGCCCTCCACCGACATTTTAGGCTTGAATTCCCCTGAAAAGTCTCTTGAATGAGGATATTTGTAGGGCAAAAGATAACTAGAAGGTGAGTTCTTTGAGATATTTTGACATGCGGTGCTTGAACAGAAACAAAATCAGACTGGAAACAGTCACAGACAAGGAAGATGTCGTTAACTCCTAGGAGAAGAAATGGGTGAACGAGTTTTGTGGTTCTTAGCCAAGAGAATCCATGAAGATCAAATGAAGCGTGAGATGCAGTTCCAAAGATAGTCTGCAAACAGGAAGAGGTTGTGTGCTGATATCCTTTTAAGCAGTTGCTACAAGATGAGTTTTTCTGTTTCAGCTAGGCTGGAAATGTATTATTGACTGCATGGGATTGGCTGTGTACTCAGTTTACCTACTCTACATTATGATGGCATCTTCTTTGGTACTTTGAGATCTGATAACCAGCATAAATCCATGGGTGTCAGTTATATCTAATGTATAGGCCCATTGTAGCCCAAAATAAAGTTGTTTTTAATATACCAGATGTCAGAAGGTACATTACTAATTTAATGAGAACAACCATATACATTAGGAAGGACCATTTGTGATCAATCAAAATGAGTTTGACCTAAAAAAATTTGAAAAATGTATATATTAAAATATCTGATATTTGGATGTATTCGAGTTTTAGAATTACCTCTCACATTTGGTGTAGAGGATAGAGAGTTAGAGTTTGGAGGTAAAGACCAGTTAAGAACCAGTTGAGGTTTTCTCCAGGCGGGACAGACAATGAGATTTTGACTAAGGCAGAGGCTTGGAAAGGAGAGAACAGAAAAGAGAGATATTCATGCCTATCGGATTTAGAAGGTATGGAGAAGGAGCGAGAGAAGGAAAAATAAAAGTATTGAAAGAGGAAGAAAGAAAAAAAAGGAAGAAAAGAGGAAAAGAGAGGTTGAAGATGACTCTAAGCTCTCAGACTATTAAACTGGGTGTATCCTAGGATTTTTAGATGACTCTTCCATTTTCCCACATTGCCTATCCACAGAGCCACCTGAGTGGGCAGCAGGGAAGGAGAGCACTCCCTCCTCATGTTATTCTGTGAAATTGCTTCAACCTATACCTTCATCAGAGTCAGTATTCCAGACCACTGTGCCAAGCTTGGTTTGGTAATCAGGAGCACATAAAGCAAAGGGGACCTTCCAAAAGGCATGAACAGGCACAGCCAGGACAGACTTGGACGAAATTATAAATTCAGTTGAGTTGGCTTCTTATCCAGTCCCAGCCAGGCAGCTCTCCTCACCTGCCTCATTTTTCATCTTATCCCATCACAACCTTCTTCATCAAGGAGCTAAGTCACTGTGAAAGAGGTTCTGTTGAGGATTTGAAAAAAACAGTTGAAAAGAGACTTTGGAATCAAATTAACTCCATAGAATTTGGAGTCAGACTGATCTGAACCTGAACCTCGAATATTGGACAAAAAAGCCCAGGCTTCAAAAGAAAGGACTGAGCTAAAAATAGAGAATTTGAATCTCAGAGGTTGTAGGGAGCAATGGAATTTAAGGATATTTTTCAAGGAGAGTGAAGGGAAAATGGAAACTCTTTCTGTATCTATTTGCTTTGGACCCATCATGTTCAAGCAGACAAGGTGAAGGCCCTGTCAGCATGTAAACACCTTTACTGAGCAGGATTTTCCATAATATGCATCCTCTTCTAGTCTGTCTCACACTGTTTAGGGATGGAGAAAAAAAAAAGAATGAAGAAAAATGAAAAGAGCCTCAGAGCCTATGAGACAGCATCAAGGGTGCCAATATGTTAATAATGGGAGTCCCAGAAGGACAAGAGAGAAAGCGGTAGAAAGAATATTTGAAATATGGCCAAAAACTTCTCAAATTTTATGAAAAAATATTATCTATACCTCTAAGAAGTTCGACAAATTCCAATAAAGTCAGAGATTCATACCTAGTTACATCACAAACTATTAAAAGACGAAAACAGAGAATCTTGAAAACAGAAAGACAGAAATAATGTATCACTTATAAGACCCCTTCAATAAGATTAACAGCTTATTTCTCATCAGAAACCATGGAAGCCAGCCAGCAGTGGTATGGCATATTCAAAGTGCTGAAAAAAAAAAAGACTCGCATCCAAGGATTCTATATGTAGCAAAACTATGCTTTTAAAATGAAGGCAAAATTAAGATATTCGAATATAAACAAGACTGAGAGAATTTGTTATTATCAGACCTGCTGTACAAAAAAAGAATGAGAGGCCTTCAAGCTGAAGTGAAAGGATACTAAAGAGTAACTTGAATCTACATGACGAAATACAGATTTCTGATAAAGATAATTACACAGTTAAGTATCAAAGACAGTATAAATGTGTGTGTGTGTGTGTGGTGTGTGTTTTGTTTGGAACTCCTTTCCTCCTTTCTAAGAGATAGCTATAATTATGAATTTGTGTTAATGACCATGCAATATATAAAGATGTAATTTATATGAAAATAAAAGCACAAATAAGAGAGTAAGTAATGAAACCACATAAGAGTAAAGTTTTTGTATGCTGTTGTAATTAAGGTGATATTAATGCAAACTAGATTAATTTGCATTAATTAATTGCAATAAGTTATAAGTTAAGATGTTAATTATAATACCAGGGGCAACCACTGAAATACAGTAAAAGAAACAATAAGGGAATTAAAATGGTATACTAGATAATATCTATTTAACACAAAAGAAGGCAGTAGTGGAGGAATAAAGTAACAAAAAAGATATAGGGCATGTAGAAAATAAGTAACAAAATGCCAGTGCAAATCTTACCTTATCAGTAATTACATTAGATATAAACGGATTAAACACTCCAATTAGAAATTAGAATTATAGTTTAAAAAGCATGATCCAAATATATGCAGTACACAACAGACACACTTTAGAATTAAAAATCACAAATAGGTTTAAAGTATAAGGATGGGAAAGACATATATCAAACAGTAAACAAAAGTCAGCTGGAGTAGCTATACCAGTAGATAAAATTCACTTTAAGGCAAAAACTGTTACTAAAGATAAAGAAGGACATTTTATAATGAGAAAAAAGTCACTCCATCAAGAATATAAAACAATTATAAACATAATTAACAGATCCCCAAAATATATGAGCTAAAAAGTGACAGATTTAAAAGAAATAGACAATTCAACAATAATAAAAGGGAAAGGAATACTTCCTAATTCATTCTTTAATGCTAGCATTATCCTCACCCCAAAGCCAGACAAAGAATTCATAAGAAAGACAACTGCAGAAAACTATATCCCTTATAAATATAGATGCAAAATTCCTGAACAAGATAGTGGCAAACCAAATCCAGAAGCATGTAAAAAGGATTGTACATCATGACAAATGGGAATTTATCCCCGGAATCCAAGGTTGGTTTGAATGGTACTTATTAATACCATATCAATAAAATAAAGGACAAAACCACATAGTCATCCCAATAGATATAGAGAAAGCATTGACAAAATCCAACACCCTTTCAGTAATTCTACTCCTGGGTATATATACCTAAGATAATTGAAAATACATGTTTATACAAAAAATGTGTATGTGGATATTCACAGTAACTTTATTCAAAATAGCCAAAAAGAAGAAACGACCAAAACTTTCATAAACTGATGAATAGATAAACAAAATGTGATATATCCATACAATGGAATGTTGTTGAATCAAAAAAAAGGAATGAAATACTGATTTATGCTACAACATGGATGAACTTTGATACATTATGCTAAGTAAAAGAAGCCAGACATAAAAGGCCACATATTCTATGTTTCTATGATTATGAAAGGTCCAGAAAAGGCAAATCAATAGATATATAAAGCAGATCAGTGATTGTCAGGGTCTGAGGGAGGGAGGAATGAGGAGTAATTGTTAATGAATATGGAGATTCTCTTTGAGTTGACGAAAATACTCTGGAATTGGAGAATTATATGGAGGTTATGGTTGTATTTCTTTGTCAATATATTAAAAACCACTGAATTGTACACTTGGAAGGGTGAATTTCATGCTATATGAATTCTATCTCAATTTAAAAAATAATAAAAACATAAAAGGCATGCTCAGCCCCTTAGAGAGAATGCCAGCAGCATGACTCAAGGCGAGTATTTAGTCCTTTAGACATAATTTTCTCATTTGACAGACACAGTATCATCATTGCTCCAAGCTTATAGCCAAGTGAACATATTTGCAGTTTGAAGCTCAGTGTCCTTCATCCCATTTGTACTCTTAGCAGAATCTGAATCCTTCTTCTTATTTATAGCATTGTGCTCTGTATAATCTAGTTTCATCCAAGCTACCATGGTTTAGGGTGTTTTTTTTTTTTTAATCCTCTCTCCCTTCTTCAAAGGCCTAGGCAGGGAGAGAAAGTAACATTCATTGAGGATTCTTCTGGTCTAAAATACCATGTTTAATTTAGAACTCCAGATAATGCCTAGGTCACTTTATTTCCACTTTAAAGGAAAGGAAACTAAGGCCTCGCTTAAAAAATTCTCTCCAAATCAAACATGGATTTAGATGGGCCTCAGTTCAAATCTGTCTCATAGAAAATTTTATGAGATCTCCCATAAGTTTCCTAAGCCTTCCAAACTTCAGTTTCCTCTTCTATAAAACAGGGACAAAAGGAGAACTTTTGTGGTGGAGTGGTTTTGAATATTAAATGAGATACAGAGATGCACTTAGCTCATATCTTGGAATTCATCTTAGCTATTGGTACTCTTATGTGAAGCTAGCCAGTGGCTAAATTTGGCGTAGAAGCTGGATCAGTAGCATTCCAAAGCTTTATCTTCTACTCCCCCATATTACCTTTTCTCTCTTCTTTACCTGTCCAAATTACTTACCCTATTAATTGACAAGCAGAGTATATAGTAAAATGTAAGTCAGCAGGGAGATCTAAGATCAAATTATCAAAAGGCATACACATCCAGTTTCTCCTAAATTTGTCAATCACAGCACTTCCTTCATTTATGCTCATCATTCTCTGGCTGTCTCTGTCTGTCTGTCTCTGTCTGTCTGTCTCTCTCTCTCCCACACACACACACATGCTCCCTCACACATGCAAAGTTTTCTTGCTATTTCTGAGTAGCTAGCCCTAACAGCTTCATGAAAAAATGGATACAGCTCGATCCAGATTATCATTGAAACAACCCCCTAAAGTCTTAGTTCCTTGGCCTTTCATAAAAACTCTGAGCCACAATCAAGAGGCTTGCACAGACCTCTCCACTCCCTCTCTATCTTCTCATAAACTGGCTTCTGGCCTCTCCCAGCTACATCTGGTCTTAGTGGAATGTGCTTATCAATCTTACTTCAGGGGAATGAGGCCAAATAGCCTGGTGCCCTGGTGGCTGAGGAGGCTTGTACAAGCTTGTGACATGTCATCAACAAGTGGGTTGACATGGGATTTTAATTTTTTATCTTCTGGCAACTTCCATCAGATTCAGAATACCTCCCCACATGTATCCACCCTTCCAGACTCATTTTCTTTTTCTGTCTCAATCCTAATTTCTTTTCTGATCAGTCTATTAGCATAAATTGAGCATTAGCCCTCATTATGATCATTATTAACTATTGATATTATAGCTTAATCACTGGTCTAGTTGGGTTCCTTGGTACAGCTCAGTAAAAGGACTTGCCATTCTCTGGGAAACAGCATGGAGTGGAGGCGAGGGCTTTGATATTGGACAGGCCTAACTTTGAGTCCAGCTTTCTTTTGAGAGAAGTTGAATAAGGTCTTTCATTTGAACTTGTTTTGTTTGTAAAAGGCAGCTGTTGGTACCCACCTAACCAGGATTTGGGTGGGAAATAAATAAAGTGATATAATAGGTACCATGATAATTATTAATGTTGTTACTGTTATCGTTGTTGTGGCTCTAAGGATGCCAAGGACCATGTGATAGAAGCCCATTTTAAAGCAGGTTCTCTGTGAAAATTATTACATGGTTGTTAAAAAATTAACTGTGAGATATCTAAATCTCAAGAGTATACATCCCTTTACACCCAGACACTCAACTTATAGGTCTTGAGTCTAAAGAAATAATCACAGATGTAGGGCAAAGATTTGGGTACAAGAAATATCATCGTATTATTGTTTATAATACTGAAAAACGGAGCAATTTAAACACAAAAAATGAGTTCATATATAGACAATGGAACTCTGATTCAGTGGACAGCTAGCAGCCCTCTAAATGTGGTAAGAGAATGGTTATGACATTTACTATGTATATAGTTGAATATATATATATTTGAAGTTGTAAGAAGCAGTTACAAAATAACACCTAGAACATGGTCCTGATTTTATCTGAAGGAGGAGTAGAGAGGACATCTAAGTACATAGAGAAAAGGCCAAAAGGATAACCATTAAAATGTTCAAAATGAGTAATCTCATAGAAATTTTTATTTTTCCAGTCTGTATGTCCTAATTTTTGATAACAAAAATATTTAGGAAAAAAGTAAACATTTCTGGTATCTTTTATTGAAGCAAAACATACACAAAGAGAAGTTGCACAAATCCTAGCACAGCTGGATGGGTTTTGTTAAAGTGAGCATGCCTATATAATAAGCACTCTGATCATGACACATAACTTTCCAGCACCCCAGACACCACCCTTCTGCTCAGTTCCAGCCACTATCTCCCAAAGATAACCACTATTCAGATTTCTAACAGTCTAGCCTAGTTTTGTTTGCTTTTAAGCACTTAACAAATAGAATTGTGTTATTACTTGCTTTGGCATTATGAGTAGTGCTGCTAGGAACACTTGTTCCATCTTTTGGTGAACTTATGTACACATGAAATTGCTGTTCACGGAAAACGTGTACATACAATTTAGTCGATACTGTCAAATAGTTTTCCAAAATAATTGTTCTAATACACACTTCCACTAAGAGAGTGTGAGAGTTCTGGTTACTTGACTCCAGTTACTTATTAACTCAGTTACTTTGACGGGGCCTAGACAGAAGCTGAGCCTTGGTCAACTACACTCCCTGTGGGTGGACTTCTGCTAGGTTCTCTCATATTGCCTGGTGTTTTCATTTTAGCCATTTCTAATGGCAACACATTGAGGCTTTAATTTACATTTCGGTTTAACACCTTTTCAAATATTTATTGGCCATTCGAATATTGTCTTTTGTGAAAGGCCTGTTCAAATACTTTGCCTATTATTCTATTGGGTTATCTGCTTTTTTTCTTATTATAAGATTTCATATATCCTATATGCAAGTTTATCAGATGCATATATTGCAAACGTATTTTCCCATTGTGTGGACTTGATTATTTCAGTCTCTTAATGGTGTCTTTTGGAGAAAGAGGGTCTGAATGTCAATACTCCATAGTAAATGAAGATCCTGGCTGTGTCTCCTGGCAAATGTGAGCCCCTCATCATACCACTCACCACACCGTGACCCAGAGGCAGGAAGGGCAAACCCATATTCAGAATAAGTATTTATCACCATGAGGACAAATTGCTGAATCTACCAGGATGGAAAGGGGCCAATAGTACTTATTATTACCTCTAAGAGTACTACCGTTGTTTTTCTGGGTCCTTGAGAAAAAGATGTCAAGATGGGATTAAATGTGCGAAGATTCTCATTTAAGAAAATAGAAAAAGAGCTGTAAAAACCTAGGAGAGCCATCATACCACAGATGCAAGAGACCCCAAATGTTGAAGTTAGGGAGGAAAGTTTGGGTAAAAGCATCTCAGACTGCCATGCAGTCTATGGAAGTTTCTGCAAGGTCATCAAGGAGCTCAAAGCCAAAGTCAGTCATCAAGAGTTGTCTCACATCACCCAGGAATGGATCTGCCATAGTATCCTTCCTTGCCATGCTCGGTCATTGCTGGGAGCAGCCTGAGGAAAGCAGGGTCTCAGTGCAAACACGGTGATACGTTTCAGAGCACAGAAGCTGGGCCCTTGTTCAACTACACTCCCTGTAGTTGGAGTTCTACTAGGTTCTCTCATAGTCACTGGACCAAGATAGGGAATATGGGGAAAGAAGAAAGTTGTGGTAAACAGGGAAGCTGGCTAATGGGTTCACTTTTTGGAAATATGAAGTTTGATACATCTTCTCCTCTTAGATATTTGGCAACCTGCAAAATATACAGGCTAGAATTCAAGAGTGGTTCTAGGTTGCTCAGAAAAGACATTAGAGAGTGACCCCTTGAGATTTGTGAGAAAAGTAGTCTCAGGTATCTCCTTAAAGGATATTAACAGTACTAAGGGAACCCCTACTAAGGGAACCCCAGGATTTCAGCTCTTTCATACAAATAGTTTAGTTAAGGAGGTGGAGAGCAGAGAGGAAAGAAAGAGAGAAAGAAGCCTTATGTGATAGACCTAGGGCCATTCTCAGACTTAAGGCCCCTCGTTACTAAAACTTTCCCAACACAGAAGTCCAAGGTGGTTGACACATTTCAGCTATAATTGTCTCAGCAGAACTACCTGTTTTTCCCCACCTTGAAAGTGAATGTGGCTCAAAGCAATTTGTATCAGTATTTCAACAAGAATTTCAGAAGAAAGTCAATATGCACTCCTTATGCACGTCTGAGCTTGCATGTATGCTTGTACACACACACACACACACACACACACACACACACACACACACACACAGTGCAAAAGATGTGAGCAGTCAGATGTAGTCAATCACAGAATCTCTGCTTGGCAATTTGGAATAGAGCACAAGGGTCCATGAGTCAGGATTAAACACCATAGCGACCAAGTTACTGAAGCTTGCCGAGTCAGATAGCAATTTCTGCTTAATAGAGCCCTCAGGTCTCAATAATTGCTTTGAAATCCACATATCAACATTCAGTTCTTATAACTGGGGAAGCCAGAAATCCAAGTGTGAGGGCAGAACTGACAGCCTCTCCTATGCTCATTCAAGATGCAAAAAAGGTGAATGGTTCCGCCTCCTCAGTATCTGTAAATATGTATCTGAAACTATCTTAATAGTACCTTCCAGGCACCCATACTAACCTCCAGGAGTTTCTCAACAGATTGTTTTGGTTTGTAAACAAAGGCAAGATGTGATTCCTAAATTTAAATTCTGCATTTGCTAACAGAGCTGCTACTGACCCATATGACCAACTAGAAAAAGGTGTCCCTTCCTCAAGGCACTTTTCTTTTATATGTCTGAAAATTGTCATAATCTACTAATTTTGTTAAATAATTTATAGCCATCTTCTAGAAAAATTGAAATACACAAATTAATGGTGTCTATTAATAGAAGATTGGCAGTGTATAATCTAGACAAGCAGCCATCTCAGCTCAGTACCCACCGATTGTCCATCTTCAGCCGCACCCTCCCCCACCACTTTAATACTGTTGAATTTAATACACTACATTTATATGGCTATTTGTTAGGAAAACTGCTATTCCAATGGGTCAAGATTCTGTGCCAGGAATTTCACAGCTGTAGGCACTCATGGTGTATCTGGAATGACAGGCACAACCCTCTGAGAAACAGAGGAGGCAAAAACTTTCAGCATGGCAGATATTCAAGAAACATCAAGCAGCCTTGCAAAGTGAAGGAGCATGGTCAGGATGTGTTCCGGCAGCCTACGGCACTGTGTCCCAGATGTTTGCAGCCTGGAACCTGCTATGTGCCTGGCTTTCCCCCTTGGCCTCTGTTTTTCTGGCTCCTCCCAACTCTCCCCACTCCACTTCTCACTCCCAAGGTCCCTCTGCAGCGCTAATGGCGGCTGCTTGAACAGAGAGGTCATTGACTGGGAAACGGTGGTACTCAGCAATAACAATAAGTTCTCTGCCTGGCTCTGCAGAGTCACTGGGTGGTCATAGTAGGGCCGAACCCAGCCTGGTCACACGAGTGTCCAGGGACAGATGACCCTCACTCTGCAAGGCACTGCTCAGAAGCCCCAGGCATAGTTCTGGAAACTCTGATCCGAGCTTCTCCTCCTCCCCGCTTTTTCTTTTTCCTTTTTGTTTTTTAATATTTAAAAGTAGTACAAAACCATTATGGAAAAATACGAACAAGAATGAAGAAGAAAATAATTTTCCCTTAATCTCATTAACCAGAGATAAGTTGTGTACTTTTTGTTCTGATTACAGAAATAATACATATAGTCACTGTAGAAAATCTCAAAAGTAAACAAAAATATTGAGAAAAAAATTTATCTATCATTCAGTGTTCTTTTCTGTCTTTTTTCTACATACATTTTCCAAAACAAATGAAATTATACCATAAATATGGTAGTTTTTTTTCCATTTATTTTTATACTATATTTTCCCAGTAATTTAAAAATGTATTTATATTTCTTTTTTACTCTTAATTTTTATTTTTTAAAAGTAATTTCTGAATAGGTTATATGTCTACATGATACAAAATTTGAAAAATATGAAATAACATAAAGTAAGTAATAAATATTCCCTTCATTCCTATTCCTCGAGTCACTATTGTTAACATTATTTATGTCCCTTCTGAGGTAATCTATAAATTTATATACACGTACTTATTAGTAGTATATTAGTTTTTATGCCACACTTTTTCATTTAATATATTTAGGATATAGCTTCGTAACACACTATTAACTAGATGATCTACCTCATTCTTTTTAACAGCTGCATAGTGTACTACATTTAACAGCTGTTCCATAGAGTATATATCCCATACTCTACTGGTAGACATTTAGGCTGTTCCCAGCTTTTGCCATTAAAACAGTATTGCAGTAAGTCTCCTTGTACATATATCATTAGACAGATGCGAATGTGTCTGCAGGATGAATTCCTAAAAGTAGAATTCCTGGATCCAAAAATTTTCGCATTTTAAAATTTGATAGCTATTGTCTGTCAGTCACCTTCTAAGAAGGTTGTAGAATTTATTTTCCCACATACAGAGTATGTGGGCCTCCTAGACGACCCTGATAATCCTCACCTAGTATTCATATCTGTAAGTGTTCTCCTCCCACAGTGAACCAGGGCGTTTTTAATGTATTTAAGAGGATTGGTTTTTTCTTTTCTGTGAACTTTGTATTTTCTCTAAATATATCATTTTTCATGGAGGCATAATATTCCACTGTCTAAGTTTAATGTAATTAATTTAATTATTAGGCACTGAATTGATATTTTGACACATTTTGACATTAACAATAATGGGATAAACATCACACATCTTTGTCCATACAGCTGATCATTTCCTTAAAGGAGATTGCTTAATTACTGGGCCAAAGTGCATTATGAGACAGAATACGTGTGTTCAGACTGTGCAGAACTAATTTTTTTAAGGTTCCTTAGACAAACTGGCAAACTCCTTTTCATAAAAGTTTCATTAGTGTATAGTCCTCCCTGCAGTGCCCACCTCACCCTCTTTCTTCACCAAAGTGAATATTATCATTAAAAAAAAAAGTTACTAGTTTAAAATACAAAAAATTGCCTTGTACTACCAATATTACTTTTGAAAAGCATCGCCATCGAGAACCCTAACTGAAGTTGGGGTGGCATCAAGGCATGAGTATGTATTCAGTAGAGGTGCCTCAGAACCTCTGGCATCATCACAGGTTCCTACTGTCACCTGAATGTCACCTGAAATGAACCTAACTTGGACAATAGCATTAGAAAAGGCAGCTGTTAGGGTTGTGAGGACCATAGAAACTGGGATCCTACTTCCCAAAGCTTGGCCACAATGGATGCCAGATTTCTGGGGCAGCTCTAATTACATATATTCTGGTCATAATCCCACAAGTACATGCATGCTTGTCAGTCCTTGTGTCCTCAGATAGGGTGTGGAAAATGTGGCCACAAATGTCACTGCACATGCATTTCCTTGGCTCACAGTCCCCAAGCCAGGAATAGCAGGGCTGGTGGTGGAGGACAACCAGGACGTTCCTATGACTGGAAAGGCGGCTAGATCCCAGGGCCTTGTCCGCTAGTTGAGGGACAAATGGCTCCTGAAGGGAGACCCCAGGTCCTGGGACTGTGAATTTCCCCTTCCTGGAGGTTTGGAATTTTCCAGAGCTCAGGAGGCTCTTTGATAAGGCCTCACACCAAGAGAGAGTCCGTGTGATAGTATTTAAGCTGCAGGCCTCCCTTCTTGCTCAGTGTCAGTCATTTGCCGCTGAGCACTCAGGATCCTGCCCTCTTATCTGACGTTTCCTCCCTATCCTGCCCTGGACATTCTCATGGGCTCACAGCCCGCCCTTTGCTTGCTGGCCCTGCTTCCAGCATGTGACAACCTCCAGTTCCCTGGCCTGCCTTTCTCATTTGGAACTGGTAGATTGCAGGCCTTCCCTGGGCCCTTGGGGTATTAATAGAAGTAAGAAAACATCAGCCTGCTTCCCACATCTCGAGTTAATTTGAACACTGTGGGCCAAGGCACACCTGAGGCCCTTTAGCAAAGGCTCAGCTTTCCTGAGACAATGGCTGTAAGTTGGCTCCTTGCAAACCTAAACATGTAGTGACCACATTGTCCAAACAAACCCAATCAGGACATCTAACAAAGTAAAAGTATCTCTGATTGTACTGTTTCAGAAAATAGTACATTTTCTCACAAGGGTAAGAAAATTATTTAGCAAGTTGCTTTTATGTGGAGGAGTATTACTTACAAATAAGATATAAGGAAAAAGTTCTCAAATATTAATCTTTGTCTCTCTTTCTGGAAACTTCTTGACCTTTAATCTAATAATCAAAGTCAACCATGTTGTCTTAAGAAGTAAAAGATTTGAGAGGACAGATTCATAGAGTATTAATTATTAACCCTTATAAGTGATGGTAGCAAAACAGGGCTCCACTGTACACCCCCCAACACACATGTTTGACGTCATTAGCTTTCCCCTAGACACTCCAAATAGGAAAAAAATTAAAGTCAAAATGAACTAACTGTGCAAACTCAGCTTCTAGACAAGTTTCCAGACTCCACTTTCCAACAAGGTTGCTCCCTCTCTAGAAATTCCCTCACTACCATAGGTCCCCACTCAACCCAAAGCAGCAGCACAGTATTGTCCATTTAGTAATTCAAATGGGCCAAACATGGCACATAGAAAGCCCTCTGTAAGTATTTGTTGGGTTGAAATGAACTTTTGTGCAGTGTCTTGGTCCTGCGTGTATCTGCCTCATGAATCTGTTGAATCTTACAAAAAAGAAAAAAAGTAAACAGAAAAACAAAAAACAGACTTTCAAATATCTGAAGAAATTATAAAGTTTTATCTAAATGTTCTCTAATTTAAAATTTCCAATCCTTTCAACTATGCTCCATGTGATATTCATTCATTCGTTCATTCATTCAGCCAACTATCTGTTCATTTGATAATTGCCTGCTCAGGGACAAGTACTATGACAAGCAACTGATATACAGCATGCACCATTGAGTGACAGAGAAATATGATTTGTTACAGTGGAGTTGGCTTCTATATTTCATTTAATAATAATTTGAAATGGAAATAGAAGAAAAAGATCAAGTAAAGAAAACTCAGAAAGCCCAAAGAAATTACTCTTTTGATGTCTGTGTATGGTATAAGTAGTCTTGAAGTTCAGAGCCAGTGCATTCTAAAAATCCACTTATAAGTTAGTTGTTTGGGATGTTTCCCATACTCACATGGAGGTGACACCTCCTACCCCTAGAAAATCCAGTGAAGGGAGAAACACATGCTAAAGATAACATGCTGTATATTTCCAACAGTATATTCAGTGGCCACATTTGTGATGATTAAACAAAATAGAAAGCAACAAAATTCAATACGAAAATTATTTTCTCTCATTTTGCTAGTCCTTGAGGATAAGCAGGTATTGTTCTTTCATCATTCAAAAACCATTTTTTTTTTTTTGCGGGGGCGTTTATTTAGAAAAGGGTAAAAAACATGTTGGTGACTTTTGCAGAGATTCTGAAAGGATCTTGTGGGTATTGTTAAGGCACTCAGAGAGTTATGCTTCTTCTTTTGAGTAATTTCACTTTCAAATGCATTGTTTCTCTTTTCCTTGTTACAGGTATACTACCAACATTATTCATGCACTGACTGGCATGAGCATGGCCATTCTGGGGATTATGAGTCAAATGGAACCCAGATTATTATTGAGGAATTTTCCAGCAATACCTGGGCAAGAGCTAGAAAACAATGGCAGGAACTCAAAGAGTTCACAAGTATGTAATGGAACTAAAATGATTACCTATGTGCTGGAAAAGAAATAAAAAGAGGAATTTATTAAGTGTCTACTTGTGCCAATAAAGAAGACAGGCACGTTTTCATAATTCTACATGAATAAAAGAAAGAAGGGGTTAGGGAAGAGATAGGAGTCAGCATATCCACTGTGTTGGCCTCCACAAGTTCCTTTCAGCCAGGATACCTTGTGTTTGATTTCAGAGAGAGATCTGGGAAAAGGAGGGAAGAGGGAAGCTCTCCTTTGTTTTGGAGATACTAGAAGAAGCATCCCACTCAACTTCTTTGAGTTAAGGGTGCTTAAATTGGGCATCTAAACTCCAAAAGAATCTATATGCCCTGACCAAAATATAATTGCCTTAGAACAATTGCATAAACTGTGAAGGGATGAAAAGCTAAAAATAAATATTAGTAATCATTGTATTAGTCCTCTACCTTATGTTACAGAATAATCCAGTATTGCTCTCCATGTGTGTAAAGGCTTTGCAGAAGATCAATCAGTCTATTGGTCAAGTCTTTGTTGAGCTCCTTGGGAACACACAATAGAAAACAATTCCCCCAGGGAGCTTCCAATCAAATAGAAAAAGAAACATTATTAAATAATAATCAACTCATATTAAATTCAAGTATTACAGGAGCTGAAGGGGACAAAGAGAGGACTTTGCTGAAGTGTGATGCTTAAAATGAATTTTGAACAATGAGTAGGAATTAGGCAGGTAAAGAAAGGATGACATGGATTTTCAATCACATGAAAGTGTGAGTAGGTCCTGAGGCAGAAGAGAGATCTGCATGTTTGGGCAGAGGAGAGAGACCTTATGTGGCCGGAGGGGAAAAAGAGTAAGAAAGTAACTGGCTCAAATTGAGGCTAGAGAAATAAACTAGATGATACAGGATGGATGGTTTAAGAATTTTAGATTTTATTCTAAAAGCAATGGGAAATCATTGAACTGCTAGAGAGGAGAAAGAGATTCAGAGCAGAAAAATCATTGTTAGTTTTCCTTTTTTAAAAGATCATTTTGGGGATGTGACTTTCAGAATATCAGAGTGAGGATTTCAGTGGGCCCTCTCCCCAGCAAAACAACAATGTAACTGGTGAAAATTACTTTAAGAAAATAATTTAAAGTCTCTGAAAATTGTCCTAAAGACATACAGCGAATGGAGAAACACTCTTTTAAGAATATTTACTAAATCTTGTTAGGAAAAATGAGCCACCAGCCACTTCTTTACTCACTCCCAGCTCCGTGTTATGGAAGCTCAGGTGTTCAACTCCAGGCAGCAGTAGTTGTTAAGAAGCAGCCAAGAAAATGAGAAATCCCTCTTCTCCCACTTCTCAGTCTGGAGTTATAGGTTCAACCCAGGAAGGTGCATGCTGCTAGGGTTTCTCATCTACCACCACTCTCCTTCCTCACCACTAGCTTTGTATTGCAGAAACTCTATTCAAGGCAGACATGGCCAAGAGGACCATCCAGCCCTTAGTCATAGAATAGAAACTCCACCCTAGGCATGGAAGGCTGAGAATACCAGGGCTCCAATCACCCCTACTCCATGTACTCATTGCACAGAGTTTTCATGCCAGGAGAGTTCAACCAAGAAGATAAGAGACTGCCACTCCCCTCACCCTACCTCCAGTGTCCTTTTGAACAGCAGGGGTGTCACCAAAATAAAAGTGGGTCTCTACTCCCAATTCAAGTGCAATGGCACAGGGGTTATACCTGGGGGAGAGGTATGCCATGGAGAAGAACTCTGCAGGTCTGCCTGAGAGGACTGACTGGTTGGACCAGAGAATGGAGAACTCCATGCCTAAGGAGGTTGTGAAAGCCAGGAAGATCAAGTGGGGAACAATGAAGAGGAGGCTGGTAGTTTCATTATACAAGCCAAACAGCAGAGCTGACAAAAGTTTAATAGAGAGAATCAAGGAAAGAGGTAGCTAAGAAGAAGCCTTCTGGGATCACAGTCAACTCTGGGGTCAGGAAGGCATATGTATGTGCATGGCTGCACCTATGTTGGCGCAATCAGAACAGAAGATGGGGCAGACTTGAAAGCATTCCCTGAGTCATATACAGACCTATCAACATAAGGTGAAGCTTTGTTGGAGCAAGAGGGTTAAATACAACCAAGCAGTGACTGAACAATAAGCTATTCTGCTCCAGAGGCAACACCTAAGAAGCCAAGCTTAAAAATAAAATCACATTCATTCTTGGCAACTTGGAAGAATGTGTGGTGCACAAGACCGCACCCTCTCAGGGGTGATCAGAGAGGAAACTTCCAAGTTACCAGCCCCTAGCTGAATGTGGTACAAAAATAAACTTCCTGAATTGTGATAGCGGACTTCAAACCACATACATCTAATAGTAAATGGGAAAGAATCCAACTGGCTATGGGAGTTTAAGCATAACCTTTGACCAATAAGTAACATATACTGACAAAGGAGTGGCTCTTAGATATCAAGGTTAAAAAGATAAAAACAAGGGAGGAAAACCTGAGTAGTTCATTAGAGGCTGTATACTTCAAGGAAATAGACTGCATAATTATTTCAGCCAAATCACTAAAGAAATAAGCAAGCAAAAAAATAAACAACAACAACTCCTTGGGAAGAAGGCAATAAGTAGGCAAGTTACTACAATATGAAATCTAAAAGGCCCACTCTCAATAAAAAACTATAAAATGAAAAGAAACAGGAAAGTGTGACCCATATACAGCAAAAAAATACAGACAATAAAAACTGTCATTTGAAGGGGCACAGATGATAGAATTAGCAGACAAAACTTTAAAGAAGTTATTACAATTATGTTCAAAGAACTAAAGGAAACCGAACTTAAAATTTTTTTTAAAGTATGATGACAATATCTCATCAAATAGAGAATATCAACAAAGAGTTAGAAAATTTTTAAAAGAATCAATAGAACTCTGAAGTTGAAAAGTACAATAATCAAAATGAAAAATTCACTGGAAGAGCTCGTTAGTAGATTTGAGCTGGCACAAGAAAGAATCAACTAATTTGCAGATACATCAATAGATAGAATGTGATCTGAAGAACACAGAAGAAAAAGAAGGAAGAAAATAAATAGAATCTCAAAGGAATATGAGAGATCATTAAGTGCATCATCATATATATAGTGGGAGTATCAGAGAGGAGGGAAAGAAAGGGACCAAAATGTTTTTAAAAAGTAATGGCTGAATTTTTCCAAAATTTGATGACAAGCATTAAACTACACATCCATGAAGCTCAACAAACTTCAAGTAGAATAAATACATAGAGATACATATCCAGACACATTATAGTCAAAATGTTAAAAAAACAAAGAAAAAATCTTAAAAGCAGGGAGAGAAGAACTGCAGGTTATGTAATAGACAACACCAATTAAGATTAACTGTTGACTTCTTATCAGAAAGAGTGGCAGTCATAAGACATGAAATGAAATATTCAGGGTGCTGATCAAAATTTTTTTAAAAACCCTATTAACCAAATATCTTGTAATTAAAAAAATCATCTTTCAAAAATGAAGGTGAGATATTTTCATATGAACAAAACTAAGCATATTTATTGCTAGTAGATATACTTCACAAGAAATACCAGCGAGAAAGTAAAATTGAAGAAGACTGCCCAACATTTTTGTTCCTGGCGTCAGTTTTCTTAAAGGTGAGGCCTACTCAGATCAAAGTGACTTCATACAAAATGGTAGACTAGGAACCCTAAGATTTGGTCCCTTCACCAAAGGCACATATGAGCTGGAAGGAGCTGCTTGAATAAACTATTTTGGAACTCAGGAACCTGATTGGATACTTATAATAACCAGAAGAATGATTGTTTCAGATTTGTTTTAATCATAGGAGAATATCGAGAACAAGTTTATGCTAATAAAATCCAAATGAAATTACCAATCTAGCAAAATATATTACCAAGATTGACTCCAAAAGAAATAGAAAATTTGACTGAACTAATAGTTATGTAAGAAATTGAATTAATAGCCAAATCTCTCTCCCACAAAAAGCACCATATGTTGTGAGTGAAGTTTACACAACCTTTAAAAAGAGAGATATAACCTTTCTTATATAAACTTTCAAAAGAAAAGGAAAAGATTATATACTCGATTTGTTTTTATGAGCCTAATAAAACATTGATACCTAAACTAGATAAAGATGGTACAGAAAAAGAAAATTATAGACAAATCTATCCAACAAATTTAGACACACAAGTTCTTTAAAAAACTGACCAGTTGAATACAGATTTTATTAAAAATAAAATAACATGCTTAATTTGGATTTATCTAAGAGAGCATGGATGATTTCACGTTAAAACCCCTATTAATTAAATTAAAACATTAATATATTGTTACAACTATGTTAATACCTCCCAGTTTGATGTGTACTAAAAGCATCTACTAAAAGCTCACCTTTATTGCAACAAATATATTAAACAATACGTTTTTAATATTTAAAATTTTTATTATTTTTAATTGTGCTAAAATACAGTCAACTAAAATTTACCACCTTAACCATTTTTACACGTAAACATATTTATATTGTTGTAAAATCAATCTCCAGAATTCTTTTTACCTGGCAAAACTGAAACTTTATACCCATTAAATAAGTTTCTAGTCCCCACTCCTCACTCCCCCCAACCCCTGGCAACCACCATCCTATTTTCTGTCCCTATGATTTGACTATTCTAAATATTTCACATAAATAGAATTTGTCTTTTTGTAACTGGCTTATTTCACTTAGCCTAATGTCCTTAAGATTTATCTATGTTGTAGCATATATTAGAATTTCCTTTCTTTTTAAGGCTGAATAATATTCTTTTGTATGCACATACCACATTTTGTTTTTCCATCCAATCATCAATGGATACTTGGGTTGCTTCCACATTTTAGCTATGCTGCTATGAATATGGGTGTACAAATATCTTTCTGAGACCTTACTTTTAATTCTTTGGGGTATATACTAACAAGTGAAATTGCTGGACCATATGATAATTCAGGTTTAACGTTTAGAGGAACCACTATGCTGTTTTCCTCAGCAGCTGTGCAATTCCACATTCCCATTCATAGAGCACAAGGGTTTCAATTTTTCTACAGCCTTATCAACATTCGTTATTTTCTGCTTTTTTACTAGTAGCCATTCTAATGGGTGTGAGAGTTCTCATTTTGATTTTAATTGCATTTTCCTAATGATTACTGATGTTGAGTATCTTTTCACGTATTTGTTGGCCATTTATAAGTCTTCTTTGGAGAAATGTCTATTCAAGTACTTTGTCCATTTTTCAATCAGGTTGTGTTTTTGTTCTTGAGTTCTAGTAGTTCTTTAAATATTCTGAATATTAACTTGTTATCAGGTATATGATTTGCAAATATTGCTCCCATTAGGTTTCTTTTTCACTATTGTGTCTTTTGGTGTGAAGAAGTTTTCAACTTTGATGCAGTCCATTTAATTGTTTTTATTTTTGTTGCCTGTGCTTTTGGTGTCATATTAAACAATATTTTTAAATGTGGATATCAGTTAGGCGATGTTAGTGGTGTAGAACATGAGGTCTCTTCTCTGGGAGTTGCTACAGACAATAGCAAAAGATACAGAGTGAATTAGATATTGAAGTTATCAAACAAGCATTTAAAGTAACTATGATTAACATGTGTAAAAAAATAGAAAATTTCAACAGATAACTAGCAACTATTTTTAAAAATCAAATGGCAATTCTAGAAGTGAAAAAAAATTGTAACTAAAATTAAGAATTCAATGGATGGGTTTAAGGGCAGATTATAACACAGCAAAAGAGGATTAATGAATTAGAAGGGAAAATACGCAGGCTGAAGTTCAGAGTGGGAAAAAAAATAGAAGTTATAGAAAAGAGTATAAGGGAAGGACGGGATACAATGTGAAGATCTAACACATATATAATTGGAATCCCAGAAGCAGATGAGAAGAGAGAGCAATAGAAGCAATATTCGAAGATATATTAGCCCCCAAATTCCCAAACTGAATGAAATATATCAAACCAAAGATTCAAAGAATTCTTCAAACTCCAAGTTGAATAAATATAAACTGTACCTAAAGTTAAACTGCTAAATTACAATGTTATTTATCTATTATACCTCAATAAAGATTAAATGATTAAATAAATAAATAAATAGATAGATAAATAAATAAATAATAAATACAAACAAACTGCTGAAAAGCAAAGAGCAAAAGTAAAATTCAAGCAAATAGAGGGCAAATAGGCACATTACTTTCAAAGAAAAACAACAGAACTCGATTGTCTTTTAAGCAGATACCGTGAAAGACAGAAGATGGTGAATGATATCTCCAAAATTTTGAAATTTTAAAGAAATCTGACAATTTAAGATTCTATCTTTCAAAATTAAGGTAAATATTTTTCAAACAAACAAAAGCTGAGAAGTTTTGTCACCTGAAGACCTGTACTGCAAGAAAGACTTAAGAGAATTTTTCAGACTGAATGACAATGACCCTAGATCGAACCATGGAACTAAAGAAAAAAAATAAAGACCACCAAAAGGATAAATATGTAGATAATATGAATGAATTTTTACTGTTTAGAAAAATAATAAAATAATCTCATGTGGGAATTAAAACATGTAGTAATAAATATGTGACAATAACATAAAAGATGAAGAGAAAAATAAAATTAAAGTTACAATTTTCTTGCATTGTTTAGGAAGTGGCAAAAACATTAATTAAGGTAGACTTTAATAAATGAGGGGACATAGTGTCACGTATTTGGTAACTATTAATTGAATAATAAATTCAAGAATATATGGCTCAAAAGCTAATAGAGAAATAAAGTAAAAATTAAAATATTTTGTTAATTCAAAAAAGGACAAGGAAGGAGCAACAAAGAAACAAAGAAATAGAATGGACAAATAGAAAAGTAACTAAAAAATAAATACTAAAAACCTGGATTTTTTAAAGGCCATGTATATGCTGTTTACACACAGAAAAAAACTTTAAAATATAAAGTTAAGTCAGACTGAGAGAATAAAGAAAAAAGACATTAGATTCAAGTACTAATCTAAAGAAAGCTGATATATATATCACATATCATATATACATATCATATATATAACTAAAGTTGATATATATATATACACATATTATAGAACACAAACTACAAATTTCAAGAATTCTATAGACCCTATGATATAAAGATGAGAGAATATATATCGCAAAATAGGACTCTAAGGAATAGGATAAGTATTACTAAAGATGAGAAAATTTCAAATATAAAAAGGTAAACAAGAGGATTAAAAAATTCTAAACATGTATGCACCAATAGCATAGTTTCAAAATATGTAAAGCAAAAGTTAATAGAACTAAAAGGAGAACTACATAAATCCACAATTACAATTGGACATTTTAACAAGCTGCTTTTAAGAAGTTATAGAACAGCAGACAAAAACTCAGTAAGTAAAGGAAAGATTTGAAATGTATGATTAACTACCTTGACTTAATAGACATTTATAAAACAGCGCACCAAACCACTGCACAATGTACATTATTTTCAAATGCAGGTGGAACATATACCAAAATAGACTATATGGTGAATCTAAAGCCTATCTCAACACATTTGAAAAAAGTTGAAATAATATGGAATAGTGCTTTTCAAACTTTAGTCAGCATAGATATCAACCAGGATTTGACAAAATGTAGATTTTATATTTCCAATAGCTCCCAAAAGATACTGATGGTTTTGGGCTCATAAACTACACATTGGACAGTGAGAATATAGAATATATTCTCTGAACACAGTCAACTTAGACTATAAATCGATTTCACAAAAGGTTAATAGCAAATCCATAGAGATTTGAAAATTAAGCACTCACTTAAATAGCCTATGGATCAGAAATTACAATAAATATAAGAAAATATTTTAAACTGAATTATAGCAAAAAAAATTGCTACATATAAAAACTTGTAGGAAACAGTTAAAGCAATACTTAGAATTTTTAAATGTTAAATGTATTACAATAAAAGGAAGGATGAAAATAATTTATGAAAGCACCAACTTTTGATGCTAGTAAAAGAACAGGAAATCAACCCAACTAAAGTAGAAAGAAAGCAATAATAAAGATAAAAGCAAACATACAATAAAAAAACATAAAATCTGAAGCTCTTTGAAAAAATTATTAGTCACTAAATACATAAAAAGATTCATGGGAAAAAGAACATAAACTATAAATTTCAAGAATTCTACCGATATTAAAATAAAAAGATAAGAGGGTATTACAAATGACTTACAGCAAGAAATTTGACAATTATAAAAAATGGATACATTTCTGTACCAAAGTTAAAATTGAAATAAGAAATAAAAATTTTGAATAGTCTCATATCTGTAAAAGAAAAAGACTAACACTGAGTGTTGTAATTTTAAAATTTTCTCCAGATAAAACCCTAGGTTTAAATTAAATGTTTTCACTCTTGAATTCTTCTAAATATATAATAAAGAAATATTAATAATTTTACAAAAACTGTTTGAGATCATAAAAATGTTAGCATACTTCTCAATTCATTTTATGAGTAGCATAATCTTGATACCAAAATCTGAAAAGGCCATTACAAAAAAGGAAAATTACAGATCATTATCTCTCATAAAACTAAACACAATAATTCTATATAAAATAATAGAAATTTAATTCAAAAGAATAATCATGACCAACTGGACTTGCTCCAGGAATGTAAGTATATTAATTATCTATTGTGGCATAATAAATGACCTCAATACTTAATGGTTGAAACAAGAATATTTACTATCTAATAGTTACTATGGATCAGGAGTTTGAGAGTTACTTAGATAGGTAGATTTGGCTTTCATAGTCTTTTGTGAAGTTGCAGTCAAGATGTCAGCTGAGGCTACAGTCATCTGGAGGTTTGATGGAGACCAGATTATCTGCTTCAAAGATGGCTTATTTACACGGTTGTTGGCATGAGGCCTCAGTTCCTTACCATGTGAGAAAGGACACAAAAAGCATATTTCATGATTCCATTCATACAGAATTTCTAGAAATAACAAAATTATACAGACAGGAAGCATTGCAGAGGTTGCCTAGTCTGGAATAAGAATGGGAATGTCTGCAAAAGTGAATGAGGAAATCTTTGAGGTGATTGGATAGTGGCTGCGTAATAGTGTATCTTGCTTAAACTTTAGTAAACTGTACACTTAAAACGGGTGAATGTAAGGTATGTAAATTGTGCTTCAATAAATTTGTTAAAACATCAATCAATATAATTCGCCACATTAACAAAATAAATGAGAATCATACAAGGGTCTCAATAGATGCAGAAAAAGTATTTGATAAAAGTTAACACCTATAAATGATAGTCTTAAAGCAGATTAGAAATAGAAGAGAACCTCCCTAATCTGATGAAGAGGTTATTGCAAAAGAGGGGGGCGGAGAGAGAGGGAGGGTAGGGAGAGAGAGAAAAGGAAAGAGGAAAGGAAAGAAAAAAGAAAAGAAGAAAAGAAAAAAAAAGATGAAATTTAAAAATAACATTAAATGTTGAGGATATGGAACATTTGGAACTCATATATTGCTAGTGGTAATGGAAAAACAGCATTACCACTACTGTAAACTGTTTAGACGTTTCTTATATTTAAACACAGTTAAACATAGACTTAATCTATAACCCAGTAATTCCTGTCTTAGGTATAATCTCGATAGATAGAAACTAAAACTTAGCTTCACAAATGGACTTTTGTGGAAATGTTTGTAGTAGTTTTATCTATTATACCCCAAAACTAGAGCTTAAATGTTCATCAAATGAAAGAATAAATAAAAATGTATGGTTTTTATCGTACAGTGAAACTATCTGGCCGAACACGAAAGAAAACATGCTCTACAATTCCACATTTATGAAATTTTAGAACAGGCAAAACTAAAACCACAACATGAACCAGAACACTAGTTGCCTATATGCTGTGTGTAGTAACTGAAAGGAGGCAAGATAAGGTGTGGCGGGGACATAAAAATGTTTTAAATCTTGGTTAGGGTAGTGGATATGTGAATATATTAAAGTACATTTAATTACATACATAAGATCTGTACATTTTTCTCTGTGTAAATTTTACTTTGATTTAAAATATTTTAAAATCAATTTATTTAAACATTTGCTACATTCTCAATCATAATAAAGAATAAATTATTTATTCTTCATTGGTTATGTTTTATTTTTATTTTATTTTTTACCTAGCCTCTAGCTCACAGGAACAGATCTTAATGACATATGTAGGGCTAAAGGATATTTTTAAAAAATGGTTCTGAATTTTGCATGGGGAAAAAAAAATCCACAAAAATCTATAGTTGAAATTCTACTTAAAAGTGAAATATTGAATGCTTTCCCACTGATTTCAGAAATAAAAAAAAGATGTCCATATCACTTCTTTTATTCAGTTCTGTGCTAGAGAGTCCAACCAGTGCAAAATGTCAAGAAAATTCAATAAAAATAAAGAGTAGTAAAGAAGAAAAACTAAAATTATTCTTATTCACAAAAACATGACTGCATATACAGAAAAAAATTTTTTTTTAAATAATTCCTTTGGAAAAACTGTTGGAATTATTAAATAAATTTAGCAAGTTGCTGGATACAAAGTCAATATATAAAAAACAATTTTATTCCTACATTCCAATACTAAACATTTAGAAAATGAAATTAAAGAATACCATTTATAAGCAAAAACATCAAAGACATAGGAATAAATCTAATGAAAGATGTTTAAGACTTCTAAATTGACAACTAAAATATATTGCTGAGAGGAATTTTAAAAATACATAAATGTATTCGATATGCAAAAATAAATCAATGTTATCTACCATATTAACAGATCAAAGAAGAAAAACCATATGATCATATCAATTGCTGCAAAAACAAACATTTGACAAAATTTACCTCCTGTAGTTAATAAAAATCCTGAGCAAAATAGGAATAAAGGGGACTTTCCTCATCTTGATAAAGATTGTCAATAAAAACCTACACAGTTAATATCATACTTAATAATTAAAGACCAAATGTTTTCTCCCTAAATTCAAGAACAAGACAAGAATATTTGCTCTTACTGCTCTTGTTCAACATAGTACTGGTAGGTCTAGGCAGTAAAAGAAAATAAAATGCACATAAATTAGGAAGAATAAAACTGGCCCTGTTTCTAGATGACCTAATTATCTACACGGAAAATCCCAAGGAATCTTCCTCCCACCCCCAAAAGAAAGCCAACCTCCTAAAACTGATAAATGAGTTCAGCAAGGCCACAGGATACAAGATCAACACACCGAAATCAATTGTATTTCTATAGACTAGAAATGAACAAGCAAAAAGTGAAGTTAAAAATACAGTATCAATTACAATCACTCAGAAGAAAAATATAGTAAATTGAAGCTCATTAAAATATTTCCTATCGAACATTGAATGAGTGAAAATGAAAGCCACAGACAAGGAAAACATATTTGCAGTATACATATTAAAAGAATCATATACAGATTATATGATATGTTCAGGCAAATCACTAAGAAAAAAAAGATGACCTTCACAAAAATTAGCTAAAATTTAAACAAGCATATTACAAGAGAAGACGATCAAATTACTAATATATAGATGACAAGTTGTACAATATCAATGATAATATGGCAAATGCAAATTAAAACCATAATCAGATACTACTATATCTACTCTTAAAAAGCAAAGAAGACCAAGTATTAATGCCAATATGAAGCAACCAGAATGCTCATATATTTATTTTGGAACTTTAAATTTGTATAACCACTATGGGAAACTGTCCGAAAATGTCTATTAAATCCAAATGAACGCATATTCTAGCACTTAGCAATTCAATCCTTGAATATATACCTAACAGAAGTAATTGCTTATATGTATCAAAAAACATGTCCAAGAATATTCAAAGCAAGATTATTCACAATATCTCCAAACAGGAAAAGCACATAAATGTATACCGACAGTGAAATAGATCAATAAACTGTGTTTTTTCATACAATGGACTTCTACATAGAAATGAAAAAGTACTAATTATTGCTTAATGCAATAAAATGGATAAATCTTTGAGACATAATGCTGAGCAAACAGACACAAACGAGGAAACTTTGTATGATTTTAAATATGTGAAACTCAAAAACAGGCAAAAATAATCAATATTGATTGAAGTTAGTATAGTGGTTACATTTTGAATGTATTGATAGGGAAGGAGCATAAAATATACTTCTGTAGTACCAGAAATATTCTATAACGTGATCCAAGTGGTCATTAGGTAGATGTATAGATAAGTAAATCTTAATTTTAGCTGTAAAATTAAGATTTTTGCATTTTATGGTAAGTTAAAATTAAATAGGAAAAAAACCCTCACACACAAGTCTACATAAATCTATAGAAATTTAAACAATGTGGCATTTGAGTAGGAATACACAGTTCATTAGGATTGGTGTCCTAAAGAACTCAGAAACAGATTCACAAGTATGGAAATTCATATTATAAAGTGGCATTTACATATCAGTAGGTAAACAAGAACTATTTAACTATGAGTTATTGGGAAAAGGAAGTAGCAATCTGGGAAAAAAACTAACTGGAGTGCTTGCCTCACACATCGAATGAATTTTGGATAGTTTGAATGTTTAAGTATAAAAGCTAAAACTAAATAATATTATAAGAAATAGTGGGGAAAGCTTTCCTAAATATGACATAAAACATAAAAGCCACAAAAGATTGATAAGCCTGCTTTATTAAAATATTATCCATCACAAAAACAACCACAAAGTCAAAAGATAAAATTTGAGGAAAATGTATTTACAACTCTAGTTACAAAGGGTTAATTTCCCTAATATATAACAAACTCCTACAAATTAGTTAAAATATAAATCTAACAATCCAATAGAACAATTGGGCAAAGGATATGGACAATTTTCAGAAAAAGAAATACAGTTGGCTATAAAACATATGAACATACTACTTAAACTTACTCATAAGAAAGATTCAAAGTGATCCCATGTTTTTAAATCTACCACATTAGCTAAAATAAAAATCTTAATTTTAAGGATGGGAGAAACAGGAATTTTCATATTATTGGTAGGCATATAAATTGCTGAAACCTCTGTGAAAAATGACTTGGCAATATCTATCAAAATTAAAAACGTACATATCTTTTGGCCCAGAAATCCCACTTTTGAGAATATATCTTGCAGATTTCCACACATAAATACCAAATAAAGTATGTTCAAGGTTGTTTATTGTGATATTGTTTGAAATACAAAAGATAAAAATCTAAATGGCCATCAAATAAGCTACAACAGTACAATGAAATACACAGCATTCAAGATGGATAATGAAGAGCTTTCTGTATTGGTGTGAAACAGTATTTAAGATATATAGTTATATTTTTAAAAAATCAAGTTGCAGAAGTTTCATCAATACAAAAATGAATAAATAAGATATGATAAATGGTATAACCTGCACTGAAAAGAAATGAAATAGACCCCGATATATAACATCGCTAGATCTCAGAAGTTTAATTTCAAAACACCAGTTGCAAAATATGATACATATTATGATGTCATATGTAAGAATTTAAAAACACACTCCAAAAATAATACAAATATTATTATGAATGAATATTATAATACAAATGAATAAAATAATACAAATATTATTATGAATGAATATAATAATACAAATATTATTATTATGAATATATATGAAAGATACTTGGAACTATACACACCAAGTTCATGATGATGGTGGCTTCTGAGGAGGTTAAAAGGAGAATAAAATTGGGAGGAATCAAAAAGAGTTCTGACTTGGTGAGTAATTCTTGTTTCCTTCATTTAGAAGATAAAGTAAACAGTATCGCCTTTACCTTAGGAAACATTCATCTCTCCTTGGCCTTGCCTTTAAACTTTTCCACATAATCACAAACACACAAAAATATAAATATATTTTCAAAACATGCAAACAACTCTTTGACTTGAGATTTGTGCTCAGTGCTATATGTACAGAATGACAACAATTCTTTACATTATTTTATGAAAATATTTTGAGACTGTGAGAATCATTGTATAAATGATGACAACTAATATGATCTTAAAATATTTTATATTTTATGATAATGATTATCATATAATAACCTTATTACCACAAATATATGTAAAGTTCATGTTTTGTTTTATTTCTAAAATTTTAAGAATTTTAATGATAATTGCAGTTCATACTATCTTAGATGAAAGAAATTGCCTGAACCAAAGTTAACAAATTATCTAAGAACCCCAATGACTGGAGAAAAGTTATCTAATTTTGCATTATGATCAATAGAAGATAAGATATGTGAAAAATCTTGGTTTTAACAATATTATTAGTGATTTTGCTGAAATGAAGGAAAGAAAAATAAATTTTGTGAAAAATATATAATTATTCATAAATTATATATACTTTATTGATCATCTAAATATTACATGTCCATCAGCAAACTCTCATACATGCAGAGTAATAATTAAAAATAAATCATTTTTGTTATTTACTTTTTAGTCTTAAAAAAGTATAACTTTGTAGTTTTTTGTCATGAAAATATATTTGTCAGTGCAGGTAGGTAAAATGTACTTAAGAGGTTTGTTGACATGATTTAGATCTTGACTATTTAGACATAAAATCTGTAGGATTCTATTTGCAACCTATCCTAGGCTTTGAAAATGTAAGGAACTGTTTAGTAGTAAATGTGACAAAATGTTAGCAAATTTCAGTTCCGAGTGGTGGAAACACAACTATTTGTTACATTAGCCTATTTGTTGTATTTTACTAACAGTTTACGAACAGTGTTTTTTAAAATACTAAGTGGGTAGTTTTATGATATTGTACAATGGGTGATACTTATTTTCTTTGTATTTTTAATAATTTTCTGAATTTTAATAACTTTCACTTTTGAATAGAAAAAGAAAAAGAAAAAAGCATTCTAAAATTTAAAAGAATGGTTTGGAATGAAGATAATTTTAAAAACCTGATCCTTGTATGGACCTGTTTAAGCTTTTTAATATTTAAAGAAAAAACTGCTCCAACAGCCCTAATCAGCCAGTAGCAACTAAGACAGGGGGTTAGAACTTAGATGTTAAAGAGAGAAAATTTAGAATGGACCTGGTCAAGTCAATGGACATGCTGGAAAACAAGTTGCAGCACAATCTAATAGGGGTGGATAGTTGAAGTGGTGAGTTGGCTGTTGGGAAACTAGCAATCAAGGATCTTAGGACACATGAACTCAACTCCCACTTTATATGAGATTGTTGTCCAATATCTTAATTCTAGTCAGTATTCCTCCACAAATTGGACAATATATTTTTAAATTGTATACAATGTTTGTATAGAGTTACTGACATATTTATAACTTCCTTCATGCTCACTTTACACTGAAGATAGGGTCCCAGCTTGATGAAAGGGTCTCAGATTTTATTTCTTGATTTCTGTAGCCCGTGGCTTTGCCTTCTATTTCCCATGACCCACATAGCTATAAAAATAAGTTCTCTAGTGTTGACAGAAAATCTTAAGGAAAGAGAAAAATCTTGAGGTCTCTTTTCTCCTAATGTTCCTGCTTATACTTTGTTTAGGGCTCAGTGGATTCTTTTTTTTTCCCTCGAGTTGAGGAAAACATTTATAGTAATTTTTTAGAAAATATTTTAACTGCTATTTTTACCATTTAATTCGGTAAGTGTGTCAAATTAATATTCTGATGGCCTCCAATGAATTATGTCTCCCTATGTCCTTTGTAATGGAATTTTGCTGTCCCAGCTCCTGCCATAAAGAAGTGAGGTCTGTGTCCCCATCTCTTGGATCTGGGCTCTTGCTTTGACAAATAGAAAGTGATTTAAGACGTCCTTCAGCTTTTGCTTTCCTGCAATACTTGCATAATCACATGAAGAAGTCCTCGTTGAAAGATCACATGAAAGAGGACGAGCCATTGCAGCCATCTCAGCTGAGACAGATGTGTGAGGACATCGGAGAATGACCATTTACCATTCTAACTCACTAACTAAATGCAGCCACATGACTGAGCTCAGATAAAACAAGCAGACTCAGCAAATCCATAGAATTGTGAGGTTAATTATTTTTGTTTTAAGCCACTAAATTTTGGCATGGTTTGTTACGCATCAATGGGAAACTGATATAAAGGGTCATTTGAGATATCTAATCCACCATATTGCTGGAAAAGGATGTTCCCAGTGTGGAAGGTAGGAACCTAAGAGGGATGAAGAGGGCATCCATGTTGAGGGGAGGGAGGCAGGAAATGGTAAAGAAAAATTGGTTACAATAGGGGATTGCTCAAATCATACATTAAGAAAAATGGGAGCCAGTTTTCTCATTGTTGGAGAAGAGAGTTGTGAATATGGAAAAGAGAAAATGAAAACTAAAATAAATCCAAGGGTTTTTGACTTGAATTGGAGGTACCAATGTAAACTCGTGGTTGTAAATATATAAGAAGATAGAGAAGTATAGATGTAAGCATATGTGTGAATACATAAATATATTACCTAACTCTGCCCATTAAGATGTACTGAGAGAAATAGCAATTAGCATACCTTATACCCAGATCTTGACTTCTAAAAACTGTCCTCCACTAAAAGGAGTAATGTCTCTGGTGAAATGGCTAATTCAGAAGCTGGTCAAGAAAAGTATCATATGTGTTGGGAATATTTGGTGTTAGAAAGTTACAAAATGCTCCAAAAATGATGGAGACATATCAAAAGGACATAGAAACCAGTTGAAGGGGCTCTGACTAGCCAAATATGGCATGATTTGATCATCGAAAAATGATGATAGTAATGGATTATAACCTATTGAATAAAATAAGAATCCAAGCATCTATGCATATATAAAAAAAATTAGAGAGGGAGTAGGTAGATAGGGATAAAGGGGGTAAAAAATTATTGATAACATGAAAATTTGGTGAGACACAGTTACTTTTCAAAAATTAATTAATTGCACTAAAACGGAGTGACTTTACAGTGGAGAACCATGGCAGATACCACCTGAATCAAGTGACCTCACTTAACATCACCAAAAATATGACAAATTGAAATCATTCATGGCATGACAGGATGCAATCAGAAGAACACAGAATCACTACTGTGGACTGCATGCCAAAGATGGGTTACTTGTATCTGATCATGAGGAAACAGACAAACCTGTATTAGTTAGCTATTGCTGTACAAAAAATGTACCCCCATACTTCGTGGATTAAAACAGTATTCATTATCTTTCACAGTTTCTGTGGGTCAGGAATTTGGGAGCATCTTGGATGGGTGGCTCTGATTTAGGCTGTCCCCTGAGGTTGCTGAGAATCCAGTTCCATGGTGGTTTAGCCTTATGGCTGGCAAGTTGGTGTGGCTACTAATTAAATGCGTTAGCTCCTCTCCATGTAGGCTTCTCTACAAGGCTATTTGAGTGTCCTGATGATGCAATGTCTGGCTTCCTCCAGAGCAAGCAATGTAAGAGACTGAGGCAGAAGCTGCAGTGTCTTTTATGACCTAGCCTGTAGGCATATATCATCACTTCCACAGTGATGGGTTACCCCTGATTCAGAGTGGGAGGGGACTGCACAAGGGCGTGAACACCAGGAGATGAGAATCATTACGGGCCATCCTGGAGTCTGGCTGCCACAAATCACAATTAAGGGACAAAACTGCTGACCATTAAAATCATGAAACTTAAGAAAATGCTGAGGAATTGACTCATATTAAAGGTGACTAAAGAGACATGACAACGAAATGCAACACATAATTTGGGGCTGGATCTTTTGCTATAAAGGCCACTATTAATTAGATAATTGGGAAACCTGAATGAGGTTTGAAGATTAGAGAGGTTAGTGTTCATTTCCTAATTAAGATGGTTGTATAAGGTTATATAGGCATACCTCATTTTATTGTGCTTCACTTTATTGCATTTTTTACAAATTGAAGGCAAGACACTCCACCAGCAAAAAGATGACGACTTCCTTTATTGCAGTGGTCTGGAGCCCAACCGCAGTACCTCTGAGGTATGCCTGTACACTGGAATTTTCTTGTTTTGGAGGAAGACACAATAAAGAATTTGGGAGTGATGGGGTATCATATTGCAACTTCCTCTCATCTTTTCTGAATATTTGAGATTGTTAAAACACACATACCTTTAAATGTAAAGAAATAATTTAAACTACTTAAAACAGCTACTTAAGAGGTTTTATACTGTCACTTTTTAACCCAGATCATTTTTCTAACAGCCCTTCTTTATAAAAGTCACTGTGCTTTAAACTTGAGAAACTCATGAAAAGCCATAGAAAATAAGAAAAAATCTATTGTATTTTGGCATGTAGGTTTACAGTCCTTTCGGAGTGCATACATACATAGTCACAGAAACTTTTTAGAAATGAATTATAAACATATATCATACTGTTCATATTTTTATCATAAACCTTTCTCGGGCCAATAATATTCTTTTACAATATAAAAAGAGATTACTTACCTGCTTTCATATATCGAGTCAGAGATGAAGCTGAGATCCAAGACAAGTTGTGCTTGCCTCCAAGGCCTGTACCTTTTCTCCCCACTCCCCACCCCAAACAGGAAAAGAAAAAAAAGCAGATTTTTTTTTTTTCACCTAACAAAATGTGTCAACAAAGGCAATGATGCTTGCCAGCTGCACAGCTCCTTGCAGTTCTCAGCACCCGTTCACACGTGTAGTCTCAGGGTCTTCCAAAGAGGTATGTTTTAATGTGCCACCTTCATCTTCATGCCTTTTATATAATGAATAGTTGTGATAGTCTCTGTTTCATAATATTCTTTTCAGGAGACTTATTTAAAATAGCACTGCATGGTTTACCATTGGCTCCTTTCGAAGTGATGATGGGATGTGTCAGTGTAAGAGTTAATCAATGGATAGTTGAGTATCCATTGTGCAGAAGATTCTGCATCTAAATAGTCTCAGGAGTGCCAAGATGTGAATGTTAATTCCTTGCCAGGAAGCACCCTGAAATTCGACCAAGGAGAGATGATAAATATCCATATAACAATCCACAATAGCACCAGGCAGTCTGTGCTCAGTGGTAGGAGTCATAGAAGTACAAAGGGCTTTTATCATCAGAACGACTTTGAGAAGGAGTGACTTGAGCTCAGACAGCAATGATGGAGGGGATGTACATGGAGTCTTTCTGGCAAAATAAATAGTATTAATAGGAATGTTTCAGACATGTGTGGTGGATGGTGAAGAGAAGAGTTTGGTTAGAAAGTAGCAAAGAGAAAAATGGGTAAGAAGTTAGGTCAGGGACTGATTGTGGAGAGCTTTGAATGCCATATCCAGAACAAATTTTATCAAATGAGAAGCAGCTGGGTTGTATGAGAGCCAGGCTTTAGGTGGGAAATGAGGAAGTAGAGCCCTTTTGTAGATAGCTCCCTAGAGCCAATTGGTAGAAAAACGAAGGGGAAGAGAGGACAGCGGCTCTAAAGGGTCAATTAAAATTATTAACAACACGGGGGAAGGTATGCATACTTGAAGGCTGAAGAAACAGTGCCGGTGGAGAGAAAAAGATGGAAGATGATGGAGAGAGAGAATAATTAGTGAAGCAAGTTTTCTAGTGAGGTGAAAGAAAATAGAATCTGGAAACGTGTTGATGGAGAAGTTGGGGGAGAGGGTATCTTTGAGGAGGAGGGAAATCACATACTCTGAGACAGGAGAGAGAGACTGGTCTAAGTACAGAGATGGAATGGTTTCATGCAGAGAGAAGGGTACAAGATGTGTTGTCCCAGGTTAGGCCAAGGCTCAGTGGGTTCAGGGCAGCAGGCAAGGGGTGGTCTGGTTTGGAGAGTGATGGTGATTATTTAAAGTGAAGTTGATAGCGCAAAGGCCAGATGAAGAAGAGGCAGAGAGCCTGATAGGGAGCACAGACTTGCAGAGGAAAATCCACACCCAGCCCCCCATGATTAGAAACCATTTCCTATAGGTGAGTTGGGGCTCTTTGGAGTGGATAAATTCTTCCAGCCCTTCGTTTTGTCTTCTCTCGTGGCCTTGGAATTCTCTGGGGCTAGGATTACCTAGGTTCTTCGGCAACACTGTCCAACAGAATTTTCTGTGATAATACAAAGATTCTATATTTGCACTTACCTATACGGTAGCCACTGGTTACATGGTGGTTCGGAGGCCTTGAAATATGGCTAATGTGATTAAGGAACTGGATTTTTAAAATATATTTAATTTTAATTAATTTAAATAGTCACACATGACTAATAGTCACCACATTGGACAGAGCAGCTATTGAAATTAGTGAAGAACGAGATAAGACCTTCCATAAAAATGGAGAAATGCATGGGGTCAGATAGAAGATTCTTGTTTTTATAGTGAAAATTATTATATTTAGAATTAGCCAGCTGGACTCAGTTTAGATGATCCCAATCTTGTTGGCAATATCCAAAGCATCGTAGTTGGGAGTCAGTAGAACATATGCCTTCTTCTCTCCATCAGGCCTGTTCAGGGTGTTGACTTTGGCCATGTCAATGTCACAGAGCCTCTTCACAGCCTGTTTGATCTGGTGCTTGTTGGCCTTGACATTCACAATGAAACAAGTGTACTGTTGTCTTCTATCTGCTTCATGTCTGACTCAGTAGTCAAGGGGAACTTGATAATGGTATAGTGGTCAAGCTTGTTTCTCCGGGGGGCACTCTTCCAAGCTATTTGGGTTGCCTTCAGAACCGCAGTGTCTGGGAGCATCGGCAGGTGGGTGACTTGTTTATCTTCTTTTTTTTGTGGCTGTGGATGCCCTTCAGCAATGCTTTCTTTGCCTTCAAGGCCTTTGCTTTGGCTTCCGCTTTGGGAGAGGCTGGGGTTTCCTTCTTTGCTTTCAGTGCCATCTTCGTGAAAAGCAGACAGGAGCTTTTGCTATTTATTTAGAGACACGAGTTTTCCCAGTGACAACCCTGGCTGATCCTATCAAAAGTAAGATTGTAGAGCTTCAGAAACTCCACATTCCCTTCTTTTTGCTCAAGATAAACACACTCACAAGGATCTATTATTTTGGAGAATGATTTTTTTATGGCTAGATTCTGAGTGTTTTCTTATCTTAGGGACAGTCCTGTCCATAAATTTTTACACCTGGGAAGCTGCATTAGCTATCCTAAAGTTTATTAATGGGGAAATGTGGAAACACAGGAGACTATTTACTCAGGCCAAAGTAGCTTCTGTGACTCTTCTGTGGTCATAGAGAGGAAGTCTGGAGTCCTAGAAATAGTTCTGGCTTAATATCAGAGAAACCTCGATTCAGGTTTTGTCCTTAAGGAAGTTATTCAAACATTTTAACTCCATATCTATAAAATGGAAAGAATGATACCTATTTAAATGGGCTGTTGCAGGTGTTACATATAATTACTAGCTATTCATATTAACTCCACACTGATTGCCAGCTAATGTGCTAGATACTAGAAATAAAATGGTAGGCAAAGCAAATATGATTCTTGTTCCACTAGCTTATGTTTTAGTGTGTGAAGATAGGCATTAATCAAATAATCACAGAAATATATACTTTATAATATAATTACATTATATGAAATTTCAGACTGCGATAGGTCTAGGAAGGGAGAATATAGGTGAGGTGATTTTTAAAACATGTTTGCAGATTTTTGACACTTTCATTCTAAAAGGTAGAATCTAATTACCCTCCCATTGGATGTGGGCCCATCTTAGCGACTCACTTATAAAAAATAGAATTGGGTAGAAGTGATGCTATGTAGCTTCTGAGACTAGAATAATTATTTTTCCCCCTCTCTCCCTGCCTTCCCACTTTCCCTTCCCTTCCCTTCTGCCCAACCAGCCCCCTACTTCCTCCCTTCCTCTCTCAATGGTTGTTTTAGAATTCAAGTCACTATGTTGTAAAGAAGCCCAAGCCCAACAAATATGGAGTGCTCCATGTACAAAGAAACGGAATCTTCTTACCAAAATCCAATACCAACTTGCCAGCCATACGCGCAAATGGTCCTGAAGTGGAAACTCCAGCCCATCAAACCTTCTGGTACATTCCTGCTGATATCTGACTACATCTCATGAGAGACCACAAGCCAAAACCACCTAGCCAAGCCATTCCCAAATACCTGACCCACAGAAGTCATGAGAGGTAACATATGAGAATTATTGTTTTAAGACATTAAGTTTTGGAGGTATTCGTTATCCAGCATTAGATAACTCATACAATAGGAAATCACGTGATAATGTCTGGTGATCATGAAAACTGACTTGATGAAATAACATTTGAGCTAATAACAGGAGGAAAGGAATGAATTAGATAAAGAGGAGGGAAAACTATTCCAAAGAGCTATACTAACACCAACAAGGGCTGTCTGGGCAGATGATGAATCTAAGGAACCAAAAGTTATCCAGTGGTCTTGGAACACACAACTGAGTGGGAGAGATATAAGATGGCTGAAAAGGTAGGGAGGGGTCAGTTCATGCAGGACCTTAGGTTGACTTTTCCTAACTATGGTAGAGCATTCTGGAAGGGTATTCAGCAGGTAAGGATGTATCAAGCCTGACATCTAAGCTTCTGGTGCTTTCCCAAGAAACACCTGACGAGGACTGTATTCATAGTGGAAGACTGTAGTTTTGGATGGGTTGTTTGACATACTTTTGAGAAACTCAGATGATGTTGTCAAGCAGAAATTATATATACATGTCTGGAGTTTCAAGGAAAGATATGGATTGCATGTGCATGTTTGAAAGACAACAGAAAACAAATAGTAATTGTAACTAATGGAGTGAATTAGCTGGAATCAGCTGGAGGCTGGATAGCAAGTAAGAATAAAAAACCTCTGATCCAGAACTATAAGATTTAATAGCTAGCTAGAGGAGAATGGGTCAGCAAAGGAAAATGAGATAGAGCAGCCAGAGAAGTAGGAAAAAAAGTAAAAGACTGTGCCAGGGAGAGAGAAAGATTATTTTGGGGAGGTGATGGTCAACAGTGTTGAACAGTCCAGGATGGTGTGGATTAAAGGACCATTGAGCTAGCTACACTGACTCAAGAAGTGATGGACACCTGTTTCGATGAAATAAGTGATGAAGGCAGAGCCCAATTGGACAGGGTTAAGGAAGAGTGGGAGGTAAAGAAATGGAGGTAACGAAGTCAGACAATCCTTTTCGGAAGTTTAGCCGTGAAAAGGAGAGAGGACAGGAGCAGGGGATGAATTAGAGCAGTAGAAGGTTATTTTTGTTGTTTTTAAGATGGGGAAGAGACTTGTGTATGTGTAAATGCTAATGGAAAGGATCCAGTACAGAGTGATATTGAAGATCTGGAAGAGAGTGTAGGTTGTATAATAAAAGTGTTATGAAAATGTGAGAGGGGATAGAATTCAGAACCCTGGGCATGTGGGAGGCATCTGAATATGGGCACCTGTCTTTAAAATTTATTTAACATTTAAAAATTGTGAAATACAACAGATATGTAAAAAAAGAGTACTTAAAACAAATACATGTTTTACTGAATCAGTGAACATTCACGTAACCAGACAAAACCAAAACATTGCCAGTACTCCAGAAGAACCCTCTACCCTGTTCTTTCCTGTCACAAACCCCTCTCCCTAGTGATAAGCCACTACCTAAGATTTACTGGTAATTACTTCATGTTCTTCCATTTAGTTTTCCCTCTTTCATTCTGGATTTGCTATCTAACTACACACCTCTAAACAATGTTGTTAAATTCTCCTTATTTTTGAACTTTATATAAACACAACTATACTACAGGAGTTCTTTCATTTCATGCTTCTTTCACTTGATAATACTTTTTTAGGATTCATCCATGTCATTGTACGTATCTATAGTTCATTCATTTTCAACTCTGTATTGTATTCCATTGCATGATTATATCATGTTTCATTTATCCTTTGTACCATTCGTGGTCATTTGGGTTGTTTCTTGTTTGGAGTTATTACAAAAATACCCCAGAGAACAATCTTGTACGTGAGTCCTGGTGAACATGTACTTGAGTTCCTCTTGGCTATATTCCTAGGAGGAACTTCTGGGTCATAGAGTATGCACATTTTCAACTTCACTACCTAATACCAAACTTTTCTAAAATGATTGTACCAATTTACACTCCTATAAAAAAAGGTGCTTGACTTCATTGAGAATGAGATAAATTGTATCACTATTATTAATATCTTTACTTGTCTTACAAAGCATTATCTTCCTGAGCCAGGTGCTTCCTAAGGGTAAGTTCTAACCTACCAGCTTTCCTAGCTTAAGGCGAGTCTCATAGTTACTATCTCGGCATGATTTGTTACCATTAAGTGAATCACTGTTTCTCTGTTACAAGTTAGTTTCTTCCTTGGTAAAATTTGGGGGTAACAAATGCTCTTGTATCATTAGTGATACAAGTAATCATTACATCTCAGTGTAAGCCATCCCTGCAGAAGGGTGATCTTTTGCAGCCAGTATAGTACTGCATTTGGGTGGCTGAGTGGAAGATTACGAGTATGAAATCTGGATCTGGACTGCCTGGGTTTGAATTCTCATTCTGTACTTTCTAGCTACATGATCCTGAACAAATTATTTCTGGTCTTCTCTGGTCTTTAGTTCGCTTATCTATAAAATGAGACTAATAAGAATACCTACTTCATAGGAGGACAGTGAGTATTAAGTGAGGTTATATATGGGAAGTACTTAGAACAGTGCCTAGCATTCTACTGCTTTGATATATGTCCGTTTCAGTTTTGGGTCAATAGGTGTCAATGGTTATGAACATAGGCTAAAGTCAGAAGAAATTCAGTTTCTGGCTCTACTATCTCCTAACTCTATGACTATGGGCAAGTCATGTAACTTCTCTACACCTGAGTTCCTTACTTGTAAAAATTGAGCTAATAATGGCTTGTATAGGTGCCATGAGGATTGAGAGGGAAAATACAAAATGCCAAGTGCTGAATATGGGTGTAGTACATGGTATTTGCTATCATTTAAGCAGGTCCCAGGTACTGTTCTTGCCCTCAGATGCTAGGGGTGAACAGCTCCTGGGCCCCAAACCCATAAGTCCTATGCACTGACCACTGGGTGACTGAGGAGAGTGAAAAAGTTAGGGTGGAAAGACCACAAGAGTTTCTCCCATTTATGTGTAGGTCCTGGGTAGTATAGTTAACTAGATGAGACCAGTACACTTTTTAGGGGCTCAGATATGGGGGCATCCCAGTACACTGGTAACTAACAGAATGCAAGTTGTATGTCTGACATGAAGAGCTTTGGGGATCCTTGTGAGAAAATACCTCGTTGATTAGTCTTCCTGGAAGGAAAGGTTTATAAGATGAATCTAAAAGCACATAGATGGGAGATGCTGAAGAAAATACTGGTCAGGAAGTCACAGTACGTCATGAAGAGCTTTGAATCCCAGGCCAAGGTATTTTTCCGTCCGTGATTCAGTAAGGAATGGGAGACCTTGTATTGCCAGGTGGCTGTGAGATGGGAGCTAGACTCTGAAAAGCACCCAGGTGCACTGTGACAACAGTGGTTTAGAAACCTTCTTGTTTGGCTGGCACTGCCATCAGACTGTCAGATGCTTGTAGAAGATGATATCTGAGAGAGATATGCCTAGTACAGTTTTAATGCCAAATTATGTTTGCACATTTCCAAAAAGGAATGTTAAGGTGGCTGGGTTATTATTGTGAACCTTATTATATCATCTTATTATTGCATGCAAACTAGAGATAAAATGCATTAGTACCTGACTGTGGTGGTGGATGCCTGCATAGGTTAGAAAATTGTATAGAATACAGGTACATACAAATAAGAAGCAAGACTAAGGAAATATAAGATCGGCGGTGTTGTATCAATGTAATATCCTGATTGTGATTTTATATTATAATTTTGGAAAACATTACCATTGGGGAGAACTGAGCAAAGTGAACAAACGGTTTCTCTGTATTATTTTTTGCAACTGCATGTAGATGAATTTTCTCAACAAAAAAAATTTCAATAAAAAATACAATAGTAAAAGTTACGTTTTGTAGAAAGTGAGTCACATTCCCCCTTCCTCAGTTACCTACATGTAAGAGATTCTTGGGGCACATAAATTAGGTGCCATTATTTATCCTGAGGCCCCAGTGGAAAGAAGAGCAAAGTGCCTGGAAAGGATGAGGCCAAGAGTACAGGAACTGCTTTGCTATTTAGATTTAAGTGAAACTGAACATTACAATCACCCCAAATTCTGACAGTTCTGCCACAGCGGGTCAACTTTATCCAGCTGTTTTCTGATTTACCTATTGGCTCTACTATTTTTGGGTCACTACCTCCAAAGGTAGCATTAGAATAATTATCTTATTATGGAAGTGTAGCTTATCTACGAAAAGAAAAAGGAAGAAAGGAAGAAAGAAAAAAAATAGGTATGACATGAAGTTGCCAGATATAGCCTTTTAAAATTTAGGGAGTTTTTACCTGACCCATTACTTTAGACAAGTACAACCCACAGAGATGAGTGAACTTAATTCCTTGAGTGACTTGGAGAAGACCGTGCTAACAGAGTAGCGTTATTACGAACTCTGTAATTATCCTTTCTCTGCTATGCTAAAGGTTACCCTTCCCAACAAACAGCAAGGCCTACTTCGACTTGAAAGAGAGCCCTGAACTTTTATAAAGTGAAAGAAAAGAGAAGAAGAAAAGGCAGGCTGGGAATTCGGCCCCAGGAAGGCATCCACCGCACTGTAGAAGAACCACCTGAATTTCCAGGAAAAAAAAAAATTGTCTTCCCCTGACTTGCAGATTTCCACGAGTCCAGCAGCGTTCTAAGCGGCCGCCGGAGCTTCTGAGTCCGCGAGGAGGGAAACTGAGGCAGGTTAGACGCGGCGAGAGTAGCTCGCGTCTGGGAGTTAGCCCCAAGTAGGGAACCCAGGCTTCCAGAGTCCTCCGCGCTGGCGCAGACACCTCCATGCCGCCCTCCTCCCGTCCGCCCCGCCCAGCTCGGGACAAAGCCCGGAGCCCGCGCCGGGCGGGTGCAGGGCGGCTCCCGCGCGCGCCCCGCTCCCCCGTGGGCGCGAGACTCCGCCCCGCCAACCCCTTGGAGGGAGCTTGCGCCCCAACGGCGAGGCGGCCCAGCCGACCCCGCCCCGATCCCCATGACGTCACCGTCGGCAGCAGGCCCCGCCCCCGGCCCCGGGCGGCAGGCCGCATGACGTCACCGAGGCCCCACCCCTCCGGAGCGAGTTCGGTCCTGGCGTTCATTTCATTCCTGTCCTCATTCCGAACATTCTTAGCATCGCTCGCGCCGCGCCGCGCCGCCCGAGCCGAGCCGAGCCTCTGCAGCCGCCGCCGCGGCCCCGCCGCCCGCCGCGGGCGCCCACCAAGCACTTTGCAGACTCGCTTCCACCCCGCGGGCCAGTCCGCGCGGCGGGGCCCGGGCCCGGGGCGGCCGCGTCCAGGGACAGGCCATGCAGTGAAGCCCCCCCACCCCGTACACCTTTGCCCGGAGCCGCGGGCAGCAGCTCTGTGCACCCAGCCGGCCCCGGGTCAGGAGCGGTGCTAAGCAGGGGTGGGGTGGCCCAGCCCGGGGACCGGGAGCCGGGGAAGGAGCCAGGCACCGAGCTGAGGGCGGGGGAAGCGGCGCCGAAGTTTGCCTCGGACTCACCGGGCGCTGCGGCGGCTCCCTTCGCGAGGTAAGTTGGCGCGCGGGGCTGATGCTGGGTGCGAGGGGCGCACGGGGCGCCGGGGGGCGGGGGATCACCGGCGCGTCCCCCTGGCGCGTCCCGCTCGCGCCGCTCTTTCTCTGCGGGCTCTGCTTTGTGTGTGGCGGGCGGGAGGGCAAGCGGAGGGCCGGGGCCGGGCCCCCGCGCCCCCTTCAAGGTGAGCGGCGGGTGCCGCCGCGCGAGTTGCCGGGACGCCAAGTTGGGCCGCGCGCTGCGGAGCCCGCGCGGCAACAGGCGGCCCCAGCCGGCGGCCCTGGAGGCGCCGGGCCGGCCGCGCCGCGCCCCCCGCGCCCCCCTCTCCCGCCCGCACGCGCACACACGCACACACCCTCACATCCTCGGGCCGTTTTCACGTTTTTCTCGGAGAAGTCAGAAGTTCGGAGAGAGCGCGGGCGGGGAGAGCCGCCGACACCGCCTCGGTGCTCGAAGCCGGCCAGACCCCCCCACAGAGCCTCCCGGCCGCCCCAGGCGTCGGGGCCCCCCCAGGCTGGCCCTGGGTCTGCGTCGAACTGTGCTTCTGGCGGGGTTTCGCTCCTTCTTCTCAAAGATGAAAGAGGGCACGGTCGTCTTTGCTGCTTCTCCAGGACTGTTGCTGCCTCCGCCGCCGCTTCATTGCACATTCAAGTGGAAAATTTTCAGGAGTCAGCAGAAACATTGTGTCCAAAAAAGACTGAGTCGCAGTTACCACCAAACCCTGGAGGAGACTCTCCCTGGAAAACTTCCCTTCGGTAGGAAATACTGGGGGATTTGTTTGTTTATTGGAAGAGAAATGATCCCCAGAAGGGGAGAAAATCAGGGTTCACTTCTAGTCTTTGTTCCGTAGCAGCAACACTTGTTTTCAAAAGTCCGGAGGCCCGCTTTAAAGAAAGTTCAACTTGTATGAGTTTCCTTTTTAAAAAACTGTATTTTTTTAAAAACTAAGGCAACATTTTAAATGAGTTGAAACAATAGAGGGCTCACACTTCCCTTATTCTCCTCCCACGAAAAGAAATAAAACCCAGATCATAATTTTCTTTGCTTTTTAATTCTTTTAAAAGATTTATTTAAAGTTGAATGGTGTCACTGTATAAAAATATTTATGAAACAATGAAATACCAGCCACCAGCATTTCTCAGAAGGCTTGTTAACTTCTCAGAAGCAAGTGGCTGCCTGTGATTTGCAGAAATGAAAATTGACCCCAGTAAGTACTGGAAACTTAGAGACAGATGATGTTGCGAGAGCCGGTAATGTAAAAAGGCCGTGTTTTAAAATCAGTGCCTTGGAGGAAGCCCAGGTCCTGGGACAGAAAGGTCTGCAAAACCTATCAGATTTCAAAATAGTGTTGAAAAAATTAAAAATGCTATGGATATTGCAAAAGATCAGAACCCTATCATTTCAGGACAACCACATATTTCTTCCTCGCCACCTTTCACTGTGATTGTTTCTGAAAGTTGAGGTGGTCTGATGGCTTGTGTGGAGCTGGGTGCCTGCAGGTGGTTACCTGAGTCGACACATCTTTTCAGGAAGATGCGATCTCCCTGCATTGTCAGAGTAGCGAGTGGGCTTCTTTTCTGCAACCTGCTGTGGATCTTGCTTGTGTCTTATTCAACGGGGGGCTTCTCTGCTAGGGTACTCTGAGGCAGGCAGTGGCTGGAGAACAGAACTAAGGCTGTGCCCAGTGATTGGTTCATCCTTTCACTGCTGGGTTTTGTGCCCTTCTGTAAATAATAGCAGGATCTTTGGGCCCAAACACATCTGAATGCTTATAAGGGCAAGACTTAGATTTTACTTTGGTTATAATCTTTTCTCTTTAGGAGGAAATAGTAGCACTGGTTACAAAGTGACTCAAGAAATGGATTAGTTGAACCTTTGTCAACAGCGAGGTTTTGAATTGTTGATTATTTTTTGGGGGAAAGGCTTATTTTTCTAATTTCACTATTTCCATAAATGGTCACAGATATTTTTGTTTAGCATTTCTTTGTACGCGCAACTGTGTTGAACTCTCAGGTTTCAGGTTTTAAACAGAGTTTACAATTCTTTTATTTGTTGTTGGTATAAAAATGAACTGATAAGCTGTATCCTTTACTGGTTCTTGCTGATGGTACAAAAGTGCCAATGTAGACCATTTTATTTTTACTTAAATGATAAGTATTATTTGATCCGCAGTTTTAGGGGAATATTAGAATACCTTTTCTTTCTTTCTTTCTTTCTTTTTTTTTTTTTTTACAAGTTTGAAACAAACCCGGTGTGACACTTTGCCTTGACAGTAAGAGTATAAAAATAGTATAGGAAAGAATCTTTGTTTGGAGTCCTCCTCTGTGTGATCTTTTATAAAGTAACAAATAGAACTTAATTCAGAGAATATGACTGAGAGATTATTAGAGTTTTTATCCCCCCCAAAAAAACATAAACCAGGACTCACCATGGCATATATTTAATGAAATTTAAAGAGAGTGGGCAACTTAGCTTAGTTTGAGCCAGATTGAAATGAATTTCTCACTGAGAGGCGCTTCCTTGCATTGTGGTACAGTGTGTGTCTGGGCCCCAGCAGCAAACTAATTACACATAAGGAAGGGTTGAGGAGTGTACAGCCTGGGGAAAGTCAGCTTCCTCCTTTCTTTCCCTCTTCTTCTCTATCCCTCTTTTGCTTTCTACAGCAACAATTATATATTCATACACTCACTTTGGGGACTGACATCCCTTTTCTTTAGAAAAAGGACAAACAAGTCATAAGGAAAAACAGTGTTCTGTTTTTTTGCTGCTTGAGCTTTAGTCATTTATAAACAATTCTGAATTTTGCTGGCTCTGACAATGCAGAACAGCAAATATAAGAGAGCGTTTCTTACTGGGAAAAATTGGGGAGAATATATCTATCATCTGTGTGTAGATCATATTTGTCACATTTTTAGTAGAAGAGCATGTAACAGGAACAGTCGGAATGTAGATCCCAAATGTTAGATAGGCTTTTGAAGAAATGAGCTGTGCCATTAACAATATTTTAAGGTTCCTTGCTTCAGAAATGGATTGTTATCTCATACATGGTAGTTGTACAAGAGCCTGCACATCTGTGGGATTACTCCTCTCTAATCTCATGTGCTATTATGTGTTAATTGTGAGCATGATGATACTGCCTGCACATGAAAATTGTGCTTTTTCTCTCAGAAGGTTGGTGCAAATAACTGCATGTATGATCTAGTGTACGTAGAACAACACGTTCACATACAGATAGTACGTAGATAACACTTCTAAGCTTGTACTTTAGGCACTTTGTCTTGTTTCCAGTAAAGAGATTGCAAAAGAATCAAAAAAAATATTGCTGAGTGAAAGCTGTGCTTAGAGGTTGGATCTGTTCAGTGATAAAACTTTGGGGGCCTGTTTTCTCCAAAGACTGAAGAATGCTGGCAAGAACAAGTGTCCAGCTTTCTCTGTAGAACCACAGGGAAATCAGAGACCACCTTTCTGTTGATAAATGCGGGTATTACAGCTTTCCCTTTAGAGTTCAGTGATTGGAACAGTAGAGTGCTAGTGTCCTACTTCTGAACTCGGCAAGAAAAGTATATTGTAAGCTTTTTGCCCTTTGACAAACTTAGGCTTTGCTGCAAAGCTATTGAAGACTGACTGAAGGCTGGAAAAATCTTTTATAGCTGCACAGTGCTTTTTCTTATTTTATCTGTAGAAGCCACAGACTACCCTGTGGTATTTAATTTAGATCTCAAACCATGTTCGAACAATACATGTGATGTATTTTATTCTTTCATATTCACAAAATTGATAATATCAAGTAATGTTCATCTTAAGCATTTAATGTTTCAGAGTTCGGCTTTTTGACAAATACTAGGTTAGACCTTCTTGTGTTGCAATTTACTAGATACTTATGAAATCAGGGAGGTTCAGGGCCTTCCCTATTCTGGGATAGTTTTTGGAACGCTAGAATATTTGGATCTAAATAAAAGCTGTGAACTATTGAGAGTCCGTAGTCTGTAACGTACTCTTCACAAGCTTTCTTGACCATATCCTATATTTGAACTCACAGTTGAAATTCAGCCATTTCTTCAGATACATTTGGGCTTTGTAGTGGTGCAGAATAAGAGAATTTCGATGTATGTATTTTTATTTTAGTCAAAGCAAATGGGATGCCCAGAAGGGTGGATTTTCAGGATGGTGTTTCTTACAGGGTGGCTCACTCACAGCTCTTAAGTTCTCCTTTTGTCCACTGTTTTTTGGCATGTTGGAAGGATTCTCAAAAAAATAGTTTCCATAGTCTGGGAGTTCTGGCTAACTGTGAAACCATTGGTTTCTCTTCTGATTGGATGGGGAGTGGGGGGCAGATGTCTTAAGAGGCTGTCTTTTCTACTTTTGTGGCAGGCCAAGGGAAGGCTCTATGCTGGTTGTGTTATGAGTCTCCACTCCCCCGCCCCCGCCTCAGTATTTACTATCCTGATGCAATGCTTTCTGCCTTTTTTTCACATTAGTTTTAAGGCTCTGTCCTAGAATTTCATTTGCAGTTTTGGTTTAAAGGACAGAGCCCAGCATTGGAAAATGGGTTTAAAAGAAAAAGCCAGCTTATCGAAGAACAATTTAAGCCACTGTTGTCTCCACTGGGAAATTCTGGTTGCTTTTAGGCATCTGACAGGTTTAGCTGTATGTGTAAAGTGACTGAAACACTACTGACTGGGAATACACAACAATGACGAGTGCTGTTGTTTTTACTGATATATAAACTGAAAAACTGCTGCTAATGGTGGGAAATGTTAATTATGTGAGAACATATTGAACTTATATTCTCTGGCATGAACTTTAAAAAAAAATATGCATGAACTGCGCTGCTTTTTTATAGGCACAGCTTTCTAATTATCATAATTCAGTTCAGCTCCGCTCTTGGATGGAGTTCAAGTGCAATCTCGATTTAACTTGAAAGGAGATTTTTCTTTTTACACCGAGAATGTTTAAGAAAATTTGAAAAGTTCATCCAAGAATGCTTTCCGTTTAGGTGTGGGTAATTTGGGGGGATGAAATGAGTGCCTTTATGTAATAGTTAACTAGATCTGAATATTAAGAAAAAGACTTATTTTTTTTTGTACTTTGCACCTATGCAAACCTGTTTCTTGTGCATTTTTGCATAACCAGGTGTTATGTGTTGCCGAGTTCTCTTTGAAAACTGGAGTCTTTTCCCTAATATTATAGTAAACTTTAAAACAATGAATTATTATCATCAATGACATCTGCAAAGATAGGAACCTTTTTAGAGAAAGTGGAAAGAAAAAAATTTAGAAATCTTATGAATTCATTTGACAAAAATCACCATTAATCTTTTATACCAACCAAGCCTTTAGAAGGTGATCTCCTTATCTGGTCATCTTTACACTTTGACTTGATGGCATTTTGTGAAGGGAGTTATCTTTGACAGCATTCATTCCAGTGTCCAATGTCCTTTAAATTTCCTGTGACCTTAGTTAGTGTCTTTACAAAGAAAAAAAGTTAATGAAGCCCAGGCGCCAAATCCTCTGTGGAATCAGTTTTAATTGGAAGAAAGAACAACTTCAGCTGGACCTTCCGACTTTCGTCTGGTCTGACTTCTACTGCTAGAATGCAAAGGGAGCCTGCGGAAACCAAATGACTTCATTTGCTCTGGCACTTCAGAGCCGAATTCACTTCCATGGTGGTGAAATAAAAGGAGCCAAGTGTTTTAAATAGCCACTCCCCAAGGCCTGCCCGCCCGAGTGTTTTGAGAAAAGCGCATTGTCTGCTTGCAGCTCTAGCTGGGAGCCTGGCTTGCCCTCCCCCACCAAGCAGCTCCAGTTCTGGAGTTGACATCTGGTTTTCTCCCTGTTCACCTGATGTATATACCGTACATGTGCACACATGCGGTGTGCACGCATGTATCCTGCAGTAATGTGTATTTTCGACCATTGAATGTCTGTGTGTTTCTAGTCCCTGGTGGGATAGGGGGAGGCACAAAGCTAATAGCACAAAATAAAATGTAAACACAGTAGCTGTCCTGCATGCCGCTGCTGCTGGGTTTCTGTCCGATGGTGCTTTCTGGGTAGGCGTGCCTATTGTTGTGGCAGCAACAGGCGGCAGAAGTTGGGGCACCATATGGCGGATGTGGGCCTCAGATAAGCTGTCTGGTAATTTAGCTTATCAATAGCATTTTGATATGCTTCATTTTCAGATCACCCATCACTGTGGCTGGGGGTGTCTTGGGGGCTAACTGAGTCCGAAACCATTGAAACCATTGTGAGCAACGCTTCCTTTAGTGGAATCTCTTTCAACCCTTTCTCCCTCGGTGCCTTTTCATCTGAAAGCCTTTGGAAGACAATGGTGGTTGTCGTTAGAAAGAGCCCCGTCAGCTGAAGGAAAGGTCAGCCCCTAGTCCCCAGCCCCACCTTGAAATCTGGGACACTTAGAAGACCTTGTCAGGTATTTTTATTGATAGGAAAACAGAAAAATAAAGCTACTTAATAGCATTTCATACTGACAGAGCCAAGAAATTCCCATAATTCAAAATTTGCCTTTGTTTTAAATACTGGCCAGATAGGGCTGATACTGTTTTTATCTTGATAAAAGGTTTCTAGTTGTTGTATGTTAAAAATATCTCCCTAATTTCCTTTCACTTTTGAGTTTTACCTTAATCATAAAATGTAAAAATGTTATCATCTATATAACTGGATATAAGAGCAGGTGTTATCTCTGGTTTGGAGGCAAGAAGCAGCTTCCTTCATGACTAGGAATTGTAAAGAGGGAAATGCTTCTAGAACACCTCTGTTCAGATAGATGTCAGGTGAAGATGAAGCAAAAATAAAATCTCTTTCACTGTGAATTGGGGTGGGGCACAGGGATGACTATATGCCCTTCTATGCCCGAGAAGCAATAAAAGGAGCAGAACCACCTTTTCCGTATTTGACACTCATCTGTTACCCCTTGGGAGTGTAGCAGTTGTTTCCAGAGATGTGTGTTAGGCTTGCTGGCAAGCGGTTTAAGAACTAATTCTTGCCTGACTGCTTACAGAGGTAGTTTTACTTTTTGAGTAGTGGGAATGGTCCCGACGGTATCCCTTGATGTTGCAGAGGGAGGGGATAGAAAGGGTGATCTTGACGGCATCTCAGAGATGAGCCTGCTGCTGATAAACCATACGCAGCTTTTCATTCTTTCCGTTCTTCTCTCTTCCCTCCACTTGGAGCATCCTGAAATACAGATGCTCCCGGTTTTGCATAGAACTGCTACTTGTCCCTGGCCATTTAAACATTTACAAGTGCTGCCATGTGCCAGGGATTTGGTGATCAGGTTGTCAGTGAATGGTGATCAGTAAAATGCTCTGGTGAAATTTACAAGGAGGAAAACAGGCATGTAAAGAGATCATCGCAATCCAGTGGGAAAATTGTGTATCCCTTATTTCATGAGTTCCAAGATACAAACTTTTTCCATATTTGAACATGTCCTACAATCATGGCTGACCAGGCCATGGTCATGACTCATGATGTGATTGCATACACTCATCAAAGTCTGTTGAACAAATGCAGAATGCTCTTGATGTCACCAGTGCTCTTGTCACAGAGGGCAATATGATAGTGTGTGGAAAGCATGGGTATTGATCTGTCTGAGAAGTTGTTTTAGGTCTGTCTTACCCAGTTTATTTTGCTTATACTTTACTCTTTATGTATACGCAAGATTGACATGATTAAAAAGTTTCAGTATGCATAAAATGATTTCTAAGTGAGAAGCATTCTGGGATGGTTTGTTTTGCAACAGCGTTTCTTAGAAAATCATTCTGCATCTTCCAGTCAGTATCCTAGAGTTGATGAAACATGTATGCATCTATATCCAGGAAGATCTGGGAGGTTATACTTTATTGATGGGTTGCTTTGAGGGAGTGAGTTGGGAAGGTGGGAAGGGCTTTCATTTTTTTACACATTTGTATTTTTAGGAGCGTGAATTTCCTTACGTAATATCAGAATAAAGGGAAAAAAACTCAGTAGGGTAAGTGTTCATGACATTTCCAAAAAGATTTGTCTCCCAGTGATAGGGACCGAGGAAAGATTTGCAGTGCACATGATTTTGAAGTTGGGTCTTGAAGGGAAAGGTTTTGTTTGTTTGTTTCCAGATGCCATTTTAGGAGTAGAGTGGGGCTAAGTTGTTAACAAAAACCTCTCTGAAATACTCTCCAAAGTAATGAACTCAAACCTCAAATAATGATACAGAAGCTTTATTGCCAGTCATGAGCTGGTATAGATGTGACACTTGGCTGCGAGCAATTAATAGAAAGGAGAAAAAGGAAGGGAGAGAAGAGAGAACTGGTTGACATGAGGAGTGGGAAGTGTACTGATTCAGTTTTGGAAAAAGACTAACAATGTAGGATTATAGGAGGTTTGGAGTTAGGCATATGTTAGTTGGACTCTTGTCTCAGCCACTTACTAGTTTTATGGTTTTGGACAAATCACCTCTCTGAGCCTTGGTGTCCCCATCTGGAAATGTGAATAGAATGCCTCTTGTATAACTTACACTTAGTAAGTGCTCAGTAAATAGCAACTTTGAATGTTATCTTGCATACCAGGTCTTCACAGATTTCCTGCCAGGTCAGCCTGGACAGGGACTCTTGAGGAACACCCAGGGCTAGGGCAGAGTTACTTGGAAGAACCGGACTTCTGGTCTCAGGCAAATGGATTAAAATCCAGGAGAGGCTGGGGCATCCCATCAAATCCTGGACCATAATTGCTTTGAACCACATTTCCCCTGTCCATAAAGTGGAGGAAATCCATCAGTAAATACATCATATTTGAGGTCATTCTTTGCCAAATAGTCGTATGAATTAAATGGAAGTGCTTCTAAAAGTGGGTAGCATGGTGCTCCTTCATCTGCCCAAAAGGAAACCTCTTCCATAGGTCCTTGTTTGGAAGACATACTCTACACTTTGGGATGGGTTCTAAAAATTCTTCTCTAAGGTGGTTGTAAGGAACTCTTCATAGAGAAACTGTGCTTAGGGCCCTGGGCCTGCTGACAACACCACTGAGGAATAGTTGCTGGTGTTCTGAGGGCATTAAACTTCAGGTGGGAAAGAGAGAATAAGAGGCAGAGAGGAACAACTCCCTAACTTGGCTGCCTCCCTTGCACTTCTTAATACCTGTTTAGGGCAGGCTGCTTAACTTTGAAGAGTTGTGGTAAAGCTTCCTTAAGAGCTAACTAGCTCAGTGTGTTATAGCTACAGGTGTGACTGCTGTTAAAACCCAGATTATTCTGTTCCTCCAGGAACACTCCAAGCTCAGGAATTAAGTCTTTGCCTCTCTTATCAAATTTCTTTCTCTGGGTCTTAAATATAATTTAAATAATAATTAACAGTCATTTTGAATAGTAGCCCATCCCTTTACCAGTGTATTTGCATATTTGAGAAGATGTTAAACTGAGATGAGTGTCTACTTGGGTTAGTACCCAGGTACTTCCTGAATAAGTGTGTTGAATTATTTCTCACAGTTAGTGGGTAGAGAGACCTGATTTTTCAGTCAGTTGCCCTAAGCTGGCCCTGCTCTGCTCAGGTCCCCAGCTACACTTCAGTGTGTGTCTACATCCCCTTGTTTTCAGACCTGGGCCACTCCCAGTGACTGGTATGAGCAATTAAGATTGCCTTGTGTGAGCCTGAGCTGGGGACCACCTGCATTTTATTGACACCTTGTATTGTTTCTTAACCTGGGTATGTAGAACTGTGTGTTGATTAATGTGGTTTCACAGTCTTTAAGTTAAAAATTAAAGTTAAAAATTGTTGAGAGATGAGTAAACTCGTTGAGAATAGGGACTTTTAGAGGCAGCCAAATGAGTTGAAGAGGGGAGAAAGATAGATTTAAAACAGGGAAATACAACCTTGTGAATCTACTAAAAGCCACTGAATTACATACAACATGTCTTCAAATACCGTTTTGTCAGCATTGTTTCGTTATAACGTTGAGATGCCTTAGGAACTTAACTCTTATTTATATCAATTAGCCTGTGGTAAAATTGGTTTTGTTATGTTGGTTTGCTTAAAGTTGCAGAACCTATCTATGACATTAAGTGAGGACTTACTGGACTCTAAAAGGGTGAATTAGTATGGTATGTGCATTATATCTCATAGAAAAAAATAATAAGACACCGAATCTAGTTATCACACTGAACGTCGGGCGTGCTCACCCTTGTACCCCCAGCACTCCTCACACGGCATGTACATTTGTTTTGCTGGTCAAGTGATTAAGCTTGATTTTCAGAGCAGTGGCCTAGTAAGTAGTTCACGCTTCTAGTTTGCTGCTGTTAGTGAGGGGCCTAAATGAATCTGATGGAAGTATCTAAAATGGGAGATTTTTTACTTTATAAAGAATGATTTCAACGATTTGCAGTGACTCACTTCTTAATGATAAATGTTGACCGTGCTAACTGCCCACATGGCTTATACTTTAAACAGTCCAAGAACTAAATCATAAAGGATAAACTAGGAGATCATGAGGAAGAGAGACCCAGAAGGCACAGGAGGTCACAGTCAAGTATTGAATCTGATTTGTAAATTGATTTAAGATGGGGGAAAAAAACAAACAAGCCCAGAGTCAGGTTAATTTATACCCCATGTTTTAGGCTCTGCTCTGCCCAGTGTTTTCCTAATTTCAACTTGGTCTTTCTAGTTCCTGTGTCTTCTCACCAGATGCTGACTGTCTTCCTCACAATAACTGTTTGTGAGAGTTTTTAACCATTCGTATTTTCTAAAGGGTTGTTCTTTGCCGTTCCTCGTGGCTAAGTAACTGCTTGCCTGGAACAGGCCTGGCTTATGCTTCTTGTCTTGGTGTAATCCTTAATAATTAGCACCCTTTGCTACTCTCAAAATGTCCGGGTTTGGATGGTAAACTACATGATCATTCTTCTAATAGGAAACTGTCGAGGAAGCTGGCCGACTCCCTTTAAGCAGAATGGAGAGAAAATCCAGTCAGGAGTCTTTTGTGGTGCCCTGGTGTTGAGCTCAAGACAGTATTATTCTTGAAAGTGTGTCCCAAGCTGTTCTGAGACCAGAGCTACAATAGAGGGGGATTTCAGGGAGCCACGTGTCCTATAAACCTGTGCTTGTTTCAACCAAATCGTTTCAAACCCTCTGCCATTCTGAAGATCAATTCCTAATGTATTAAAAAAATTTTTTTCTCGTCATTCATAAGGATGATTCAGCATTGGTTCATTTCCTTTTTTGACTAGCTAAGTTTAATTTAGGAAGAAGTTTTTCCCAGTGGAATTCTGAAAGGTTTGTTAACTGTGAAATTTGGGGATTTTAGAACCTGTGGTTTCAGTATGCTTGACAGTCTTTGGTTTCAAACTTGCTTATATCTGTGATTTTTTGCGAGAGTGTGTAATGATGTCCTATGATGTACCTCAATTTATAAGGCAGGGAAAATGGAGTGGAATTTTAGGAATTTAAGAAATTTTAGGACTTTGCCTAAAACCAAAAGTAATTATAGTGATACTGCTCAATTCTTTTGGTTCTTTTGGATCACTGTTTATTGAGTTCCTTTCTCATGTGCTTTAGGCAGTAACTTGGGCAGGTGTTCAGTCCACTGTATTATCTTTCAGGTCTCCCTGAAACAGTGGCATCTGGGCTTTGCTATCGAGAGCTCAGAAAACTGTTTCCTTTTTGGGGCAGTTCATTGGGAGAAGGCATTCGAAGGACCTCCAGGGGCTGGGATCTGGGTCCCTCTAGCTGTGTGGAAGGAAGGCTTGGTTGGACAGCCCCTGCTAGTGGTCTCCCTGTGACCTTGGGCAAGTTACTTGAAAAATCTCTGGATTCCCTTTCTGGGAAGATAATACTGGGCCACCTGCCTCTCTATTCTGTTTTTTAGCTGAGCTTTAGATTAAAGAGATAAAATGTGAAAGCCTTAGGCAGAAAGGTCCTGGAGAATTGTTTTATTATCTGAGTCATCCCATCCACAACCCCACACTCCCCTCCCAAAGCCAGGTTTTGTGGAGGAGGGAACAGTTCTGCTGACTTCACTCCATAACTCTTCTTTTAGTTGCACTAATTCCTGAGGCCACTCTGGGTGAATTTGGATAAGGAAAGAAGGCTGATAGGCCAGGTTCTGTCTTAAGCCCATTCTTCAACATTACCTTATTTAAACCTAAGACCTCCATTTGTTGTTGAAGAAAGTGAAGCTCAGAGAAGTTTAGTCATCTGCCCAAGGTCACTCAGCTAGTATGACAGGGCCAAAATTCGTAGGTCTGTGTGACTCTACACCTATCAGGCTAACAAAAGACTGCATATTAAGTCACCTGTCAGATTTTATTGTGGCATATGAATGAATTTAAGGTAGAGTAACATTGTAACAAAGGTAGGAGTCCCCTTACTTGGAATATGTGCCCAGAAAAGGCAAAGTACAGAATACTTTGTTTTGTGTTCATGGTGGCCCATTTTACTCTATCTTCAAAACAAACAAGTGGCTAAGGCCCTAAAAATGCTGGGTGTGACCTAATCAAGCCTTTCCTAAGGGAATTTTCCCACCTTAGTCATTTGTCTTCTTGAAAGGGGGCAAGATTCACCCCTCCCCTTTGGTTTCAGTCCTCAAGGACTAGAGACTTGGTAGTACTCCTCACCTTTCAGATCGGTTACCCTAGCCATTGAAAATAAGAGAGAAGGTTGCTATTGGAGCCTGGGTTGATC
>NW_024342470.1:4563762-4567663 GCF_902729225.1 Pteropus medius
GTTTTGGAAACTTGGAACTGGACCTGCCAGTTTATCTGGTTTTTCTCTGGAATGTGCTCTGTTGGCAGACTGTCAGAATAAGTTAGCCCCCTCTATCACCCTGAAGGCTTGGATATGGAAATGGCCTCATGCTGGGGGTAGGGTTTAGGCAGATGACCTTGACTTCACTCCTTGATAGTGGGAGTGCTTTGGAAACCTGGGAGATGAGGTGATTTTTCTCCCCTCTCCATCTAGGTGACTAGCTGGAAAATAGTTCTAGGCTGTGATATGTGATGGGTGGTGGCAGGGGAGGAGGGGAGAAGGGAGTTATATTAATCGTGCCGCTTAGAGCCCTTAATAATCAGGCCTCTGAAAAAGACATTAGATAAGGGGCTTTGAAATGGAGTTGCTACCTATCTTGGACATCTTGGTTGGTTTTTAGTGTGTTGGGGGGGGTGGACTGGTTGATACCGTCTTTTCCTCCTGTTCACCTAGTTCTGGTGACTCTGGTCTAAAAGGTGTTGGGGTCACTCATGGACAATTTCTGAAACTTGTGCTCTTATCTTCCCCTCCTTCCCAGGACTTGTCCCTTTCATAGAGTCTTTCCTACCGCCTTTCTGGTACTTCTGCTTTGAAGTCAGACCCTGGTTCTGCTCCTAGTTCTGCTTATTGGCTGAGATATTGGGTAAAGTATTTAATCTTTTGGGTCTCCATTTCCTTATCTGAAAAATGAAGAAAATAATAATACTTCCTCAGAGTGAGTTTAAAGTGAAATATGATGAAATATGGTGAATCGTCCACAGTGGGCTTTTCCGTTGCCCCCTCCCCCCAACCCATTCTGAAGTTTCCTGCTTCCTCTGCCCTCCCGTTCTCCATCCAAGTTTCTGAGGGTTTGTCCCAACTAGAATGGACTAGTCTGACAGGAGCTCATTTATTTGCTTTTCCATCTTCCTCCTCTGGGTTTAGTTTTAAGCTTTTCCCAGCTTCCCCTGTTGCTGGATTTCCTGCTCTGTTGTTTTTCTCTCTTCGGACAATTTCTCTTTTGCTTTTATATTTTTACACACACACACACACAATAATACACAAGACACACACACACACCTCACACACACCACATTTTTTGCATGCACACCTCCCTTCCACTTTTCTTGCTTTCTCTTCTGCTGTTACCACTTTGAGATTTTAGAGACCCTGTCCTGCACTTCCCTAGGTTTTACCAAGAGTGGTACTCAGAAAAGCACCACTTCTTGATTCTGCTTTGTTTAACATTAGAGAGCATTGACTTTTCGATTTTGGAGTTACCAGCCCTCTTAAAAGTTGTTACTGTTTTGAGAAGATATAACTTATTTAGATTCTCATCATACCTATGGACTTACGGAATCACACACATTTCATACACTTGTCTGTCCTTGATAACCTCTTTAATCTTTCTGAACCCCGGTTTCTTTACCTGTAAAATGGACATAGTAGTTCCTTCCTTATGGATTATAGCAAGAGTTAACTGAGGATTAGCACAGTGCCTGGCAGAGAAGTGTCCCATAAATGTTAGCTGCTGATTGTAATTATGATTGTGATTACCATCCCCCAGTAGCCATGAATTTGAGTGCCAAGTACCTCTTCCCATAGCATCTTTCTTTCTGAAGGAGGGGACAGGAACAGTGTCTATTTTTTTAATTTTAAGTTTTCAAAATTTTTATTATGGCAAATTTAGTACAGTAGAGGACCGCCTGTGGACCACCATCACTTATCAGCAGTCAGTAAGTTATGGCCATTCTTGTTTCTTATAAACCGCTGCCTCATCTCCCACTAGATTATTTTGAAGCAATCCCAGATGTCATATCGTTCCATCTGTAAATTTTTCGTTCATGTTTTAAAAAATATGATTCTTTTTAAGAAACACCAAGAACAAGATCATATGAACATTTTAATAATAATTCCTCAATATTAAATATTTCATCACTGTTCAGATTTCCTTCATTGTCTCATGAATGTTTGCCACAGTTGGTTTGTTCAAATCAGGTCCCAAACAAGATCAACAGGTTGTATTTGGTTAGTATGTTTCTTAAAACTCTTTAAAGATCTCTCCTCCCTCTTTTTTTTTTTTTTTTTACTTCTTACAGTTGATTTGTTATAAAAGCCTCATTGTTTCTCTTGTAGACTTTTCCTCATTTTGGATTTTGCAATTTCATCTCATAGTCCTGTTTATCATGTTCTACTGTCCTCTGTATTTCCTATAAATGGGAATTTAAATTTAGGAGCTTGATCTGATTGAGGTTTATTTATTTATTTTTGTTTATTTTATTTTACTTTATTTTTTTTTGACAGGAATATTTCATAATGAGTATTCTGCCAGGAGGCCCAGAATATGCAGTTGTCTCTGTTATGATAATTAGCAGACATTGATTTATGATCGCTATACATATCTATTATTTCATATGGGCTTTGTAAACTGGTTATATTCTGGTCCTCTCATTTCTACATTTATTAACTAGCATACTCTTATAAAGACTTTTTCTCATCAATTATTTGGTTAACCTGGTGTATAGTTTATATAGGAAAATCAGGTTTCTTGGTTTTTTTGTTTGTTTTTGTTCTAGTATCATTATATAATCATATTTTAAATGCTTGGGTGCTTTTGAATTCCTTGTAGTTTCTATTCTTATTAATGCTAAAATTGTACCATCTTTGGCCAATGGGAGTTTCTTTAGTTGACTCCTATGTCCTTTTGATGTGACCTTATTATTTTTTGATAGCTTTCTTGCTGTTCACTCTCTTTTTGTATATTCTTGAACTTAAAATGAACCATTTCTTCAGAGTTTTTGGTTCCTTTTAGTGGGAAATGGTATTTCCAAGCTGCAAGGTGGGTGCTTTTTTTTCTTTCCCACTTCTTCAGAAATGGATCTCACCTACCATGTCAACTTCTTGGTCCATGGTTAAAAACAAAACAAAACAAACAAAAAACTTTCCTTGCACACTTTGGCTTCTTCAGCTCTCATTTGCCACTTGAATGCATGTGCTTTTCATCTTGTCCTTTTCTCTCTTAAGAAAGAGGCCAAACTGAAGAATTCCCCATGGACAGTTCATGGTTTGACTCTCATCTTGAAGGCCAAAGCTCATATTAATTTAGACTTCGCAGAAGACTTAGATATTGCCCTCGGTCATGTCTGCCAGATAGTTTGTTCTACCCCTTGTTTAAATAACCAGAAGGTGAGAAATTCCTTATTACCTCTCTGAACCATTCCGACTGCAAACTGTGGTTTGATGATATTGTTGGGTCATTTACATACATCTGCTTGAATAAATACTTGTTGAATAAAGTTTTCTACCTTCCTCTCCTGAAGTATTTAAAATGGAATATATTTAATATTCTAGTCATTTAAAGAATTTATCACTAAAACATTATTTTTATTAGCTAAAAAAATTTAAAGCTTTTTTAGTTTTAGGCAGATTTATGCAATGGAGTCTTAGACAGAACACATATCGTGCTGTTGTGGGTATACCTAGTAAGCCTATATGTCTAAAATAAATGTTTTCTGTTTAACAAGTCTGCTATTAGACTTATTTTTAGTAATTCCTATCTTTGCTTTTTGGAAATTGTTTTATACCCATGTTGGTATATCACAGCACATGCACTTAGGGAAAAAAATAAGTAAATAAATGTAAAACAAACAAAACAAACAAAGAAGCCCCTCATTTTAAAGAGAAGCTATCATGCTTTCTACGGTGGTTCCATTCAGGCCTGGAGTTTCAGCTTTAGTAATACTTTTTGTTTTGTTGGTGAAACAAAGCCTTATGCGTTCACAGTCCAGCCAACACAGTCTCACAGCAGAATGAGTGAATAGGCCTGAAATTATCATCATTTGTGACATCCCTGAGAAATTAATCAGTGTCCTGGCCTGTGAAATTTGTATACTCATTTAGA
>NW_024342470.1:4567735-4568099 GCF_902729225.1 Pteropus medius
TAAGGAAAGTACAGCATTGTAGGAGTTTATTCCCTTCCCTTCAGGGGCACAGAGACGGGGTGAGGAGCCTGTAATTCACAAGCTGGCTGTGCCCCGAGGTAAACTTGGTTTCACAAAGGGAATTTTCATTGTGGTCCTGTGGCTCCCTAACATAGTAGAGGCTTCAGGAGGCAAGTGGTAAAAGCTACCGAAGAAAAAGCTGGACTGGAGCCACTGACGTCATGTCAGTAAATCTGTTGGAGGAGCCCAGCCGAGCAGCGCCTGCCAACCAGCCTCTGCACTTTGGCCTTGCCTGGTCAACTGTTCTTACTGCTTTATCCCGCCCCCCCACCCCCAAGCAGCCTACGTTTTTGTTTTCTTTCCC
>NW_024342470.1:4568110-4568418 GCF_902729225.1 Pteropus medius
AAGCAGCCTACGTTTTTGTTTTCTTTCCCCCCTTTCCCTCTGTGCCACTGGGCTTGTTTTGAAACCTGTAAACACTTTGAAAGCCGCCCCTGAATCTCGGCCTGTTCTTAATGTCCTTTATTGGGGCGAGGGCAGGGAAAACCCAAGGATTGGAGGGTGAGGGAGGATTGAAAACTTTCCCCTAGTGGGACTTCTTGATGACGAATGATTCTATGGGGACATCACGGGGAGCAACCAGGGGTGCCAGCTCCAGACTCTGTACTTTTAGAAAGCTTTGGTCTTCAGTACTGGGTGTGTGTGTGTGTGTG
>NW_024342470.1:4568813-4671898 GCF_902729225.1 Pteropus medius
GCTATGCTAAATCTATTTTTACATCTAAGGGAATGACATCTAAAAATAAACCTTATCCCACCTGTTATCCACTTTTGGGAAGTTTGGATGCTGTCAAGTCACAGCCCACAGATAAGGCTTTTGATAGTAGCTTCACATGTGATGGTCACAGTCCACCTTTCGTGCCCTTGGCGTGATTTTTTAATTGTTTCATTAACTGTTGTCCTCCGGTTTATTTTGCTGTGAATATTCATTTGCAAATAAGAGTGAAGCATACATTCAGATTGGTTATGAGGTTCCTGAGTCTTCAGGTCAGCAACATATTAAAAGCAGTATCTTATCCATGAATCATTAGATGAGTCAGTTCCTGAAACCACTACAAGCCTCATAGTTCTTGGCTACAAGCAAAAGCAGGAAATCCAGGCTTCAATAACTTCCTTTCCCAGTCCTGGCTATAGTTGCATTGGTGGTTAGGTTCTGCTGCCGCATTTATAAGCTAGGAAGATGTATGTCTGAGGAACAAAGGCACTCGAGTCAGTTTACTGAAACTGGTTATAATTTGTGGTCTTGATCTGAATGTCAGGCTGCACTGGCATACCCTGCTCTGCTGTGCAGCCCTGCAGAGCTCGGCCAGGGAAGGTGGCAAGCTGGGTCTGCTGAAATGCCCCAAAAAACACGTGGCAACGTTTCAGGGAGCTTTAGTGTTTCATTGAAGCCTAAAACTTGTGGGCATGCAAGCTGACATTAGGCAGAGAGCTCTGGAGTCCATATGTATAGCTGAAGTGTCAACTCCCTTTGTTTTGTTCACCCAGTTGAGAGAGAGAAGGAGGGAGGGAACACATGTGTGTGCTAGCCACCAAACTCGGGCCTGTCTCTTGCCTTTCTTTGCAATTTACTTCCGAAAACACGGGGTCTTTTTTGAGGGGTTCCTTTTGCAGTGTTTTGGGCCAGTCTTATTGACTTCGAAATCAATTTTATAGCTATTTTATTAAATATTTTTAAAGGAGAGAAACATTAAGTGATTGTCTCCCAGGGTAATGGGTCTGCTGCAACTTGTATTTCATTCTTCTCTTTAATGAGCAGCCTCTATTTGTCTGAGTTCCTAAGTTGGAGCAGACGTAGTTTGGTGTCTCTACCTGTGTGCGGTTGATGCCTGCTGCTGCTTTATGCTTTGCTTGTGAATTTATGGACTTTTTCGATCTTGAAAAAAATTAAAATCGAGTGCGATGCATTTTCATTTATCAACTCTTCTGTTCTTTTCTATGCTAATTGGTGTTGGCTAGCTGTGGGATTTGAGAAAATGGGACTGAAACTAGACTTTTTTTTTCCACTATAGGTTTATGTAGAATCATTGGAAGTTCTGATAGAAATCTAAAAATAGAATGGTAGACAAACCTTGTGGGATGACCAGGAAAAAGAAAGAAAAAGAAATGAAATGATGAGCAGTCATATGGCGATGCTGTCTTTTATATTAAGCTTGTTTCCAATTCATAGCCAGCAGTTGCTCAGAAAGGTCAAATTCTATTTCAGCCTTTGTAAAAGACAAAATAAAAGCAAATGCAAAAGTTTGCCTGCCTTTTTAACGAAGCATGGCTGATTCAGATCACAGCCAGGATGGTGAGTGCCACTTTGTTCGTTCTTGTCATTTGTATTTCATGTTTGGGTAATTCTCTGGTGAACTTCAGTCTAGGCTAAAAGATTCTAAGCAGCCTTTGAGAAAGTTGGGCTCATTCGATTTTAGAAGTTTGACTGAGAGTTACAATATCTGACTTTGGTTTTCCAGACGTCAGGCTTGTACCAAAAAACCCCTTAGTTCTAGGTGAGTTTGTTAGGAAATCATTGAAAATATATTCCTCTTATTAATGTGTGAAGAGTTACTGTCTAAACTAAGAAGAGTTGTTTCCTTTTGTCATGGGAGATACACACTGTTATTTTTGTCCTGCATTGATCTGAGAGTTAACTTCTTTTTAATGCAGATTTTAGGCTGGGAGTACAGACCAAATCTTGAATGCTTACAGTCTCTAGACCAAGTCGTGCAGGGCCAGGGATTGATTCATCAATTAAAATCAATGTAAATGGATTTGTAAGCCTCCTTTAACAGATATCTTATTAGCAACCACACAAAGCAGCCCATGATCTGTGAGAAAGGTGTGTTGCCCTAGGTGAAGGAGACCCCAACTGATAGATTCTTTGGGGCCACTCTATGAAAAACTCAGTGGCTTTTATAAGGAAGGAACCTTGCTTAACCTTTACACTGAACAGATTCTTCCAGTGGAAAATTATTTTTCATGTGTCTGCCCAGAAAATTTTAGTTCTGTGTATCTCCACCATGGCTGCATCTCTCCCAGACCTTTGCATTCATGATCTCAAGGACATTTTCGTGAATTGGCCAGGTTCTGCATGTTTCCAGGCAAAAGGAGGAACCAGAAATAAAATCCTATTTGATAGCAGCAAAATGCTTTTTTTCTCCAACTGAAGCAACCAACAAGCAAGCTACAAAGAAGACATTTATTTGTTGTTTGAGTATCTAGCTGTATAGCTGTGCTTTCTTGGAATGAAGAAGTCAAGATGGTACGTTTGGAAAACCTTGTGGCTTTAGCAAAGGTCAGACTTCATTAAGCTGTCATTTATAAGCTGTCATTGTTAATTTTTTGTAACTGTGCCTCTATAGGTAGGCCAGCTCACCCACCTTCTTCTCTCTGATGTTTGGATTAAAGGGGGACATCTGACCCCCAGCTGACTTAAACTCTGTCTCCTGAAGATTTTGGGATTGAGACACCAATCCTAGTTTGTCTCTGATGCTCACAGTAGGGAAAAGCTAACTGGAGAGTAGATATTTGACCCATGGGTACAGAGAAGTTTGGGCTAAAATGGCTTCACAGAGAGAAAAGAACAAAGCTGTTGTGCAGAGGACATGATGAGAGACCTTGGGAATAGTCTCATTTCCTGATGATTTTCCATTTTCTGGTTTCCATTTCCCATGAGAGCTGGCTGTAGTTCCTAATTCAGGGTCTTCTGATAGACTCCTTGGCCTTATAATGAACTTCCCCTGCCTCCCCACTTGGGTTGGGGTGGATTTCTTTTAACTGAAACCAAATTGTTTCTGGCCAGCTAGTGTGCTAGGAAGTATGCCCTGTGTGGTGTTCTGGAGAGGCCCCACTCACCAAAGACCGCTAGCTCAGTACCGTAGCCCCTGGCATCTGCTTGGTCTGCATGCAGGGCTACTGTCCTGCACCCTGTTCTCCAGTATGGATTCAGTCCAAGAGAGCATCACATGGATGTTTAGCTAACTGGGCAGTAACAACAAGGGTTACCCCTTAACCTGTGTCTCAGACTGTAATCTTTCAAGGCCTGACAGGCCTTTCAGTTGCCTGGGGTGCCTTGTAGATTTAGGTTATGTGGTGCTTGGTTCCAAAGTGGCAGGTGAAGAATTTTCCCAGTCATACCCTGGGGTACTGAGGAGTTCTGGTTGGCTGAGCACCTGGAAAGAGTGAAGCCAGGTGTGTCATTTGACCTGAGTGTCCTTCCTGGTGGCCCCACTCCTCACTTCTTCTCCTTCCATCTCTGAGCAACGTGGAAGGCCCTCAGTGGCCCTGGGCAGAGACTTCCCAGTGATAAATCCATGTGTATGTTCTGCTGTGCTTCAAGCTTCCTCTGTTAGGGAATCTGCCAAATTAGTGGACTTTATTAGCAAATGGGTTAAATATCAAAGGCGTCTCTTGAAGGCACCAATAAGATGTGTGCCTGTGGGAATGATGTTGAAAACAAAGTGCCTACTTCCTCCACTATTCCCCAAATTGGAGGGGTCAGGGAGTGTGGTGGTGTAAATGAGCAGGGAGGAAAATTTAGGTGAGACTTAACATTTAGAAATAACAGTAGAAGTTGTTTAAGAGGATAGAATTTGTTCTGGAAAGCGCTTACCATTACTTGAGCAGATGTAATTCAGTATTTGTTTGTTGGTGTCTTTTACAAATTTGAGACCTTTTGTCTTTAGGGTTGATATGAAATTTTATGTTCTACCTGTTATGTTCATAAAGTTTAGTTTGCATATTTAGAAAGTGGAAACTGGAGAATTTTTTTTTTCTTTAAATTGAGAAGGGATGGGAAAAATGGACAATGTAGAAAGTTATTGGGATGTGGATGTGAGGGGTTCAGACTTACATAAGTGTGTTCTTAGACATTGCATATCAAGTAAAAAATAATGTTTCTGGGATGCTTTACAGCTTACATAGTTCTTTCAATAGGTTGACTTGTTTATTTCGTACAACTTGGTTTTTGTAAATGAGGAAGTGGAGTCTAAGAGATTAGGAGACTTGCTTAGGATCACATAGCTAGTCTAGTAGTGGTTAAACAGTGACCCAGCCAGTGAGCCGTCATGGGATGCCAGTTGACCATGCTGCTGGCTCTCCTTTGCTGTGCTCACTCCCTTTTGTCAGCCTTTGTTGTGGGAGGAGACTTTGTTAGGAAAAGGCTGCAGACAGGTGGAGTGGGGATGGGAGGGAGGGCAGGTGGGGTCTGGAGATGGGAAAGGAATGGTTTAACTGCCAGTTCAGACAGGTCTCTCTGTAGTACTCAGAGCACAGAAAGAGCAGGAAGGTCTCGGATGATCTCGTCCACTGGATTTCAAACCAGGCTGAAAATCTTTGTCACCCAGGGAGGGCTTTTTTTTTTTTTTTTCTCCTTAAATACTGATTCCTACTGCTTACCCTGAATCTAAATCAGAATGGCCAAAGGTGAAGCTTGGGTGAGTGTTGTGAAACCTTCCCAGGTGATTCTCAGGAAGTATCTGAGTCTTATGCAGTTCTAGCCACATGTCTCTTTAACTAGAAAACTTCTATAAAATCTAGTCACATGACATCTCCCCAGAGCGTGTTAGAAATACAGAATCTGAGACTCCCCCCAACCCGCACTCCATGCCTGCTGAACTAGAATCTTCATTTTAACAAGATTTCCAGGTGAATAGTGTGCATATTACAAATTGAGAAGCATTGCTAATATCTTAGGGAAACTTCAGGTCACTGTGGGTGGAATAATCACACATATTCTTTCTAGGTTTGTCATCGACCTTTTGACTTTCCTTGCTGTTTATATAACTTTTCCAGCAGAAATTAATTTTAAATCAGATTTATCAACTATTCCTTTATGGCTTCTAGGTTTTTCTTTTGCACACACACAAAAAAGACTATCTTAATCTGAAATTATTGGATAAAAGTCTTCTACCTAAAAAGAAATGAAGTCATAACATACTTCACACAGTTGAATGTGTCTAGAATTTATCTGGTATGGTATAAAGAGTAAGGTAGGGATCCAGACATTTTTACTTAATGTTTGGCTTGTCTCAACTATTCATTGAATCTTTTGTCTGTGGATCCATACATTCAGTTCATATATGTTTTACTATCAACCTGGAGCTTTCATTGCCAAAGCTCTGTAATTTTTTTTTATATCAAATTTAGCAACTCCTTGCTTATTCTTTTTAAAAGATTCCCCTGCCCCCCCACCCCGCTTTTCTAACAAGTTGGTAACAGATATTTTGAAAGTTATACGAATGTGTCTTCTGTAGGGTTTTATCTTCAGAGAGACTCTCCCTAACCAACCATCACAGCCTGTTAGGTCCCTGACTCCTCTCATCCCTAGCCCAGCTCCTTCTTATTCTGAATTACTGCATCCTGTTTATTTCCCTTGGTAAAATTAGGTTGTTGATTACCTTTCCTGCTAGAGTGTAAGCCCCACAAGGGAAGGTTCTATGTCTGTTTTATTTGCTAGCATAATTGCTCAGTGTTGAGAAAGTCCCTGGCAGTTGGTGCTTAATAAATATTTGTTAAATGAGTTAGAAGGAATGAAATCCCAATAAGGAGAGCTGCTGGCCTTCTAGCTGAAGATTAGCTTCGTGTAGAATTGTCTGAACTTGGATTCCAGTTTGAACTCAACCCACTGTTTGAGAAATTATTCAGATGGATTAAAGTGAATATGTGATCTTTTGGGAGAAGTATTAGTTATCTGCCATTGAATCAAGCACAGGCTTGAGAGCGTTTTAATCTATGAAAGTTGACAAAGTGGTACAAGTTCATTCTGAAGAGTGGAGATTGATAACAATCAATATCTAGTGCAGGCCTTGTCACCAGCAGGTCCTTTGGTAAAAACGCTCTGATTCAAATTTTGGATTTAGTAGCATCTCCCTTTTAGATCTTTCTGGTTATGCTAAGTTTTTTAACTATGGAAAGTAAAATACTACTGCAAAGAATTTTGCACCTTTTTTTTATTACTAAAAACTCCTAAGGGAAATTAGCATCACCCATTTATTAAATCCTTTTATTTTAGGTACAGATACCCAACTTATGAACTCCTTATGGACCGGAACAGAATCTTCATTCATTTTTATTTTATTTTTTTGATAACCAGTCACTTCTGTTTATTTCAGGACATAATATGTTTTTTGGATCCATGGGTGTTACTGAGTTATAACACTGTTTAAATATCCATATGATATTTTATTTTTGCAAAGATAGGTTCTAAAAATCATAAAACCAGATAGATTAACAATACGAATATCAAAATTAGATTAAAAATGTAGCTCATGGCTCTCATTCACTCTGTTTTGGCACTAAAGATGTTACTAAGATACATACTTAGAACACCACCAAGTATTTCAACATTTATAGAGATAGGTACTGTCAAAAAGGTCTTTCTGTGATTTTAGCAAAGAGAAATCATCTAAATTTTATTTCTTATACTGCTGACATGATTTAACTTTGGTACATAGTATTACTATTTCTCCTAGCAAGTTATAGTTTTCTCAAGGCCTTTTCCTCAACTTTTCTGTAAATAAAGTGTATTTCCAGCCTTCCAATTAAAATATTATCTTCATAAATATATGTACCAGGTTGGTATATTCATGAATATCCTTTCCAATTTTAGGCTAAGCCAAGACATGCATTTAATATTAACATTATTAAAGCAAAAGACAATCCTTTCATGCAGTGTTTGATATGGAAAACACTGATTTTGACATTTTATTCAGATACCAGCCTAATCACACACGATCCAAGAACATTCAAATAATAAACCAAAAAGAGACAGATGTTAAAGATTGGTCTTTAAACATTATAGCCAATGATGCCACGCTTGCCTATGATCTTGACAATATGAAACCACATCTACACCTTTGTGGCCACCAAACCAGCAGAGCTTCCTTAACTGTGAACTGTTTGAAGCTACCAGTGTGAATGCAATTGACTATTTTTTTCAAGGGGTTGAAAGAACCAGCTGAACCTTGGTGTAGTGCCAAAATGTGGCCAATTGAGGCTTCAAGTAAGTCACAGCAGTGTTTACCAGCACTGGGGACTTCTCCACAAGGTTAGGGACAAATTGGGCCATGGTTCTAGGATGGAAAGTTTGTGACCTCAAATGGCCGGCTGAATGTTACCCTCTTCATTCGTTTTTATAATTCTGACATCCAAGTGCTTGAAAAATGCTCAAGTAGTGAGAGCATGCAAACTATAAACATTCAATGTGTTTTTTAATTATTAAACAATAAAGTGATGTTCTATCTGTGGAGTGCAGTAGAAATATTTTGGCATATATTTCAGTTTCTGCTAGCATTCTTAAAAGCCATACTGATCTTAAAAACTTTTCCTCCCACAATGGGAGAATTTCTAGAAATTGTATTTCTTGATTATTTATTTTGCCTCACTCTCAGATGAGAAGGGTGGGGTATTTGGATGGAGTTGGTCAATCATTTAAAACACTGTCGCTTTCTCTCCTTAGTTTATATTTGGAATAAATTGAAACCAGTAGTATCTGAGGCCTTTAACCATTTGGTGCCAAAGTACTTGGTTTTGTAGGTTATAATTATTTCGGTTGATTGTTTCTTCAACAAAACATATTTTGAAAACAGTTACAGGAGCTCCACTGCATGATTCTGTAGTCATCTCTCTGAGTTACATTTGATGGTCCGTGAGAGAGATTACCTTGGGAAGGGCAAAGTGAGGAGTCTGTCTCCAGCACAGGCCCTCCTTCTCGTTCAGCTTTTGAGCAAAACCAGTGCAGTCCCCCACTGGTGACTCTGTTGTCCCTTTGAATTTGTGCTTGCCTCTTTGTGTGTACATTGTACACTATTTGAAGAATGTGTGTAAGCCTGTTATGTTTTCTTTAATAAAACTGCACTTATCCTTGTGTGGACAGATTGTGTTCTTAGAGTCTAAATTCTTAGAGAACACTAGGAACTGTTTACTTAGATCTTTTTTCTTTCTTTAAATAAAGGCCTCCTCTAGTTTGTCAACTTTAAAACTGTTGCATGTCAGACGAAAAAGCTGGTTGAAGGGGAAAGGCACGATTCTGGAGTGTTTTGAATATAGTGACTGTATTTTAGAGTGATAAGACCTTTGACTTTTCCAGAACCCGTATCAAACAGAACTGTAAAACAAAACACAAACTAAGATCTCAAACCTAAATTAGGGTTTTTTTTTTTTTTTTTTAAATCTGGGACATCAGGTTTTTGGAAAATCAAACAGGGCACACTTGAATAAATGAGGTGCTGCTTTATTAAAAATGTTTTTGAGTAAGGGGGGAAATTGAATAATTGGAGCGGGTCGTGCCTGTGGGTTCTCACTGTCTTTGGGTTCCAAAAGATGGGGTGAAATTTCAGTTTATTATGTACCAGGGTCTGTGTTGGGTGGTAGGGATTCAGAGAAGAATGAGAACTCAAGACTAGTTTGAGGACCTTCAAGGAATTCTAGTGGGAGAGAGTTGTACTAAGGGGACCATTCCAGCTTACCGTGGTGAGTATTGTGATGGGGAGAAACTGGGTCTGCCAGGGAAGGGACTTGGGCTGGGGTCCTGAGTTCCTACTGAAGTCAAAATAAGAAAACTTAGGGAATACGAGCTGCTGATCTTTATGGTTTCCTGGACTACATAGGCTATACTCAAAAAGGATGAGTTTCAAGAAGAAATCCTATCCAACAAGTGACAAGATAAGGCAGGAAATATAAACAAACATTTGGTTATAGTGGAAGGCAAATGCTGGAGGGCTGCCTACTACAGCCCTGGAGGGCTAGTTTTCTGCTCTCCATTTCTCTTTAGCTGGCTCCAGAGCCTTTCTTTTGATCTGTTCACAGGCTTTATAACTGGAGAACTAGAGGAGGTAGAGCCAACTGATACTATTTTTCTCTGGACTTCCTTTATCCCTGGTGTGACCTGAAATGGTGAATTCTGCTGTCAGCTGGGGGCTGCCTCCTGGTCTATCCCTTGAACCAGACCCTTTGTGTATTCTGTCCTCAGTGCTGTGGCAGCCTCAGGTGTCAGTGATGCTGGGCTGGTACCAGCCTGCACTTGTGCAGTGTGAGGATGTTGGAATTGACCCTTCCGGTCTTACTATAGGGGAACATCATGGACAGACAGGGTTAAGTAGAGTTTCTGTCTCTCCCTGGGCTCATTCCCCAGGCTGGTAGCTTGCCACAACTCTTTTTTGCTTCATGCCTTTCATCTGTGCAGTGCTTTATGTGTTAATGTCCTCTGGCCAAGTCCATGGGCCTGTTTGATCTTCACAACAATGCCAAGAGCAGAAAGCCTAAGGATTGTTAGCCCCATTTTAAAGATGGAAAACTTGAGGCTCAGAAAAGTGTGCCTGGATATGCAAAGAGCAGAGTCCACCAAAGACTCCTCCGAGTCCTTTATGGCAGAGTGGCACTGCCTTTCTCTCAGGCTGCAAGCCTCTGTGAAACATCTCTCTTCCCCTTCCCAATTCTCTGATCTCTCACGTTGTTACTTCTTTTCTCTTCCCCCTGAAGCTACGACCATTTTATCTGGATTACTCCAGTCTTCTCTGAGCTAATCTGCCGACCTTGGTGTGTCTCGTCTGGTTAATTAAGTTGCTGCATCATTATCACCATCATTATCTAATAATACTTCTATAACAATTCTTATGGGTGGCATTCTCACTGCTTTGCAATTCATTTAAGATTCACAATAATTCTGTGAAGTAGGTATAGTATTATCATCCCTATTTAATAAGCGAAGACCTGGAGGCACAGAGAAATTAAATACTTTGTCCAAAGTTTTACGTGGGTAATAAGTGTTACAGAGTTAGGATTCAAGCACAGACCAGCCGACCCCTTTTAGGTGTAGTCACTACGACCTGATCCCAGACTTTGATTTCTCAAAAGCCTCCTCTTGCCTGTGTGCTTCGTCACTCAACCAAGGCACACATTTTCTTCACCCTGGAGAATGAGACCCTTGCAATGTGATTTCTGTGTTTTTCTACCCTGGTGCCTAGTAGGTACGCTTCCTAAAAACTGGATTCTTGTCATTTCCCAGATGTACTCATGCCATTCCATCTACCAGGAAAGCTCCCTTAGCAGAGAACGAGGTCTTTGGCTCTGCCACCAATGACATGTATGACATTATGCAAGTCACTTGCTGAGCCTGGATTTCCCTGCCCAGTCCATGGGGATAGTGGCACCTACCACACTGGTTTGCTGTGATTTTGAGTGAGGCATGTGAAACCACAAGAAAACAGAGTACCAGTTTTTCCATCTATTTTGTCTGTCAAAACCTCCTGTTTTCTCTGCAGCTGCCTCCTTTAGCAAGTCGTCTTGCACTCTCTTCTTCCTTCACTAGAAGGGGCCCTTCACTTCTTTAGGCCCATCAGCGCCTTAATGTCACTTTCACCATCCAGCATACTTTACCGTTCTTCGTAGGTGTGTCTTTTCTTCCTCCTAAACTGTAAGCTCTTTCAGGGTAAGAGCTGTGGCTTGTACAGCTTTATATTCTCCAAGTGCTCTGGGTATAAAAGGCATTCAGAATATATCTGTGGAGTGAGTGAATTTGGGGCCGCTGGAATTCAGTCATTGCATTTCTGGTAGAGCTAGGTGAGCGATGCCCAGTGTGAGTTGACCTGCAGAAACAGCCATCTATTGCATGGACTCTGGGTTCTGCTTTTTATTAAATTATTCCTTGTAGCCCACTCCTCCTTTTCAAACTTAGGCTCATGAAGTAGTGCAAATTTGCACAGCCATCTTCTAAGCAAATTGGCTAAAACTCCAAATCTCCTAGAAGCAGAGTGGCCCTGGACATGCTGTTTAAAAAAAACAAAACAAACAAACAAAAAACTGCATAGATTTTATTTTAGAGCATGGAAGGAGTTATGTTACAAGAACTTCACTTCTGCCAAGTCAGAGACAATGTATTATTATATTTATCTTATGTTACGGCTGAGTTGGCATTGTGGTTGGTTTGTTTTGGGAGCTCCCCTCCGTGTACCTGGACCAGGGGAAGATGATGTGTGTATTGGACAAGCCTACCAAGCACAGGGAGAATGCAGTGTGACCTCTTAGTTTGGTATGCGGAATTTATTGGAGGAGCCACTCTCTTGCTCTGAGAAGTTAACAGATGATTGAGGTGTCTGACACCAAGTGACCCCAATCTTATTAACTACCAGTGAAAAAGTCTTGGTCCTCCCTTCCAACTTTCTGGCCAGCCACTCCCATCCAATATTCCTCTATTTCAGGCATACTCAACCATGTCTCCTTCCACTCCTTCTCTTCCACCTGTATCTACCTGGGATATCCTCTTGCTGTTATGCAGCTCTTCTCTCTTAAGAGAAGAACGTGCATTATTTCACAGAAGCCTCCCCAGCTCCTACAGGATAATGTAACAGCCTCCCTTCCTTTCTCTAAGTCGCCCATACTGTTACCCTGTGTTAGCATTAATCACATTGTCCTCTATATGTTGGATTTACCCCATTCTCTCCCTCTGAGCTCCTCGAAGGCAGGAACTATATCTTATCTTTGTATCCTGTCTGGTACAGAGAAGCTCAGAGCGTGTGTGCATAAGTAAAAGTATTTGGATGTGATAGTCATAGCTAACATTTGCCAAGTGCTGTAATTGTTTTATTAATAGAAGTGAGTCCTAGTTCTAGTGATGGTCACTCATTTTTGTTATCTTCAAGTTGCCTTTAAGAATATTGCAGAAGTCTCCAAAATAAAATATAATTAAATTTATGCTAATGAAAACATACACCATGTATATGCCCAGCCCTTTGCCATGCAAAGTAGACTTCCAGTGGCTATCTGTGGAATGACTGAATGAATGAATGAGTTAATGAAAGAATGAAAAGAGCCTCCATTCTCTGGGAAGGAAAGAAGAGTGGAATGGACTAAGCTTCTACAATGCTCTCGGAGCTGAACTTGTTGCTTGGCTGGAGCGGTGCTGACTGAGCTCTCTGGGACTCTACATTTCTTCTTTCTAATCATTTTCATTTTTGAAAACCAGCAGGACTTCTGTATCTTCTCATATTTTCCTAGACCGCAAGCTTTTATCCTATTATTTAGAATCCTAGAATTCTACCACCAAGTTTTAATCTAACATGAAAAATGAACACAGTAGCTTCAAAGTCCACCTCACCATCCTCTGTGAAAATAGTTGGTGTCATAGAAGGATGCAGTCCAGAGAGGAGCCAGGTGCTCACCCTGGTTAGTGAGAGTTCTAAGGCTGGATGCTCACACTGTTACGATCCATCTTGATGGAAATGTGGATGTTGCAGTTGTCAACATTTTGGCATTTGTATGTGTTTATCCAGGCAAACATGAGAAAGACCCATTCTTTCAAACACAGACGTGGAGAAAATTTTAATATCGTGAGAAAAATGACAACAAAAATTACCGAAATGCTGGTTTGTGTACCAGCCATTAAGAGAAGTTGAGTAGATGACCTTAAGAATGATGATATACATGTAATACATAAAGTGTACATTATATTAAGATACTTTTTACTTTTAGGAGTTATTTGTAGTATGGTGGATAATAATTCATAGGAGTTTACTTTTTAGTACCACAGGTTCTTGACCACTTAAGGAAAGGTCGAACAACAAATATTTCATGTGAAGTAATAAGTCACCTTTCTATATCGGTTGACAAACTCCATCGCCTAAATCTCAAATATAATCTGGTTGCGTTCACTTGTGTATCTTGCCGAAACTTTTAAAATAAATTGGATGATCTCCATTAGGCAATAGGGGCTTGTGTTCTCACCACACTTATTTACGAAGGCTGGTAGAGTGTCAGTGATGAAATCGAAACTTAGTTTGAACTTAATGTGCGAAACAAAATAAATTTGACTCTTTTGAAATTTTGCATAAGTATCTGTCAGAGCCTGGTACTAAGTATCTGGGGATTTTTAGAGCTGACCTCATTGAACATTGAATTATGTTCTAAGATACATTTTAATAGTGTTTTTCTCTAGAAGTAAAAGCTTAAACTGACCGGTGAAACCACTCTTTAACTCTCTCTGGATTGAACATTTTTTGTTACCTACCTTTAAAATTTTCCTGCTGTCCAGCCTTTAGGTTTCTGGTTTATTTCCCTTGAGTGGATTCCTGAGGCTGCAAGTAAAAGGTTAAAAAGGTACCATTTGCAACTGTACATTGTAGGTGAAATAAAAGAACTATATTAGAAGCTTAATTTCAGATTTAATGTTCTTGAGGACAGTCTTGTATTTATAATAAGTAAATACTATAACAAATAATTAAGACTTCTAATAGCACTTTTAATCTGTTTTCTATATTGAGGTTATATGTAAGGTTTCCTCTGACAGTGGGTAATTCTGCTGTTAAAAGTCATTGCCGTATATAGCCGACAGTGGCACTCTCAGGCCGCCGTCTGCCGTGACTGAATTGCAAACTTGTCATTCAGCTTCTTTCCTATATGGCTTCTTCTAGGACTCTCAGGATCCTCTGATTTGGCTGGACCAGATGTGACATCCCTGACACACATGTCCTGTAGTTCATGGACACTCCAGGATTGAGTGGGAGGCTCAGCCTGGCTGACCCCCATCAGAGTAGTGCTGGTCACAGTCAGATCTCCTCACACTCTCCATGGCAGCCCTTTTATTCTGGAGAAGAGCAGGTGTTATCCCCATTTTACACTGATGGGAAAACCAAGCTGAGCATATGACTAGCCCAAGGTCATCTTTGGACCTCGACCCCCAGCACAGTTCACCATGCGATATTACTCTTGCAGATCTCAGTTACTGTGCCTAAGAGGAGAGTTGTGGTTTATAAAACTCTCTCCAAATTGTAGGCTAGTTGGAGATTTTCCAGACAGCATAAGTAAGGGACTGAAATACTGTTTGCAGCATTTTTTTTTTTTAGTAAAAGCATAATGCCAGCAAAAGACTTGTTTACTTGTGCTGTACTTGTGTGACTAGATGTTTGTCTCACTTTCTATGATGTGTTCTTTTGAAAACAGTGGACCCAAGACCTAGGATCACCCTTCCATTCCTCATGTTTTTTGCTTTGGTGGCCTGCCAACTCCCTTCCTCTGTGTGTCAAAAACAAAATCCCTCCACCAAGGATGAGATAGAGCTGTCTGCAAGTCATTTTGAGGCACACGATCAGAAGTAAGGATGGCATTTGGAGTTTCACAAAGTCTGTGCACCAGAACTTAACCACTTCACTCACAGGCGACCTTCCCAAACTTCGCTACATCACTCAGGTGATTCTCTCTATGCTCTGCCTATTTATTTGTAATGAATTTGCAATTCTAAACTGCTTAGTTTCTGCTTCTCACAGCATAAATGGCTGGAGGAGGCCATTTATGGCTCTAAAGTAGAAAGGGAACATCTGCTAGAGAGAGAGAAGATGATAGTTGATAATGTGAGAAAAGATAAACACAATACTAGGCACATTTAAAAGTAAATTAAACTACATTTTAAAAATATTTGAACTAGGGCTCTTTAGTTCTCATTGCCCTGTTGTTTCCAGTGGTCAACACCATCATCCTAGCACAGTGGGATGCTGTGGGCTCCTATGACTGTGATCCTTAAGTAGCATCGTACTTCTGTCTCATGAACTCTGAAGGCAGGGAAGAATGGTAGAAATAGTTTTCAAAAAATTAAAAATTTAGATGTTCGAAGCATTGGTCAGGATTCATACTGAAAGTATATTAATGAAGAAGTTTTTCCCTAAGGATAGCGGTAACATGGAATCTTATGCTACACTGATTGGGGGCAGTAGGTTTTATTTTAAAGAACTTTCATTTTTCTATTTTTAAAATATGTACTCTTGGCCCTAACTCTGCTCTCTGGTTTCCAAAGTCCCTTAGAGGACAAGAATGATGAGTGGGGATATACATTTTAATTCCAGCGGCTGCTCATTTCTAGGGGTTTGTCTTGCAGAAGCTAAGGCTCTTTATATGTTGACAAGGGTTCTACCTGTGATCGCTTTGCTTTGTGGTCAGAGCCCAGAACTAAGGACTTCTCTGTGGAATAGTTTTCTTCACTTGAGGTCCGTGTAATTATTCATCCTCTAGTGCAGCCCAGAGTTGACTCTGGTAAGGCTCTTGAACCCTAGACAAGCATAGAATGATGCCTGTCTTTCTTGAAGACGCAGAATTGGTGAGGTGAGTATGGATTAGTGCCAAAGACAGTTTTGTGGGTAAGAGAATTTATCTTGCTCAAGGTATTAACTCCTTTGATCAAAAACACCCTTGATTGAAGTGTAGGGGTGAGGGATTTTTTTTAATTTTTTAAATTTTTTTATATACTACTAATAGGAGTCTAAATTGTATAGCTTTTCTGGAGAGCATTTTCACAATGGGGATTAAAATGTCTCATGTGTGTATTCTATGACTCGGTGGCTCTACTTTACAGAATTCATCCTAAGGGAAGAATTGTGTAAGTATGTACAAGGATGTGCCTCACCATACCATTTATAGTGTGGTGACAAACTGAGGCTTTAAAACATTTATCAGTAAAGAAATAGTTAAACTGTAGTAAAACCACATAGTGAATATTATAAAGCTGTTGAAAGTGATGAGGTCAGCTTGTGTATTATGGAAAGATGGCAAAGAAATTATATAAGAAAGTTAGATTATAGATCAGTATATATAGTGTGATTCTACTTTCAATATATGTGTATAGAATGAGTACATATTATAATGTTTTTGTATGTATTTTTGAGTGGAGAATATACATTAAATGACAATAGTTGTCATTTATTTAGAGTTTAGGATTACGTAAGGTCTCATTTTCTACCTCATACATTTCTGTATTGTTTAAACTGTTTGTAAAGAAAAGACCCGAAAAATTGAATGTTTAATTTTTAGAAAGCCGACCAGCAGAGATAATCAGGCCTCATTAGAAATCGAAGGAAGAAATAAGTAGTAAAACACTTATAATCACTAACATACAGGGTTAGTGATTATAAGCAACAGAAATCCTGAGTAGAAGAGGAGCTGAAAGAGATTGGCCTAGTTATGAAATAATATTCATTTGATCCAGGTTTGTCTGCTTCCTCACCAGTCCCCAATGATCACCTAAGGCCAAATGTTGGGATTTTCCCAGCTCAGCTTCCCCCTGCCCTGAATACCTTGATTCCCCTCCCCACCTCCCCAATACACACACAAATAGGCCCTTGCCCCAGGGGCCCAGGCTGGTGGGGTTGAAGCCTGAAGGCTGGACCAATCCTCTGCCAATATGCACTTTAGTTTTTAGTGTTCCCTCCCCCACGTCCTGGGAGGAGGGGCATGAGATGCAGCTTCCCATCTCCCCTCTTGACCCATAAAGACTACAAACAGGCTCTTTACCCTCTCAGGTCTTACTGAGAATCACTATAAGGAAACAGATAGCAGCAAAGGTAACAAAGTAACAAAGGTAAAGTAGCAGAGATAGCAAGATAACAAATTAACAACAGTAACAATGAAGCAAGCATGGGGTCCCTCACAAGGTTCTGCTTTTTCTGCAAAGTCATTGTCTCTGACTCCTGGTTAGGATCCTTCAGGCTTCCTAATCTCTCTCATTCCCTGGAGTTGAACATGCCAAACCTGCCTCTCCTCAGCTCTCCTTCTCTAAGTCTTCCCTCAGTCTTCCTCCATCAAGGCGCTGCAGCCCAGTGCTAGGCCTCAAGGTATAATTAAGGTACTCTGGGGTAAACATGGAGTGTCTATTTCCAGGTCCACTTGGGCAGTTACATCTTTTGGGCAATTTATAGCTTTTGAGACATGGTGTACTAACCTTATATAGGGGACAGTCTTTTTAAATTATCTCTTCATGGAATCTCCCTTGCTTTCCTCAAAAACCTTCTACCCATGCATCTGCTTCTCTGCCTGCCCATTCATCCTTCTATATATCAATCTATCCATTCAATAATATGAGCTCCTTATTGAAAAAAAAAAAATCACCGTTCTTAGCCCTTAGATATAAAAATGTCAAGGTGCTCTTGAGTCTCCTACCATTCTGATCATTCATCTCTGGAGTCATTGCTGGCACTGCTTCACCCTGAGGCTTGTTCACTTTTTCTGCACCCACACCACTTCAGTTGATGTTTATGTGCATCAACTGAATGTCGCCCATCCCAGCTCTGCTACTTAGTTACTGTATGGCACAGCGCAAGTACCTAAACTCTTTCTCACTGTCCTCATGTGGTAAAATGGGAATAAGAATATACTTACCTCAAAGCTGCTTTGAAGATGAAATTAAACAATGCATGTGAAGTACATTGGCTGGAGTGTTAAGTGCTAAAATGTTACCACCATCATCATTACTGTTATTACCACCAACCTTTCTGCCTTTGGAAAATACATTCATCACGTGGGAGATACTAGGGAAGAAGTAAAATGGGAAGCTAAGTTTTTATCTGGGTGAGAATAAATCAAATCCAGTATGTTTGAGATTGATTATGCAAATATCAGAGAGTAATTCTGAATTGACAATAATTGAGAGGTACCATCTGGGAAGACTTGGTGGTGGAGAGTGAGTCTTACATAGTACTTGGGTCAGAATTGACAAGGAAAAACATCAAGCTTGGACCTAAACTAAATTGGAAAGGTCTTTGTCTTTTTGTTTAGTCAGGGGCTTATCATGTTGTGGCCCAGATACAGCGGGTCCTTGGATGAGGTCGGTTCGTTATGACATCGATGAAGAAAGAAATCGATTCCCAGCTAGGGCCACTATCCCTGTGGCGTTAGCACATTTTGCCCGTGTCTCTGTGGATTTTCTCTGGGTACTTTGGTTTTCTCCCACATCCCAAAGATGTGCACATCCAGTGAATTGGCGTGTCAAGGGGAGGAAGGGATGGTTGCATTTCCTTCAGCCGCTCCTGGGGAAGCTTGTTTCTGGAAGCTGCAGTGGACCAGCCCCCACACTGAGAAGCCAGGGAGCTGCACTGTGAGTGTAAGCAGGGCTCCTAGAGATGGGACCTGCCATGCAGGGTCTTCACCAGCAGGGGCTGGGGTCACAATATCTGCATAATTTGGATTCTATGTAGTGTTGCCAGATAAAATACAGGATGCCCAGTAAAATTTGGATATCCAAAAAAAAAAAAAAAAATCAGTAATATTTTAGTATAAGTTTATTCCATGAATTGACTCTTGAAGCAATATTTAGAACAAACGTATAAAATTATTTGTTTTTTATCTGACATTCAGATTGAACTGGACATCTTATATTTCTATTAAGTCTGGCAACCCCAGCTCTGGGGATTCCTAGATTAACAGCGGTGGTCAGAAAGATGGAGAAAGGAGGACAAAGAATCCTAAATCATCTGTTTTTTAACAATAAAATAAAATCTTGACAAAGGATTATTGTATTTACTTCCTAGTTCACTCCACCCACCCTCCCTCCAAAACTGAAACTTGCCACTAAAAAACGTCACAGAATAGCCTAGTGACTTAGGACGGGTTTCCTGTCCTTTTCTGGCTCTGCCTGTCCGCTTCCTGCTGAGGGCTGGAAGCAGCTCCAGCTAATTCTTTCTGCTCTGCCTTCATTTTTGGTCGCATTGGAGCCACAGGACAAGCAGAACCACTGGACCCCAGTCCAGCCTCATTTTCTCTCTTAGGAAAAGGGTGTGTGTGTGCTGCTAAATTCTAGATATGAACAATTGGTCAACAAGTGACCATTTGCATTTTTCTCCTGGACATTTTTTATGTTTTTTCAAGGTCTTACTTCCAGCAGTGCTTTCAAATCAGGAGTCCGCAAACTTTTTCCGTAAAAGGCCAGATAGTAAATATTTTTGACTTCGCGGGGCAGGTGGTCTCTGTTACCCCTCTTTAACTCTGTTGATATAAAAGCAGGCATAGACACTAGACAAGATGCAAACAAATGGGCATGACTGTATACCAGTAAAATTTTCTTTATGGATACTAAAATGTGAGTGCTACATAATTTATTGTTTCTTTGATTATTTTCAACCATTTAAACATTCAAAAAACCATTCATAGCTTGTGGGCCATACAAAAGCAGATGGTGGGTCAGATTTGGCCTGTAAGCTGTAGTTTGTCAACCCTGTTCTAAGTCAGTAGCAGAAACATTACAGATCTGCAGCCTGGCTCTCAGTTCCCCACTAGGGGCTGAATGGCTTCTGTCCCTGAGGTCACAGCTTTTGTTGCTACCAGGTGATGGACTGTGCCCAGATCTTAAGCAGTGGGTTTTGCCTTTCGGCTTCCCACATTGCAGGTATAAACCCACATTCCATAGTTTGCTGTACAGAAAAAAGGTTCCTGTGTGGATTTGTAAATGTTCCTTAGAGAATGAGCCAATAGCTGTCAAGTGTGGCCATAGAGTCAGTATTATAATGAATGTAGTTTATAGTGCTCATAGCCTACAATATCAGGAGTAATTTTGGCCTAATAAATAAGTAACCAGCAGAATTGAATGTGGGACAATTATATGTCTCTGTTATAATGCTGCCTTCTACATAAAGCAGTGTGTGTTTGGTATTGTGTTTCTAAGGGGAAAGATCAGATTAGGTTTGACTTTCTGTCACCAGATGGAGCCTAGCTGCACCTGAAACACGGGTTAGGAAACAGGGCCTTTCATTCCTGGGTGTCCTGACTGATGGAGGTTTTGTGTTTTATGGATATAAGATGTGCTGGGTGAGGTGGACAATGGAATTACACTTCCCACAGAAATCACTCCTGGACTGAGAATCAGGTTTGCACATGTGCCCTGTAGCATTCATTCTTGCCGAATGCTGGGAGATGGGTGGTTATTAGGTTATGTCAAAGTGGTGTTTGCCTTAATACACGATCTCCTGCAGTAACCCAATAATGGAAGGGGGAGGGAGGGAGGGAAAGTGGTGACCTGCATATTTCTGAAAGTTGGAAGCATGTGGAAGTTAGAGAAGCTTTGTGTGGTGTTAACAGTGAGCTCTTAGGGTTCCGTCCCCTACTCCTCACCCCAGGTCCATGGCAGGTTTGAATCTATTAACAGTCGGACCTCTTATAAGGCAGTATAGCTTAGCGGTCAAAAGAATGGCATCTAAACTCAGACTTCCTGGCTCCTGGTCAACCAGTTCAGCTCTTTGCCTTTGGGCAAGTTACTTAACCTTGCTGTTTACTAAATGATACAATGGGGGTATTAACAGGAATACCTACCTCATAGGGCTGTTGTAAGAATAAAACGAGTTAATTTATATAAAGTGCTTAGGATGCTGTCTGGGTCATATGCATCTTTATTGAGATACAGGAAGTGGTGTTCTTTTCTCCTAACCTCATGCTGTGAGGTAGGGTGGGTACTGCTCTGGTAGTAACAACTCAAAATGAGCTCCTAATCCCACCCCCTCCTCTTACCATCTCTCACGCAGAGACTTGTGAAGATCCGTGGGAAAGATCACGGCTGTTCTTTCTGAGTAGTGGTTCACGGATGATGCTTGGTCCTGACATCACCCAGGGCTCACGTGCTAGACCCAGCACTGGCCGTGGGACCTTCAACACATTCCTCACCTCTCAGAGCATGACGTCTCTATAAGCAGGTGTCCCCATTCCCCTCCCAGGACTGTTCTGGGGACATCAGAGGAGATAGTTAACGTGCTTTGTAGGCTGAAAAGTTCCTCTTAAGGAAAGATGTTATTACTGTTCACACGATCTCGCTCATGATCTCCGTGCATCCTCTCGTGAGACAGGGGCTTTGATATCTTGTTTATCGAATCCTGTGGTTTTTCAGTAAAGATTTGGATGTCCCCCCCTATTTGGCGGGAGGGGAATTATTGACAATTCAAATTTGAAGCTCTGTATGAATAGCATTTTGATTTCATGAAAGGGTAGTATTTCTGAATCCAGTTCCTTTCCTTTTTACTTCTTTAAATTACACTGTTGTCTGATCCTGGTAGGGTTCTCAGGTACAGTCCAAAGCCAGTCGATAGTCAGATGAGTTTTTACATTCGTTTTACTGTGATCCAGGCTTTTTTAAAAAGGGGAAATTTATCAGATCCCAATAACCTCCATTCTAATGTTACCTTAAGTATTTTCCTCTACCCTAATTTGGGCTGAGTAGTATAAATTTTACTTCTATATGTTTTAAATGTATCATCGTATTCAATTAAGGGCAGTTCCCTAACTTTAAGAGTTTGCAGACTTTGCTCTGGGATGTTCTTGGGGGTCCCAGGGTCTTCTGAACAGCTGCTTCTGAATCGTGGTTGCTTTCAGGAATTCTCAGGGCTTGGGAGGCCATCTCTTTGACAGTGACATTTCCAGGAATTGGGACAGGGCTCACTTCTTAGGATCTGTGCACGAGCACCAGCTCATCCCAGACAGTAAAACGAGCAGTTTGGGGAGTTGATGAAGGTGCCTGGGGGTCTTTGACTCTGCCCAGGGGAGGAGGGACTGTGGTGGCATGCGATGGAGGATGTCCTTGTCCCACAGTGAGAGGTAAGGAGAGTATCTCCAGTTACTACTCACATTAACGAGGGTAAGATATCATCTCGTGAGCTCCCTAAGAGCGATATGCTGCTTATGAGTCAGCCTCGTGCCTTGTTAAGTGCAGGCAGCAGCAGTCCCTAGCCATGCTGTGTACCCCTCAACCCTTTAGACACTATGCTACTTGCTTAACCAGCTGACTTCTCAGCACCTCTCCATCTCTTCCCCTTCCACTTTTTTGGTCCAAAGGCCAGGCTAGAGACAAGATCATTTTGCACTGAAAAGGACAAGCAGTGCTGAGTTAAATCTTGGCAACCTTTCAGAATTTGATCTGGAAGACACCCAGGGTTGGTGAGGTGGAGGTAATGGTTTAAACAGCAAAGAGCCTGACCAGCTAGCTGTACCAGTCTTGAGCTGTGAACTCCGAGACTCTGCGACTTGGAAATTATGCTTTGGGAAATAACCATTGAGGACCCAGCTTCCTGACAGGGGAGGGCAGAGTGAGAGGAACATATATTTGGTAGCACTGTCTAGAATGAAAATTTGAATGCTTCCACTTCACAAGCCAGGGTGTGTTGGTGGGTGGAACAGGCTGTGGTTTCCCTAATCTATAAACTTTTTAAGGCATGACTGAGTCTTTGCATCCCCAGAGCCTATTTCTCCACAACTAGTTATTGTAGTGATTTGAGTTATGGATTTCTTTTGTTTGACTGGAAGGGATCTTTGAAATCTAACTTCCTCGTTTTGGAGGGGTGGCAGCAAGCAGGCTAAGCGACCTTCCAGAGATCTCAGCCAGTAATTCGGTTGAGGTGAAGCATCGTCCCCATCTTCTCCTCTTCGGGGCATTTCTCATCATGTCGTGTTGCTCTCCTAATTAAATCATGGATAATGTCTATGACATGCTTACTTTCTAATTAGATGACTTTATGGATCAATTTGCATTGAATGTTAAATCTAATGTGGAAATCATTAAAAAGTTAGATCCCTGGGCAGAGGAATAGCTACTTATTCCCAGCCTATTAAAAATAACAAGTATATACTTTGTTAATACATGAAGCTTTTTATGTGGAATGGGAAAAAATTAATACAGAATGCAGAACAAATAGGTAGTCCATGTGCTTGTGAACTGGGGAAATGTCTGGTGTTCAGAACAGTTTTTACAATGCTAGTAGTAACTTGTATGAACAGGTATCATTTACTGTAGCTTTGCAGTATGCTAGCCCCGTGGTAAGTCTTTTAAGGGCATTGTTTTATTTAATCCTCAAAACAACTATGAGGTGAGCATTATTATCCCCCTTTATAGATGAAGAACCTGAGGCTCGAGAGATGAAAGTCAGTCTCATAGTCAGCAAATGTGAAGGCAGGATGTGAATCCAGGCCAGTGTGATTTGAAAGTCAACTTTTGACTAGACCGATGTGCTCCCATAGGTTCTCAGTAATTATAACCAGTAGAACTCTATAGTGGTTTGAGTGTTACCTCTGTTGGAGCTTGGAGTGTTTGCAGCTGATGGTAATATGGAGGTGGCATTAGTGCATCATTATTGCTTTAAGGAAGAGAGATGGGCCCTGAGCTGAAAGGGTCGATTCCTCAGCAAGTGTGACTTACTGTCCACGATTTTTCTGAGGTTGGCCAGGCGCCACCTCTGGGAAGCCACTCTGCACACTTGATCTTGAGTGTGGGTTTTCTTTGGACTGTGTATCCTTTATGAGACATTATTTTAGACATATTTCTTTTATTCCTCTTATATTTCACATTCAACTATGAACATGAAAACCACTTAGTCCTAGTTGCTAGTTACTGGACAAACCACCTAGTCCTAATCCGCTTCATGCACGTGTAGTTCCCTCGAGGACATGAGTGTGGAGCGCTGGGCCCAGTGCTAGGTGTGCACTCAGCAGAGACACTCTTGCTTCTTCCTGTCTTCTGTAAGAATGCGTCCCTTTGTTGACGAGATGACTGGATTCAGGGGTACTTACATTTTTCTGGCTCTTGCTAATACCTACTATTCACTTATTCAACCACTGTTTATGAATTTACAGCATCCCAGGCCCTGTCACAAGAGGGATGATCTGCACCCTACCTTCACCCGCATGTCATGGAGTTTTCCCAGTTGTGCAGGCAGACAGGCAGACAATATAAATATTAAATATAGTTGGATACAGATACTGTCTACCAGCTCATTCATTCATTCACCCATTCTTTCAACAAGCATTTTGAACACTTACTATGTTCCCAGCACTATGCTAAGCTTGAGACGTTGAAATTGGATAACGTCTGGTAGGCCAGGAATTATTTTACCAGAAAAACAGTGTCCAAGAAACTCAGAGCACTCTCTTGTGTTCTTCCATCTTAAACATTTTAACTCTTGGATGTAAGTGCTCATTTGTGCATGTACAAGTTTCTAAATATGTTTTTCCACATCCAGCAGATTTTTCTGTGTGTGTGGGGAGATGGACATATGAGTTTGGGTTTTTTTATTTGGCGGATCTTTGCATGATTCTTAGACCAGTGGTTCTCAAATATCTTTGTGCATAAGAATTGCCTGAGCAGCTGGTTATATTCAGATTGAGGTACTTCACTCCCAGACACTCTGATTCACTAGGTCTGGGTTGGGGCCAACCATCTGCACTTTAAGCTGCGGTGCTGGTGAGTTGGGTGCAAGTGGTCTATGAACTATGTGTGGATTAGATTCACACAGTTCTGGGCCAGGGCTGTGGAGCAGAATAGTCTGGAGTCTCATCCTGTGTCTGTCATCTTCTAGCTTCATACAGCCTTGGGTAGATCATCTGGTTTCTCTGAGCATTGCTTTTCTCATCAGCCTCCCTTGCTGGCCGTGAGATGTGATAGGAGGGACCCAGGCAAAGCATAGGATAAAGCCTCTAGTTCTAGGTATTGCACCACGCCAAAAGCTAGCATATTGGTTTCTTAGATTCCTGATTCATCTTCTGAATGTGAGTAGTAGAGCTGCTGCATATACACCCTGTGATCTCTCTTTATTTCACAAGATAAAAGGCTATAACCACAATAAAGGAAATGAAACAAAAGAAAAAAAAAGTTTACCCACAATCTCACCATCTTAACACAACTGTTTTCATTTTTCCTTTTAGTCCTTGTCTGTATGCAGGCATATTTCTATATAGCCGTAATCATATGTAGACTCAATTTTGTATTCTGCTCTTTTCAGTAAACCTTAAGCAAATGTTTTCCAAATGGTTACATAGTCTCCAAGATGATTCTTAATGGTCTTACAGTCTATTATCCCACAGGCTGAATTTATTTAGCCATTCATCTATTGGACATTAAGCTTTTTGTCTTACAGTTTTGTGCTTTTATAAATAATACTTGAGAATATGGTTTTATCCTTATTGTAGATTATTCTTTAAAGTGAATCTCCAAGAGCAGGATTTCTGGGTTAAAGGGCACAATCTTTTTTTTTTTTTTTTGGTGGAGGGTGCTCTTGATGGTTATTGCTGAATTGGTTTCCAAAAGGATTGTACCAGATTACAGTGCCACCACAGTGCAGGGAGGTACCAGTTGGAACACTTTGGCCTGCATTATATAGTGTCATTTCTACAAAGGTTTGACTTGATAAATGCCTCATTGATTAGTATCTCTTTGATTATAGTAAGGTTGAGTACGGCTTTATTTCTTTCTAGATTTTATTTAATTTGTTTTATTATAAGCAGAACCTATCCATTTGAGGCCAAGATTTCTGCCTAGAATTTTTTAGATTCTTGGATTTTACAGTAAAAAAACAAAACTAACAAAAACCAACCCAGAGGCCATCTGTATAATAAATACTTTGGACATATTTTACGGTTGGATTAGCTGCTTATGATCTTAACTTCCTTGCAGGTCACCAGTTATTAGGGTGATATTTGGAGAGTACAGGGGCGAGTCTTCTTTGTTCTTTCCCTCCACGGTTCTCTCATTTCCTGTTCCTCTCCTCCCCTGTAACCACTGTTTTTGTCTTTTTGGAAATAACACATAAAAGGATCGGCTTTTCAGTCATACTCCTTCGACTTATAAGATGTGGGTTGCCTAAATTATATACTGGTATGGAAGGAGGATGAAGAAAATCACAGCGTTGTAACAAATTGCCTTTAACTGCACTGCGAAAGCAAACATCTCACGTGGAACAGTAAAAGGTGTGTTTGAGGGTGTAATCTTAGCGTGTGGTGAAGGGGAGTCCAACTTGTTTTTCAAGTTGGTCTTGAATCACTTTGTTCCTTCTGGAATGCTCGCCATCCTCAGCATGACAGAGTTTGCTTGATGACAAACTCTTTCACTCTCCTGTACATACCAGGCCACCGAACTGGTTTGTTTATTTGCCTGGGGTCAGTGATTGAACCACCCTTCCTTCTGCAGCAGTGCCCAGCATTTGATGGGCGACTCTTGTCCTCCAGGCACCTTTAAAGTGGCCCCTGTGGTCACTCTTCCACATCCCCTGACAAGGACCAGGAAAAGGCTAAAGGGCACGCACTTCCTTGGGCAGGAGACAGTTTCTTGAGGTATGGGCTCACTCTCTCCTTGGGTAATGCTGTCCCAAATGGGTGCCTGTTAGAAGACGAATGTTGGTGTATGTAGCAGAGTGTATGTGTACAAAAGAGAATGGTTGCAACTCTATTTCAGTTTAATTTGTTAATGAAACAAGATGGAGCACATTTTCCCCTCCCGTACACCTCTCACGCTGTTTGAGATGAGGCACAATTAATTTGTACTGTCTGTGGAGGTGCATGCCAGCTAATGTAGTGCAAGAGCTTTTATCTTTCTGTTAGTAATGAAGAAAGGCAGGCTGCTGGCAAACTGACAAGGATTACTGATGACTCATTCTCGGAGTGCAAAGAGCTTTCTTCTGAAATCATAAAATGCGTACACACACATGCATACGCACGCGTACATGCAAACCTAGTTCCTGTTTGAAATCGGCAGAATAGGTTTGAGAAAGTTCAGGCGCCTCTGAAACACTGCTGGAGAAAGAAAGAAAAGCGAAGGTATTCCTCCAGCTCCCTGGCCTGACTAAGGGCAGGACCTTTTGATTAGTGGGGGCTCTGCCCTCCTGGGACAGAAACTCTCTGTCTGGCCTTGGAAGCCTGGCTCCTTTGTGTTGTCCCTTGTGCTCCAGTAAGTAGCCTTCTACTGCTGCCTCCTCCCGGTGAGGTCAGGTGGCTGGGTGCCTGGCTTACCTGGGGGAGCCTGCCTTTCTGGGCTACTTCCTACCTGAGATCCCCTGGCCATGAATTCTGGGTCTGTTTGATGTCAGCCCTCGAGTGCACTGGGTTCCCTCTGGCCTGGCCTTGGCCGTGGCTTTGTTGATTGTAAATTGCCCCGTTACCCCACCTTGACACGTTTTAGAAGAAATAGTTTACGTAATAGCTAACAGTTTGGCCCTTTACAGCATATAGGGCATTCGACATCATAACAACTCTGAGTTGGTTATATTGTTATTCCATTATATGGATGAGGAAATTGAAGTGAATAAAGGTTAAATAACATGTTCATGATCGAGCAGCTAGCTGGTAAAAAGCTAGTGGCTATGAAACTAGGACTTTGGAGTCTAAAAGCTGACCTTAAGGTCTTTTTATGACATTTATTCATTAAGGACAAAATTCAGCATTTTCTGTGTATGAAATGTATAATGCTTGGTCAGGGAAGCTATTCAGGAATTATATGAGAATTTATACATTTCTCTGTGTTCTGTGGAATAGCAGGAGGGTCACAGGATACTTTCTGGAGACGTAAAACCAATTTATTTAGCCTCATTTAGCACTGATCCAGGGACATGAACTAAAGTGTTTATTACAAAATCAGAAGTGTTCCTTTCTGTGTCAGATGGCTGGTTGAGCTCGTTGTGCAATGAAGGCTAAATGTAAAAGTCCTGCTTGGTCTGCTACCTGGGTGTAAGTGACACAAATCACTGTGCATGGCCTTGTTGACTTTCAGAGGTGGAAGGAACCATGGAGATTTTACAGATGAGGAAACTATGGCCTAGAGAGAGAGAGATTTTGTGTTAGGAGGAATTCCATTCATTTCTCCAACCATCCATCTGTGTATCTGGCAAATATTTATTAAGCCTGTGCTGGGATGGAAGATAAGGCTTGAGCTCTGAATGAAACAGACAGTCCTGTCTTCAAGGAACATACAATAGTGGAAAACACAGTGATACGGAAGCTTAGAGTATAGTGTGTTAAGGCTGTGACGAGTCAATTCAGGTTACCTGGGCATGGGGAGGGGCATATAGTCGGGGATGGGTGCATAGTCAGAGCAGGCTTCCTTGAAGGAGCGGCACCTATGGGGAGACTTGAAGGATGGAGCTGAAGATCATTTAAACATGGAGAACCGCTGTCAACTGAAAACTGGGGCCTTCCAATTCTCAGATCTAACAGAAGTCGATGCCACTAAAAAGACTTTATGTGCATAGAAACAACAGGCTTTATGAGACTCGAGTGTGTGTAAGAAATATTAACACTAGGTCCATGCTGTGCGGTACGGTGGCCACCATGCACATGTGCTGTTTGGCACTTAGAAAGTGTCATCTGAATTGAGATGCATTGTAAGTATACAATGACCACTGGACTTTGAAGACTATACAAAAGAAAATGTGAAATGCCCCATTAACAGTGTGTGTGTGTGCGTGTGTGTGTATATGTGACAGGTTGAAATGATAATATTTGGATGTATTAGGTTAAGAAAGATGTTATTGAAATGAATTTCACCTGTTTTTTACTTTAACAAGGCTGCTAGAATGTGTATCATGACACATGTGGCTCACACTGCATTTCTGCTGGACAGTGATGCTAGGTGAAGGAAAGGCCCAGGAGAGGAAACTGGTTTGGTGATGAGAGCACAGGGTTTAAGATGTGAATGTTCCCGGGGCATAATCTCTGGCAGGTCTCTCATCTCTGGACCTCCCTGCCCTCTTCTCTAATGTGGCACTGACAGCCTTATAGCTGGGCTTGAAGATGAAGTCAGAATGCCCATAAAAAGAACATCCTGTTGCGAGCTGTGGTCTTCTTTGTAGTAAAACAGTTTAAGACAATATATTGATATTTTAAAAGACTGATAAGAAATTTGGCCAATTGTAGAATAAGAGGGTGGTGTGTGGGATATGCATTCAGTACACAATTACAGACTGGGGTAGAGGGGGCGGGATCCGTGTGAGATGCTGTGGATAAGAAAATTCCATTTCTGTTGTCTTTGGCTTGCTCTGCTCCAGGAATTCCCTCACCCCTCACATCGGAGTTTGCATCCAGGCTTTCCATAGTCTTTCTTCCTTGTTTTGTTTGAAAAGGCCAACAGGGATATTCATTTCTTTATTTCTCTTTTATCTTCAGGTGTTTAATATTGTATTCTTGAAACTCAGCACACATCAAATGCTTGATGAATGAATTGTCACTCTATGAATATTTACTGAAAACTTGGATGTGTCAAGTATCTGCTGGGCTCCAGGCACCTTACGCTGAGCAGGACACAGGCCCTGCCCTCAAGATGTTCACTGCTGGCAATGAGACAGTTACTAGGCCAAGGTAGAGAACTTCAAGAGATAATGGAAAGCGCTTCTAATTGTTAAATCCTGTGACTCAAAGGATGACTTGATCAAAGATCACAAAGGAGGGAGCTAAGGGACAATTGTAGCTGATGGGAGTACACTTAAAATTTTCTTTTGGACAATGACACGGAGAGTTTGTTTACCTAAGATCCGACCATACCCCAGGAGTTTCTAGCCCTGTGGCAGTGTTCAATATTAATGTTGCACCTGTATTTTAATTACACTTTCCATTGTCAGTTTACAGACCCAAAAAGTGGTGCACGTGGAGCAAACAACCCTCCCCAATCGTGGGTGACCTGGGCTCATTGGAAGGTTCTCAGAGGACTGGTGAGGCAGAGGCAGTTGGGTGGGGCCCAGCAGCAGGTATTTGAGGATCATGAAGTGGCCTACCTGGCATTGAGGTGACGGGCAGACAGTCAAGTCATTTCAGTGGGAGATAGCATCTGATTCTCATCCCTTTGGGCTAGTCTTGTAATAGTGGCAGTAAATAAGCTGCCTCCAGTGTGTTCCCAGAATATCTCTGTCTGCAAAATGTCTTTGAGGGGATGTTTGACTTGCAAGCATGTGGTTGATAAAATAAATACATTTTAAAAATGTAAACCTCTCTCTGAGAGGTTTTAGTCTCTTCTCTCCCCAGGGAAAAATAAGGCCCTTTTTTAACCTCTTTTCCTCTCTAAGTGTGGAATTCCTGCCATGCTTTATAAGAAGAAATATTTTTGGAATGCAGCACCTGCAGAAATATTAAGCAGCTCTGCCCAGACTCCTGGGCCTTGGCTACTGTGTGGGTGGTTTCTCGAGGGTTTGTGAAGAGATATCCACTCTGACACCTGCAAAGCATTTGAGGAAGCTGGCCCAGGGTGGGAGGACTGGGGATTCAGAGGCTCTTAGATTGTTTTTTTTTTTTTTTTGCTGAATTCTGTGGGTGGGCAGCTGCAATGGACAATTCTCTAATATTAGAGGAGCCTTACCATTTAATGACACCTGGCTAGATAAGGACTTGATGCCTAGAAAAGTTCCTGGCACAATATAGGACCTTAGTATATAGTTGTTGAATGAGTGAATGACTGGGTTGTCTGTAGACCAGCAACATCATCACCTTGTTAGTACATGAATTACCTGGGGACTCAGATTCTGACTCAGTGATCTGAAGAATCTGCATTTCTAATGAGCTCCAAGATGATGCCAGTAGTGCCAGTCCATAGGCTGCGCTGTAAGTAGCAGAGTTCAATCAAGTCATCAATAAGTCTTTAATGAATTTCCAGCAGCACTAGTGATTGTGGATAAAGGTGGAAGCCTTAGTCCTAGTTTCAGAAAAATGAGTAGTCATGATGAAAAGTCAAAACTCATCCTCAGAAGCTGGAGGAAAAGCAATTAATTGTTATACACTGTGGTGTGAATGAATAGTGGTTGGGGGAAAGCTAAGGGAGTGAAGGCCTTTCTCGTGGAGGTGGTGCTTGAGCCATAGTACAGAATCAGGGCTCTTGGGAATTAAAGTTGTGCCAGGGGATCCCTATAGCTTCTTGATGGCCATCCAGCTTTTGCATAAGCTCTCATGACAGGAATATATCATTTCTTGTTTGTATAGCACTTTGTACACAAAGCAGTCTCCCACACTTTACCTTGAATTGTCAGCAAAACCTTTATGGTTTTATAAATTTTACTGCCATTTTACAAATGCAGAACAGAGGCTCCTAGAGATTAAGTGACTTGTCTAAGGCCATGTGTTTTATAGTGGCACCTCTGGGATCCATACCTTTTGATTCCTAGATGTTTTTTTTTTTTAAACTGTACTCCATTTGGCTCTGATTTGGTGGGAGAGCAGAGGCAGATCCTAAAAGCTTGATTGAGGATTTGAGCTTATAGGAGAGAAATAGAAGCATTGTGGATTTTGGAGCAGGGATGGCTCAAGTGATGTTGAAGGAATTGGAGTATAATAAGTCCTCACTTAATGTTGACAGATTCTGTAGCTTTAAGCAAAATGACATAAAATGAAACCAATTTTACCATAGGCATGACATGAACAGAAGTTCCTATGGCATCTCATCAATGTTATAACGGAACAACATTATTCAAGGATTTGCTGTTTATAGAGTAGAGGAGACATTGAAGGTCATTTAAGAGAAGCTAACCCTAAACTCCATGGAAGCTTCTCCCACAGTGCATTCCCAAAGAGTCTTAATGCATCCTAAAGACACCGCTCTTTTGATGGGGAGGTCGCTATAGCCAGGGGCTGTTTAATTAACTGATAGGCCATTCTCTTACATTGAGTTCTGATAGGGTCTCCTAGAATCTTTACCCATTAATACTAATCCTCCCTCTCTGGCTGGAGCCATATGGCACAAACCTCTTTTCACATGCTTGCCCATTTAGGTTTTTTTTTTTGAAAAATCTAAAATAATTTTTCTCATCAGATTTGTAATATATGTCCATTATGAAACATTGAAAAAATATGGAGAAGTAAAATACAGAGAAGCAAAAGGAAAATAGCTATCAATAATTGCAGCACTCATAGATAATTAGTGTTGCTTGCTTCACCCTAGTCTTCCAGACCATTTTCAATGCAGTTTTTGATGTGTGTATTGTTGTTTTTACAAAATGAATTATACTGTTTGTTTATAATATTTTGTAATTCTCTTTTTCTGGCGAATAGAATTTCATTAATATTTTCATTTCAATCAATATTGGATATTGCAATTGTAACATAATAGGATATGTAATTTATTTCCTTTTGTTTGATATTTTGGGCCTCTTTCCTTTTTTGACAATTATAAACCATGCTATAATAAATATTCTTATAGATTAATCTCAGTGCCTTTATCATTTAGATAAACTGTATCTCTCTTCTCTATTCCTGAGAATGGAATGGTAAAGCCCAAAACAAACGAAAGTGGTTCTCATGGCTCTATAAGTTATTTATTCTCCAGCCTCATATCCTCTTAGGACGTGGCTTCATACTTATGTCTGCTCCCTGAAATATGTTTTGACCATTCCTCCCTCTGCAGTCTCTGGGATCTAGATTTAAGATCTCACTTCTCTTAGTTTGAATTTCTAATCAGCGCAGCCTGATACTGCATTAGCTTTTATAGCAGCCTCATCACACTGAGTCACTGAGCTTGTGGGCATCCCAATCCCTTAGGACTTTCTCATGTGATCCCCTCTACCCTATACTTATGAGTTGATTTTTTTTTTTTTTTCCTTTTTGGACCTAAGTGCATGACTTGACATTTATCCTTATTCAATTTCCACCTTGTTAAAGTCAGCTGGTCGTCATATCCTTTGAGATAGTATCAGGAGCAGACTCTATCATCCTTCATAGTCACTGTCCATTCCAGCTCACAGGAACTGGCAAATTCTAGTGTCAGATGATTCAGCACATCCCAGCAGTTCATTTACATCTCCACTGTCCTCACAAGATTGTGAGTTCTTTGGGGCCAAGACCATATCCTATTACTTCTTTTTAAAAACTCTGTCTGTCCATTTTATTGTACATGACCTGGCAGATACCCAGAAAATGTTGCCATGTGAATATTTGTTCTGATTTAACTCCAGAGACGAAGGAGTGGTAGTGGTGGTGGTGTGACAGTGATAAAGAATATGGAGAAGTCTAGGCGGGGTCTCTGGGTGAGGAGCTTGCAGTAAGGTTGAAAAGACAAAACCTGAGTAGTAGATAATAAGTAACTGAGTAAAAATAAGTTCAGACAGTCTTCTGAGGTAGCTCAGGAGTTGACCGTTTGGGCTTGAGATAACCTTGGGATGAATGAATCTTGATGTCTTACAGAGAGACAGGCAGTGGAGGGGTTCCTTGGGCACAGTAGGTGAATGGCCAAGACAGTGAAAATTTGAGTTGGGGACAAGAGGGGTGGCAGCGGAGATGTTTGCTAGGAAAGCTGATGACAGAAAACCACCCATCCACTGTTTTGAGAATTGTGTTGAATAATTATAGCATAGAGGGGTCTTATCCAACTCCGTTCTGTGAGATAGAGAGCAGAAGTCGCCTTTTTTTCTTGTTTTATTCATCGAACTCCAGGCTCACAAAGTTAATACCTGCTCATGATTTGATATTACCCTTAGATCAGAGGCCGAACTGAAATCAGAACCTGTGTGCTCAGATTCTTCTCCCTTGGCCAGTACTCTAAGCCAGATTCATGGTCTGCAGGCAGCATGATGGCTCCTGCATTTACCCACTTTGGGGCCTGCCTTGGGGGCCCATCAGCATTTCTGAGTCTCAGACCCCTCACCTGTGAAAGGAGAGTAATCCCACCCTGCTTGCTCTTTTGGGTTGTTGTGAAACACACAAGATGGTGCAGTAAGAAGTAAAGTCTGAGCGCTGGGCTTTGGATCCAGCTTCTTTTGAATAAAGCCCCGTTGAGTTGAATGAGAGTGAATGTGGCAGCATTTCTCAGCCACAGAGAGTCCAGGGGCAGGAACCCAAGTGTTCCAGCTCCCCTGGTATGGCCATGGTATTTTCCCAGCAGCTCCGGGGCCCCTGCTTCCTACTCCGCTACCCAACAGGTTCAGCTCTTCCGATTAGGGCAAAGGCCCTTGTCCACGAAAAGGGAAGCTTTCTTCCAGGAAGGGAGAAAGGCTCCTTCGGGGCCAGGTCCAGTCGCAGGGAGTTCAAGCTCCTCAAGCCCTGCCCCAGAGGTTGTTGTGGAAATTTCAGGGCTTCTTCACTGAGTGGGACCTTAGTTATTTGTGTAAGGTGAGCTTGCAGGCTTCTGAGGTAGGCACAGTTTACCTCTCTTGCCTCCCTCTGTGTATGTGGTGGTGTCTGTCCACTTCCCTCAGCTGTAAGAAGACTAGTTCATATTTCTGGATAGATGCATACCTACTCAAATGACACACATATGTATATGTGCGAATGTACATATCTACATAAACAAATGTGCATTTACAACTAGATGGACAGATATATGCAAACACACACCCATATATTGCTTTTTTTCTTTAAATGTAAAGTGTAAGATTCTGTTACAGCTTGGTTTCATCTTTTGTGTTGATCAGGTGTTAATGTGCTACAATTACTTTAATTTAGTAAAGGAAATTCATGCAGAGAGAAGGGGAGAAAATAACTCTGGTTAGTTGTCCAGAATTGAGACAGTCTAGAAAAGCAGTGAACTTCTTAGGTGTCTGGTTCAGGGGTTTCTTTATTATTTTATATATTTTTCCAGAATAGCTGTCGGCTTCCATTCCGAAGGATGGCCATCTTCTCCTTTCTCCATAGTCAGAGGATTCTCTTTCCCTCTCCCTCCCAATTCCCTTTTGGTTCATTCACTCTGAGTCTTGTCTGAGTCAGCGTTGGGGAAAGGGGCCACTGCAGGAAAAATTAGAAAAGAGAGAGGAAGTAGAGGGAAAGAAAAATCTTATCCTGCTGTGGTGAGTCTGTGTCATTCCTGGTCCCTGCCCCAGACAGAAGGTAGCAGTGAGCAGAGGTGGGGTTAGCATGTTTGCAGTTCTAGGCATTTCCATGTATGTTATCTCATCACTGCCCTAGGAGGGAGCACACGAGGACACTGAGGTATGACGGAATTAAATGCGTTGCCCTGGTAGACAGTTACAGAGAGGTGTCATGAGCATTTAGACTCAGGCCTCTATGTTAGAGCCAGGCTCCCTGCCAAACTCCAGGTCTCTTGGCAGATCTCTGCCCTCCTTCCCTTGCTGCTTCCTAACTTGCTTCATGTTTTTGAGCAATTACTATGTGCTATGCACTGTTCTGGATTCTGGGGTTACAGCTGTGACCAACGCAGACCACTAGGCATACATCCTCTGGCCCTGTCACCACTATGCTCCCCAATTCTCAGCACATCTTCCTATCAGTGCAGTTACATTCCTGTTATGTGTTGATGTCTCAGCCTCTCACTGAGCTGTGAGATCTTTGAGGGAGGAGCATATTTGTTACTCATCTTTATCTCTCCAGCGCAGAGCCTGGCCTGAAGTTGGCTGCATGCCTGTTTAAGGCAATTGAACAAATGCTTTTATGTGTTGAATGACATCCAACTAAACTGTGAATAATCCAGGTACCTCCTGCCACTTCTGTGTCTTAGTCCTACAGAAGTAGCCCTACGGAAGTAACACTTTGTAGGCCATACTTACCTAGACATCTAGAAAAGTGAATAAGGCAGCCTCTCAAGCACTACATCAGTATGTGAATTGCGAACAGAAATTTCCTTTAAAATGTTAATGTGCTTGTGATAATTGTTGCTCTGGCAAATAGTTTACCTCTTTCAGTGAATCAATACATAATGTCCTGAAATTCCAAATGCATCCTTTTTTCTTTCTCTTATTTACTATTTTTTTAAAAAAACCAAATGCATGAACATGTTTACGGCCTATGAAGACCAAAGAGCTTTATTTTTTCTCAGCTTTTCTTTTTTTTCTTTCTTTTTTTGCCATTGCCCTACCTAGAACAAAGTACTCGGGAATTTGCATGGTAACAATAGATCTTAAAACAAAAATTAATTCAATTTAAAGAAAGAAATGGAATTAGAAGTATTATTTGTATTCGAGATTTTAGATACTTTGTTGAACTGAAATAGTTGTAAAGTGGGATAGAAGTGATCACCTCTCTTTCTTTGAGATACAGTTTTTCAGTAATTATTTAACTTAAACCTGTCTATGAATATTCACTGTATTCTAAGTTTCAGATGCAGGTATAATTCTCAAAGCTTATTGAATGGTGCTTAAACATTAATTAAATATAGAATTTTTACCAGATTTGATGGGATGTGATAGATTCCAGCTAGAACCTTAATTTTGGGTTCTTATCCACAAAGCAGAAAAATAAAAAAGAATGTTCTTTTGAGATAAAAAAGTGAGGCTTGCTTCTCTTGTAAATGAATCATTATGCATGAAAATATATTTTCTTCTTAGATTTTACTTATGATTTCTTTATACAATCTACTTTTGAAAAGTGCCGTTTAAAACAGTTGGGGAATTTATAATCACCATCTTTTATTGTTTTGTCGGAACAGTCTGCTTATTTAGAAGCAGAAATGCTGTTAGTATGTGTGTGTATGTGTGTGTGTATGTATTATGTGGTCAATAATATTTTATGGGGCTTTGAAAAGATTTAAGTTTTGGATAGTCCACCCATGTGCGGCCCAGAAGTCTGCTTGTTCTGGTAGGCAACTGAATGGAGTAGAAACAAAATCTTATACTTGAGAGCTACCTACAAGTCCTGTTTCATTTCCTTTGTTTATAGATGAGGAAACCGAGGCCGAGGTTGTGTCTTACCTTACCCAGCAGAGGTTAAGTTCTTCAAAGTCAGATCGCGAGTCGACACATCTCTGGCTCTGCAATTCACATAAGTCCCATAATAAGGATGGTTTGATTAAATAAATGAAAGACTAAAAAAATTAAAAGGTATTATGTGCATTTTAAAATGTCCTGAGTTTCAGCTTCCCTCTCTCATATCTTCAAACATCATTTACCTGTGACTAGGTGAAAATCAAAACCTAAGGTTTGTGCAAGGACTTTGCTTACTTATGAAGGGCCCAGACAGCTCACAAGCGGGTGCATCGCTTCTATTTACAGTGTCATTTCAGCATTACCTGTGCGGAGTCGTAACTCAAATATATGAATGTTCCATGTTGGGTTTTCCCTGAAGCTAAATGTAAGTCATGCTAGAAGTCATTTGTGCTCTTCGGTTGGGGTGCTCTATACTGTGGCAGCTTGCTGCGTTGTGGGGTTCAAGTATGGACGAGCCTAGCTTATGCTTGCCTCTTAGCATCACTCTAATACTTTGCTCTTATAATTGAAGGAAATAAAAGGAAGCATACTTGGCTCAGTAGCAAATGCAAAAATTTGTTCTCCTGTGTGAAAAGTACACCAAGAGTAGACTTGGGGGTGTGTATAGCAGAACAGTTTTTGAGGTGATTAAGTAATTTATATGACAGAACCATGCACAAGAAGAAATGCCATACTTGTACCAGCTGCCTTAAAGAATGGAAAACAGACTACACAGAGAACAGCAGTTATCACTCCGCCTTCTGAGCTGACCCTACTGTCGATAAAGATCCAGCAGCCTTAAGAATGTTTTCTAATTTTAGCCTGAAGAATAGGTGCTTGACAGATTGATCAAACTGCAATTTAAACTTTTGTTCCTGGAAAGAGGAAAATGCTCCCTTGACCTCAAGAGTATTGAAAGAGGTGATGTGTCCAAACCTCTGCACCGCGCCTGGCACTGGAGTCTCAGCCCGGAGTCTCAGAAGACGGAGTCTCTCAAGGGGTCTGGATTCTGGAAATCGCCTTGCTCACAAATCCTCAGTTTCTAATAGAGGTGACGGTGGCGAGAACCTTTTGGGGAATCCTCTGCAACTGAATCCCTTTCAGTTTTAGGTTAGAAAATTGTTGGGTTTTCTGTGAGTGTTATTGTGCCTTGTAAACCATTCCTTAAAACAGCCCTGTATGCAAGCTCTGAAAATCATAGCAGTATTCTAGCCCCTCCTTTTTCTGGCAATGAATTAATTGTTTCAGTAGTTACTGAAAGTGATGTGTGTTGAGCCAGGTTCTGAGGTCACACCCTAATAAGATAAGGTTGCTGCCTTCACGGAGCTTGACACTGGGGAGACAGATGTGTTGACAGGCACACACAAAGGTGCTCTGGTACAAGGCATGAGATGGGAACATGTGGCAGGGCCCCCCAGGTTGGACTGGTATCCAGGAAGCCTCCTTGGAAGAGAAGGGAAGAGTCTTAGAAAAATACATGTGACATCTCCGTGTATGTGTGAAGCATCTGTGGGACGGTGAATGCTCTGGCACTGAGAGCTATGTTTAGGTTTCACTATAGATATGCTTAGACTTGGTCTGATTGCTTTTAGATGCCATTTTATCTATCCATCTGTTTATTTATAATTTTAATAGTGGTAAAAATGTACATACATAAATTTACCATCTTAACCATTTTTAAATCTATAGTTCAGTGGCATTAAGTACAGTCACATCGTTTTCCTACCATTGTCCTCATCTGGAGACGTCCAGAACAGTTTCTATCTTGGAAAACAGAAACTCTGTGCCCATTACACAACTCCCCATTTCTTTCTTTCCTCAGCCACTGGCAACCACCATTCTACTTTTTGTCTTGATGGGTTTGACTACTCTAAGGACCTCATATAAGTGGAATTGTATCATGTGTCTTTTTGTGTCTTATTTCACTCAGCATAATGACTTCAGGGTTTATCCATGTTGTAGCATGTGTCAGAATTTCCTTTTTTTCCAAGGCTGAAAACTCTTCAAGGTGTCATTTTATTTCAACCCCAAGCATGTGTGAAATATTCACCAATTAATACATTAATGAGCTCTCTAGTTTCTTTACTAAGAAGTCATTCATGCATTTGTCCATCTGTCTGTCCGTCCGTCCATCCGTCCGTCCGTCCATCCATCCCTCCCTCCATCCCTCCATCCATCCATCCATCCATCATCCATCCTTCTCTTCTTTCCTCCCTTATTGATTACATATTAACTACCAGACATCCAGCTAGTCACCAGAGATACAGTGACTACTTACTCCCCACCCCAAACTTGTGGTTTATCAGGAAATAGACTCAATTACTAAACAATATCAGTGAAACAGTAGTTGCATGTTTAGAGTTCTGTGAGACTTTAGAGGAAGCCAGAGAAGGCTTTGCTGAAGTAGTAGCAATTGGCCTCTGAAGTATGTGTGGATGCTTTATAGGTAGCAAAAGAAGGGAAAGGCATTTCAGAAAAGAGGAATAGCAGCGGCTGGGAGACTTGTCTGTATGAATAGGCAGTCCAGTTTGTAGTTATCCATTTATATCTAGGGTCAGACTGCGTTCACATCCTGGCTTTGCCACCTATTTGAGAGAGGTGGGGCAATTTATGTTCCCTCTCTCTCTCTGTGTCTTAATTTCCTCATTTCTAAATGGGAATAATGATAGCACTTATCTCACAGGATAGTGCTGAGGATTAAATGAATCAACATATAAAGTGCTTAGAATAGGACCAGGTACAGAATATACTCACTGTTGTGTTAGTTACTATTATTGCTTCTGTAATGTTTAGGAAAACATCAAGTCTTTAGGTTTACCCAAAATAAGGCTGCAATCTGTGTGCCCATATGTATGTGTGTGTGTGTGTGTGTGTGTGTGTGTGTGTGTGTGTGTGTGTGTGTGTCTGTCTGTCTGTCTGTCTTGTGTTTCTTTAGTTGTGACTGGACAAGTTGCAGATTACAGTGGGTGTTGCTGATAAGGAGTTTCTGTATCCAAGCAGATACTTACCTTTTTTTTTTTTTTTGTATTCAAGTGCTCTAATATCTCAACTTGTATCTGATGTTTACTTAATTTTTTTTTAAATTGGAGTAATTTCTTAAAAATTACAGACACAATAGAACATGAAAAAAAGTGTAAGAACCTATAATGTTACCCTAACAGAGTAACTATTTCCTTTTCATTTTCACTTACTTTGTTTCTGTAGATATACACATAAAACTAAAGTTGTAATTACATATATACACACACACACACACATATATACACACAATTTATATATGTATCTTATACATGTATACATATAAATATATTTTATAACATATTACATAGACATACACACAGTTTTGTATTATGCTTTTTTAAAATTAACATCTTTGAGAAAGTTTTTCTTATGTTTCAGTCTACTCTCAATTTTTCTTGTAAATGGATGCACTTGTATTCGTGTACTATGATTTTCTTATTCCTTCCAATATTCATACTATTACAGATGATTCTATAATGTATATCTTTTGTGCTCCTAATTTTTTCCTTCCGTGGAGTTTTCTCTTTTCAATACATTTCCGGGGTTAGGATTACTAGGTCAAAGGATTTTAAACCTTTTGTGCCTCCTAATAAGTATAGATATTTGGATCTTCACATCCACAACATTACCAGCATATTCCCCGTGTCATTTTTACCTCAGATGTTGTTGTCTTCAAAGGCTTGCTGATTAGGAGGTTAAAATAACACCTTAAGCTTGCTTGAATTTGCCATTCTTTTCTCTTCTTAGCGAAGATGCATATTGTCACATACTTATTTTCCTGTGTGACTTGTCCTTTCATCTCTTTTTCTCATTGTGTTCTTGATATTTTCTGCTACAAATTTGGATAGTTTACTTACCGTAAATGTTAGTTTTGTTAGAAAAAAAAAAATCCAGGTGCAGGAAATTTCAAAAGAAAAAGGGAAAAACTCTCTCCCTGCCCTGCAGTAACTAGGCTCTCATTCTGGCCATTGCGTTTTCTGCAGAAGGAGAAGGAAGCACTAGTGCTTGCTGTGTGCCATCTCTGCTGGTATCATAGTGGCCAGAGTCTGGACTCTCCGACAGCCTTTGCTTTTTAGCTGCTTTTTATTGTGAGCAGGAAAATAGAGTGGCTGTCAGTTATCTCGGATCTAACAATGTGTTCACTTCTTTCAAATGGTCTCTCCTCCTGTTCATATTCCATAAGTACCTAGTACAGAGCCAGCATACTGTAGGCAACTTATTTTCATCTGTCATAGAGCAGAGGTTGGAATGGAGCTTCCTTGAGAACCCTCTACTCACTCCAGTCCCCTCCACAGCATCCCCGTTAAGAGATCCTGCAGCTTTTCCTTGATTCCTTTCATGTGACAGGGGGATCAATGCTTCACAAAGCCCGACCTTTGGCTCAAGGTGAGATGGATCTAGATTTGAATTCAGTTTGACAAGTGGACAAATGACTTAATGTTTCTAAACTTCATTTTCTTCATTATCTGAATAATGTATATAGTAATATTACATCTCTACCTAATATAATTGTGAAGAGGATTAGAAAAAGAATAAAAGAAAATTCCTGACCCCTGTGCCTGACATACAGTAGTGTTAAATAAATATCAGCTGTGAATATTATTTCTCTTACTCCTACAAGGTATTTTATTAAATTTTTACCATTTCATTTGATTTTATGAGCCAAAGGTATTTTTATATTCATCAATTGGAATTTTGCTGATTTGGCAGAAGAACTGCAGCTCATCTTTTTGCTCTCATAGCACCTTGGAATTTGGAGCGTGTGCTTCCATAGTGGAGATGTGGATGGGCATTATCTTTGATTCGATTCCAGCTGGGCCGTGATCCCAGCTGCCGGGCTGGATAGTGCTATAATGTGTCCAGGCTAACACCTTCTTCATTTTCAAAGTCTGATTTTTATAGGCCCCTTGTTTGTCCTTATTCTCTTTCCTGGCTGGTGTTCCAGCCTTGGCTTCCCCAACAGAGGACGAACAAAAACATTTGGAAGAAAAGAAACTCTGTTCCACTTACTAGTTATCTGTTCCTTCACACAGAAAATAGTTTAGCTTAGCAAAGAGCTAAGGTAGAGATCATGTTTCCAAGTGCACAGCAATATACCCAGCTCAAAAATGTTGCTTTTAGTGGTGTAATAGGTAAGCCAGTGCCAGGGTGGTCTGGGCATAGGTTAGGCTGTATTTGATTCTTCTACTTATCTCTAGATTTTAACATTTCGATATTTCTGCTTTAGCTTTTCGAGAATATAGTTGATGATCTGAGAGCTCCTCAGAGTCCCATGAGGTTTAAGCAGATAGCTTTTATCCTTGAATTAATATCACTGGTATTAGTACTAGGTCCATGAATCTTAAGATGATGACATTCGTCTTTGTCTAACCCAACTCACTGTTCTTTGTAGAGAATAACTAAGTAGGATCAGCCCCTGTTAGATATCTTGGTAAGTGCTTCCTATTCATTGTCCATTTCAGTTTTTAAAATAAAATATTAGGGAATTTAATGATTTTAAGAAATAGTACCAAAGTGATGGTAATTAAGATTTTAAATGGAGGTCTGAGCAGCTGGTTGGAGGGGAGGATTAACAAAATTTAAAAAGCAAATCTTGAGTTAAAAGTTATCTGTGAACTGGGTAGTATTTAAAATATTTAACAAGTGGTACAGACAGTGACACAATGGAAGCCGCTGGAGGTCCCCAAATGTGCCAGGCACTTATCTTGTACTTGTTGGATAGTGAGGAGCCACGGGAACAGGAGCATTCAATAGACTTGGCCCACTGACTCTTTACCAACTCGTATGGAAGTAATTTAATATTTTAAACAACCAGTATGGCTGTACCAGTGAGGTACTGGCGGGAGTAATGTGGGGGAAGCGAGCAGCATCTGAATTGCCTTTGACAGGTGTTCAGAGGTATTAGATCAATTCCCTTATCTCACTGCCAAGGGGCCTTTTGTGTGCTGGGCCTGACAATCTCCCTGTAGGCATTTGGAAAGTGTCACATTAGAATTTAGGGTTGTATATTTGGAAAGCACTGAGACACATTCCTTTATTCAGAAAACACCTATAATGTGACAGGCACAGTCCCTGTCCTTATGGGGGTCCCCAGTCTGCACCAGTGGCTTCAAATTTTTCCTGTCCGTGGACACTAGGACTCTGTCCTTAGAACATGATTACAAGGATGTTTGCCCTAACGGTGAAAAGCTGGGCAAAATCTGAATGTGGAACCATGCGGCAGTAGCCAAACAGTGGTATATTCATCACACAGAATACTATACCTCTTAAAAATCGCAAATATAAAGAATATTTCAGGACTCAGGAAAACGCTGAATGTGAAATGTTAGGTGGGCAATAAAAGAACCCCAAACTATAGGGAATAATAAGAACAAGTTACTAGTGCAAGAAAATACATCAGAATGAATTGTTAACACTGACTTATTTGGTGGAGGACTTTGGGGGAAAGTTCATTTTCTCCTGTATATTTTCTATATGTGCCACTTTTTGGGTATTAACTTTATTATTAGAAGTATTCCATAAATATTGTATTTTAAAAATCCAGTTTAAAGTTTTAAAAATTACTGTAGATTCAGCGGCCCAGTTCGTTGAATTTAAAACTTGGAGAAACACATTTGGGGGTTGCGCTCGTCGCCTGTAAAGGAAGCTGCTGACTTGGTGGGATAAAAATAAGAGCCTAGGTCAGCCTCCTCATGCTGGCGTGCTCCTCCAGGCTTCCAGACTGCTAGGGCTCCGAGAGGCCCTAATGGGCTTGTTGAAAGGCTCTACTTGGCTTCTTATTAATGTCCCTCCCCGAGCTGTGCTCTGCTCTGCTCGCTAACCTTGTCAGAAGGTTACCCGTGGCTCTCCAGAGCTCAGCTAATTTTAAACCCTGTCGGCCAGTGCGGTGGCGTGGCATTGTGCTGCGGAGTCACGAACAGCTCCCTGGGAGACGGCTGGGGAAAGATGAGCCGAGTCCTCGTTTTTTTCTCATCCCCCAGTAAGTGACCAGGCACGCTGAACAAGCAAAGAGAGCTGGGATAATAATGAGAGCTTTTATGGTAAAACTCAGGATTCTTAAAGATCTTTTAGCAATGGCAATGCTGGTTGATAATTGCACGGTGCGATGTGTCCTGCATGAACTGTGTGAATTCTGACAGCATGAGGAGGAGGGAGGTGGATGCGACCCTCTCTTCTGGGAACTAGACTCTGACTGTCTCTAAAGACAGTTAAACTGCCGTTCATTTCACTATTTATATGATTTTCTTCTAAATTTAAAACACTCAAATTCTGCGAAGTTTTTATTGATTTGATTGGGAGAGGGCTGTTTCTTAAAAGTTAAAAAAAAAAAACAATCTGACCGTCTGCAAGTCTGTCACTAGAAAATTGTCATTTTAAAGCAGTAACTACAAAATAATGTGAAATTGGGGAACCTTTTCCCATCAAAATTAACTTTAAAAAAAATGTAGAGAACCCATATTTTGGGGTTTGGAATTTTTTTTTTTTCTTCCTTTTGAACACCTTCAAGCTGGGAATCTGCTGTGGCTGTTAGAGTTAGCTCAGTGTTCTGCCAGTGCATTCACAGCCCTCACACTTTAAGGGAAACCCACTCCCTCAGGTGCACAGCCTGGTCTTGGAGTTTCACCTGCCCCGCTGAAGACGGGCATCTCTTTTTGTAGCTGGGTCTGTACCCACCCTCTTATAAAACGGTTGCTAGAAGCAAATTAAAGAGGCATAGTGTATGGAGTAAACCCAGATGAAAGAACAGTAGATGGAGCATCAGTAACCTGCTAACTGGCTACAATGATTGAAGTTAACTTTATTTGAAGTGTCCAGGCTGGGTCAGACAGCATCAAGCTAGCAGTGTTCCTGCATGAGGGTAGCATGGGAGTCGACTTTGATTTCATTTTAGGAAAAAAAAAAATACATGAATGTTTTTATCAGCCTTTTTTTTTCCCTTAAAGGTTTACCTCGCCATCAATAAACCTAATTAGCTCTGTCATGTTTGGATTTAGCTTTGAATTAAAGCTGAGTAATATCAGGAATTTGTAGAATGAAAGTGCTTGTCAAAATCTTCATTGACCCGAATCTGACTTTTACAGAGAGCATTAACTAAGCGAAGTTTAAAAAAACTCCATCCCCCTCTTACCCTAAAATAATGTTTTTAAAATCACGTTCAGAGTAGTTAAGTATAATATAAATATAAGTGGCTCTGGACTGGATACTAAATGAATGAGTTATTATAGGGGCTGTAATGGTGATGTTAAGAGTGTAGTTATGAATTTAAAGTACATTTCTTAAAACCCAGTTCCTCTGTGACTCAAACATCTGCTTCTTCCCCTCTCCCCCCCCCCCTACCCCCGCCCCGGTCAGGCTTCTTTATTTCTCACCCCTTCCCTTCAGCACTTGGCCTGCATGCCTGCCTGTTGTAGGTCCTCTGTTATTTTTGTGGTAACTGGACACTCCTGACTATGTCCCCCAAGCCTGTGGGGGTTGAACTGGCTGTGAGATGAAAAGGTGGGCTCCTGCTCTCACTGCCATCTTCCAGGTGGAGCAGCTGCTGCAGCAGGGCTGAGATGTCTTAGACTGAGATGGGGGTGTGTGTCATCAGTTAAGACAGATCAGGTCAGTAGGCATAAACTTGATCATGCTGAGTGGGGGGGGTGGCAGGGGGAAGCTGGCTCAGTTGATTTTGGTTGCTAGCTAGTCAAGGTTTTGGAGACTGCAGGAAGGTTTCAGAGCCAGTGAGTTTTTTATGTCATTCTAGAGTATGCCTAAGGCTATCTTTGTGATTCCTTAGACGAGGATAAATTTCTTAATAGTCATAAAAATTGTATTAATATTTTATGTTAAACTAAATCAAACAATTATTTATTGAGCCAGCATGGGGAGGAGGTACAGAAATAAATGGGACAGAATCTCTGCCTTCTGAAAATTTGCAGTATAGCAGGAAAGACAGATACATAAGCAGTAATTATTAATTATAGTTATATACATTTGTTCAACAGTTATTTGAGAACCTGTGTCAGGAACAGTTCTAAGACGTGTTTGTGTGCACATGTACCCACTAATCTGCAAGCATGCGGATAAATAATGCCGATGATTTTGAGACACCTGCATTTTACATGGATTATCTCATTTAATCTTTACAATAGGTAGGTTAAATGATGAATTCCCATTTTGCACAGAAGCAAAAAACAGAAGAAAAAACCTGAGACACAGCTAATAAGTGGAGAACTCAAAATTTAAACTCTTGACTCCAAAATGCTATGTACTCTTAATATATGTATTGAACTGCTTTGCCTTATAGACTGTCCAGATGCACAGCATGGTCTGCAACTCAAGGGGTAGCTGCGAAGGAAGACAATTAGCAGATGTTTCTTGAGTTCCAACAACTTGTCTGGTATTGAGAGATGTTAAATGTAGGGACGTTAAGGAACTTAGTGTTAACTGAGAGATTATATCTTAAGAAAAATCATGGTGACGTGTGCCAAGTATGGTGTTGGAAGTTTGTTTGAGGTGCCGTGGGGACACAGAAGTGACTTTTTGAGTGGAGAAATCTGCTAAGGCATCCCAGAGGAGAGGTTGGTTACTTTCATTTTGAAAGAGACACGAACATGCATTAGACAGAGTTGCTAGTGGGAGAATCATCTGAGCAGAGGGAACCTTAGGTGGCTGAAGGGGTGAAGTAGGCAGCCTGCTGAGTCTGGGCACCTTGGAGTGGTTCTGTGGCTGGAGTGTAGAAGACTGGGCAGGCACTTGAGAAGCAGGCTGAGATCAGGTGGTCAAGGTCATAGGTGCCCTCTCGTGCAGTTGGGTTCTGAGGAGGTAGCGATCTGCTGAAAGATTTCAAATGAGTGGGTGATAAAAGTCATATTTGTATTTTAAGGAAACGTCTCTGGCCAAAGAGTAACATAGGCTAAAAACACACCTAAGGATTAGGAGTCAGTATTTCTGGCATCAGAGGGGGGGATCTCTATGTTTAACAAGTCACCTGTGTCATCTCGATGTACATCCAAAGTTGGGAACCTGGTAGAACCAGGCTGTTGGCAGTGGTGGGGGTCTGGGGATGTAGGCAACAGCCCAGCTCAGAGAGAGGTGGTGGGGTCCTGCCTGTAAGAGAGGAGCAGAGTTGGTGGGGGTGGAGAGGAGTGGAGAAGGTACAGTTGAGAGATGAGGGGATGAGTGGACATTGACGGGTTGCATCAGAAAGGATGGGAAAAACCTGGGATGATGGCCCAACTTTGGGTGCTGTTTCAGCCAGATTCTCTGAGTAGCAGAATTCCTCAGCAGGCTGTGGCATTGGGTTTCTCTTATCAAAGACCTGGAAAATCCTTTTTGGATTTTCATGGATGCTTTTATAGGCAGATCCTCAGATGCAGAGAAATGACTTGAAGGTCTCAGCACCCAGCATGCCTGGTCTGTGAGGCACACTTGCAGACTGAACGTGAGGGTTTGGGCTTGTTTGCTTTGCCTTTGAGCCTTTTGGCCTTTCGAGTCTCGTCCTCACCATTAGTCCACTGAGCCGAGAGAAAGGGAGAGCCTCTGAGAGAGGGGGCTTTAGTGGCATTTGTAGGTATAATTGAAAATAGATTATGTTTTAGAGAGAGGAATTGAGGGTTCCACATTCCTTGTTCCTCTGCCATGGTTAGCAGAATCTACAGGAAGACGAGATCCTAGAAGGAACCTTTTTTTTTTTCTCTCTCTTTCTCTCTAGAGACACATGTGAGACAGGGAGAGAGGGAGAAAGAGAAAGTGTGTGTGTTAAGGAGCTGCAGAACTGCTGATAGAATCAAGTTGTGGCCTTTTGCCCTTTTCGCTTTATACATTTGCTTGGGGTGTCAGAGCTGAGGAGGGAAGAATCCCATGGTCTCCCTCAGAGCATCCTGGGCCATGTGGACGTGAAGGCAGAAGTTAGGCCTCATTTCAGAACTGGCTGCCTCAGCCTTTCTGCCCCTACCTCTCTGCCTGGGGGTCTTGCCCCACTATGTGTCCTTGTAGTACTTGTGCATACAGTAGGTGCTCAGGTAATATTTGTTAAATGAATGAGTGGCTTATTGACTAAAGGGGGAATAATAGTACTCATTTATCCTGCCTCAGCCAGTTTCCAGCCAAAGTGCCAAGATTTTTTTCTCTTGCTGAAGTAGAACTGAGTATAAACCAAGGACCAGGTTTAAATTTGGAGGACAGGGATGGAGGTGAGGGTGAGGCTGTAATTGGCCCCTGAATTTGCATCCCTATCAGTGTAAGACCTGTTTTGCAGCTGCTTCATCACTGTGTCATCATTAAATGGCAGATTGTATTTCTCATTTGAAGGGTGGGGACTCAGTTGTATCACCGAACACTGGGAATCAGTAGACATTTGTGAACTCACAGTGTTATGTATTTTTGGTTAGTTGGTACATTTGCTCATGTGGGCATTAGCTGGTGTTTGAACACATTCACAGGTGTGCGTGTCCCTGTGAGCGCAAGCATTCTAGTCCCCATAAATGCTGGCTTGGGGATGAGTGCACAGCCTTCTTTAGGGACCAGGGAAATAATGTAGAGTGCTTGAAGACAAAGTCTGGTGAGAGTGTATTGGAAGAGCTGAGTGACTGGGTACCTAATGGAGTTAATCCTGTGGCTCTGGTCTGTTGAAATCACCTGGGTAAACTGTCATTGTCTTTTGGCACATTAAAACGCCTTTATAAATTTGAAATGCTTACGGGATGTGCCACATTGTAACACTTGAATTTATCTAGAGGACTGTTCTGGCCTTGGACCACACTGAAGACGCTTTTGATTTGAAAATTCTGATTCCAAATTTATAAAATCATTTGTTCTTCACCCCCAAGTTTTTGTTGCCTTTGTATGAAACAGTCCAAACCTGTCGGCGTGTGATCTCACCGAGTTTTTCCAGCCTCTGCCCCAATCGTTCTGCTTTCTTGCTTTGCCTTTTCTTCATCACTTCTCCATGGATATCTTCTGAACAAGTAAGTCTTCCTGTGCTCTTCTTCTGATAGGCCCGGTGAGTCTTGCTCAGGCTTCAAGACGAGGCTAAACGTCACCTCCATGAGGCTCTCATTGACGTGAGAGACCGAATCAACTCCTATTTCTGTGCTCCAACAGCACTTTGTTAATTCCTCCTTTGATATTTTATATTCATTTACTCATTCATTTATTCACCCTTGGATGCATTATTTAGGCATCCATTTAGTCATTATTTTGGGGGAGCATTTACTTTGTGTGAGACATTTTGTTAAACTCCAAGGACAGAAAAAGGATTAAAGGCATGGACCTCACTTGGATCTCACAAACCCGCAAGGGTGACAGACCTATAAACAAATCGTTGCTATGTAGTGAGTGAGCACAGGTGCTGGCTGTAGGAATATGCCGGGGATGGAGTGGCGGAGAGGGTAGGGCAGGTTTCCCACCCAAGGGGCTTGAAGTCTTGAAGGAGAATTAACTTACTCATCTCTCTGCTTGCTGAAAGGGTGCTCTTTGAGGGCAGGGAGGGTAGCATATTTATTTATCTCCCTGTCTCTAGTGCCTGGCATATGGGGGTGGGGGAGAAATAGGGGTGTGGGGGGAAGTGTAAAACAGAAGTAATTTCCCCTTCGTGTTTCTACCCTGACTTGTTTCAGAATGAATTTAAGGGGCAGCTTGTAAGCCTGCAAAGTAGCATAAGTTAAAAGCTGGGAAAGAAGAAGAAAAAGAAGGGGCCAGAGGTAGGGACTTAAAGTGGATGTAAGAATGAAATCAAATTTGCCAACCCAAATAACCTCCATGCTTTCTTCGAGGGGCCTGCCAGTGTGGCTCAGTGCACCTTGGCAGCGAGTGAGTAAAGCCAAGGCCTAGCTGGTTGACTGCAAGGTGAAAAACACACGGTATTTTATTATCGAACTTTCCTTTAGGGTCTTTGTAAAGAGAAATCTGTGTGATGCAATGAAGGACACCCCACCATCCTCGTAGAAGATCTAGTGACGAATTCATGGAGTGTTTTTTAGTATGCTGATGGCATCACATAAAAGCATAATTTAATAAAAGCAATTATTCAAAGCTTGTGGAATAAACTTTCTCTATGGTAACTGTGGACTCAGAAAGGTACTGGAACAAACAGCTTAGTTCTGTCTGTTTTATGTTGTCCCACTTTTATCCAGCGTCAATGCTATGTGCCACTGTTCTCGGTCCTGGAGGTCACGTAAGCTCTATTTCTGCTCCCCAGGAGTTTAATGATCATGTTTTGGGACTCAAAAAATAGTCTTGTATAATTTGGGTAGTATATTAGGGTTTGTATGTGCAGATCCATTAGAAATGGATATTTAAAGGCAGATAGGCCAGACCCAACACCCACACACAAAGTGATATCCTGATTTCTGATGGTTGAGATGATGAAAAGGAATCGAATGTGTTGTGATGAATTGTGTTCTTGGTCACCCTAAGCTGACAGGACACAGGAGTTTTTTTCCTTCTGGGCATGCTGGAGCCTAGATCTTAGATCCTCTGATATGAATGCTGGTGAGATCCACGTGGATCGGTTGGATCTTTAGAGGGCATTTGAACGCCAGTGTGTATACGTAGTAGAAGAACCAGAGGAGGACTTGGACTTCACAGTTCAGCACTTTAAAATACCACCTAGGTTCCAGTTTTCCTTATTGACTGGATTATGACCCTTTCAGAAGTAAACTGTGGATTTACCTGTTGCTTTTGCCCCTCAGCATGCTGTCTAAATAATCCAGGGTAGATAGAGACAGGGCCAGATTGAGAGTAGCATCCTCAGTCATAGAAGCTGGAGAAGACGGCTGGGACCATATCTCTATGTAGAGTAGGGAGAGCCTTTCATGATGCAGCAGGATTAGAATTCCGAGTCAGCCAAAGGAGCTATGTCTGGGCAGGTCCAGCTGCTGGGACTCGGAGTCAGTCCAGAGTCAACGTATCATTAAGTTGGCTGGCGACAGGCTGTGAAACATTGAGTGAGTCTCCACTGGCCTTTTGTAAGAAGAATGACACCCCAGGTACAAACCATAGATTTGCCACCCAGGGAACCAGCACTCTGATTGTATGAGGCCCGTTTTTAGGCATTCCCTTGGGCATGGGAGCTGAGATGGACCCTCGTGAAATGCTTGTTTTAAAGTTTGGCCAAATGCCTTGTATGTATTTATCTTATGTGTTAATAGCTTTTAAAATATGAACTGTCTATTTTTGATTTTGAATTTGTACTAATTGCTATTTAAAATGCTAAGGCATCGTGATTATCTGGTCAATCTTACCAGCTAAGAAAGTGATAGTTACTCATAATTTAGTGATTAAGAGTATTATTTCCTTGGTATTTGTTTTCTTTGTTTTTAGTAAGCAATATGAGTGGTGAGTCTACCTCATGTGTGTTCACTCTACAGACCTATTGGAATTGAGGAGTTAATTTTGGGGTTTTCTTTCACTGTTATACTTGGGAAAGGGCTTACACATTTGATTTTTGAAATGTTTAGTGATGGCTACTTACTGCTAACTCTTCCGGCATTTTTGTTTTCTCTTAGAGCAGGAAAGAAACTTCTCTTTCCAGGTTTGAAATGTGTTTCCTGAGGTTAAATTGTCCAAAACCCGGGGATCCATGACTCAAGCTGCAGTTCATGTCATCCAGCACATGCTCCCTGTTCAAGTGTACTGTTCTGATGTCAAGTCTTCACTTTAGTCTGGTCTGATGGGACAGATTGCCTGGACCTGAGTCTCTGGCCGTGTTATTTTGAAGGAGTCTACTGATGAAGGAGAGCAGTGATTAGCTTGACTGGTTGTGGTGATGGGGGGAAAGGAAGAGGCAGGAATTTCTGTTCTCAAAGGCTAACAGATTCATTAAGGGGATGAGGAAGGTGATTCTCCTAAAGGCTGATAATACAGAGCTGCATAGCATGAAATCAATCAAAGCCTTTCTCGAGCTGTCACCTGGGCAAGTACTTAGGGCTGATGGAGCAGAGAATTAATCAGGGAATCTCAGGAGGGCAATGCTAAGTCCTCTAATGGGGTGCCCAGCATCGGGGGCTTGGTGAAGAGCTATTGGCTTGTTGATGGATCCTGTTGATATGGAAGTGATTTTTGAAAATGAGAAGGAGTAATTATCCACTCCTTCCTGCTGAAATTAGAGGGAACCTATTGGCAATCGTAGTGGATGACACTAAGGCTCACTGGCTGCTACTGGTGCCACGGCAGATGTAGCCTCAATTCTCACTGTTAGCATTCCCTAAAAGTTTTGCTCTTTCTTTGACAACGATGACTTGAGTTCTGCAGTTCCATCTCTCTCGAGGCTGCCTTAAAAATCCAGGCTGCTAATCTTCACCTCTATTTCTCAAACCACTTGTTAGCAAGTTTGGCTAGTGTCTGAAATGGTAGGAAAATAATAACTTGCCCCACTTTACATATGCAAAAGCGATTAACTATCATTAGTGCCTAAAATTCTTCCTAACTACCCAGGGAGGTGAGTCAGTATCATCACTATTCATCAGGAATTAATTAGACTATGCTTGATGGCGTCAGTCATAGACAGAATTGAGAATACAGCCCTGCCTACATTCTCTCCCTTTGCAATCCAGCGTCCAGTTTACTGTACAGCAAAGGTGCGTCTGATACTCCCATAGAATGTGCATTTTCTCTGGAGAAATGAGTCCTAGATTCAAATTCTGCTGAGTATTTCACTTTGGCCAGCTTATTTAGGCCTCTGGAACCCATAAGATGGGGATGATACCCAACAAGCGTCGTGCAATGATTATATAAGATCCAGTAGGTGAAAGCTTCAGACATTGTGCTTGAAGCCTGGTTCATTGGGAAAAGCTCGAATTTGTATTTGGTGTACCAGTTCACTTTCAAAGCAAAGCTCCTTTTTTCCCTAGTCTTTTTGTGAGAGGGCAGCTTATCTCTTAGGAGAAAAATTTGAGCTTTCACTAAGATCACAGTGATCTTTGAACCATCAAATGCTTGGTTGAATTGTCCACTACAAATAGTCCAACCAAGTGATTCTCTTTCTTTAAACCCTGAAATGGCTCCCTCCTGTGCCTACTTTCCCATTCTCCTGAGTGCTTAGAAATCTTTTTTCTTAGCTTTCTTCAGGGCTCCTCACTATATGTTGCCTTTTTCATTCACCTACTCACTCAGATTTGCTTTGCTGCCATTTTTCACCTCTTTGAATTTCTTCCTTCGCCACCTCTTTGGCTTCCGGTCTTCAGACTCTCATCGCTTTGCCGCCTATGTAACTTTTCTTAGAGCTCTCACCTTCTGCTTTTCTTCTCTAGTGTCCAAAAAAGGGTGGGGGGAGGGGAACGGAGAAGGTAAAATATCATATCTCAAAAATTACCATTCTACTCAAACTAAAGTTTGCTTATGGTAGAAGAAGCTTGGACCCAAACCATATTTGTCTCTTTAACACAGAACTATTGTTCATCAATAATCATGATTAATAAATAAGAAATTGGATCAGACAGCCAACTCTTAGTTATCCAAACTGTGCCTGGCTTAAATCTGTCCTAATTTGGCGATTTCCTTTGGGCTCTTACTACTCATTAGACCCTTGGCCAGAGTCAGAGTGAGAAATGGGAAGGAAGCTGAAACTGATCCCTTTCTCGTGGAAAGCTTGGTGATAAGATCAGTTATGTTGTTACCAAAGAACGTTCATGTTATCTGGTTGTTGGTTTATTCTTTCTTTCTTTCTTTGAATATTTATAATGCCAGGTACTGTGCTAGCACTGGGGATACTATGGCGAATGTAACAGCTCCTGCCCTCAAGGACACGGGTGTGGATGATGGGGGGCAATAATAAACCAACTTACTAAGTTCTATTATAGGTCAAGTTTATGGGAACACATGATGATTCAGTTGGCTTCCTAACTACTGATGATGGAAACTGAGGCAATGGGGAGTACAAATACTATATTGTCCTGGGATACTCAGGTAGAGACAGCATCCTAACTCCTAGTCCAGCTCTTTTCCTGTTGCCTCATAGAGTATTAAAAACATTGGCTAAAATAAGCTGTTTGGATTTTTTTGTGACCTTCATGTTTAGTGGCGTTTCATTAATCATGAGGGTTAGTTAAAACTAACTCTTTATTTAACAGCCCTTAAATCACCCAAAGTGGGTGAGATGCTTACATTATGAGAGACCCACAGGAATTAAGATGAAGGGAGCTGCAGATTCCCGTGTCCTACGTCATATCCTTTGTGCATACGTTCCTTGAATAGAGTTTGTGTCAGAAACACCTGTATTTGACTCTCTCACCCCTTTCTTCCCCCAGGCTCTTATATTAAAATGTGTATTGGTCAGATATACATATGATGTCATTCCGCTATCCTCATGTTACCCTTCTTGAAGTGGCAGTGGATAATTGTAAAAGAATGATCCATTTAGGGAGCGTGGCTGTTGGGGCAGTTAGCAGGAATATTTGGGTCCCTGGTAACAGGTTTTTTTGTTTGTTTGTTTGTTTATTATGGTGTGTCTAGGAAGAGTTTCAGAAAAAAAAGAACTTTTAGAAGAAAGTGTTAATGATGGACACTGAGGCCATGGGATGGGGATGCTACATGAAACACAGTCTATTTTCAGCAAACAAGAGTTCCCTTTTCTCTTTCCTTTTAGGCATTCATTTAGGTTTGGTATTATCCTCCTGAACCAAACTTCCTAGAAGAATGTGAAAATTATTGACCCTGTGAATATAGGTTTAGATTTAGTTGAGTGTTAGAAGTAAAAGTGTTTGTTACCAATTTAAATTTTCTATTTCGTTACCTCAAGACCTTAACAAAGAGGATTCTTTATAAATTTATTTCCCAAAGGGAACCTTTAGGGAAGCGCCTTCATTTATTCACCATCCCATTATCAGTAGGTATTTGGGCATAACAAGGTACATACCTGTGCCTAGAGATGGTGGACTTGAAAATAATGAACATCTGGTTATGGTTTTACAGATGACAGAGCACTGTCACTAATTATCTCTCTAAATCTTTATGGCAGCCCTGTGGGGTAGAGTCTCTCTACCCCTTAATGATTTTTCTGTATTGGAGTTGAATTTATTATCTACATTTTACAAATAAAACCTGAGCTTCTGGGATATTAACCACTTTAGTCTGAACTGCTTGGCTAGTGGGCAAGCCAGTTTTGGAACCCAGATCAGTTTGAGCCTTACCGGCATGCTCCCCTCTCACTCCCATTGTTCTTTCTTTATTGAACCAAGTGAAAGTTAATTCCCTTGCTCAAAGGATGGATGAGGAGGTGAAGACATAAGCTTTGTAGGCAGAGATAGTCTGTGTATAATTCACTTGACCCTATTGTTGGTAATAAGCATGTTATCACCATGCATTTGCTATTTATTACATGCTGTGTACTTGGAAACCAGATAGATTGGGGGGTAGTTAACTAATTCCACACATTTTCAGGACCCTACTAATGTGTGGCTGATACTCTGAGCTACTAGTTACAAGGACGGTTTCCAGGATGATGTGGATTTTGAGCTGGGCTGGAAGGGACCTGAGGGATAGAATGCCAGAATGGTTATTTTGGTATCCAGTACAGAGAGCTTTTCTCAGCCAGCCCCAGTCTTGTGATCAGAACCTCTCCGCCCATACAGGGCCTCATCTTACAACTGGGTTGTAAAACCAAGGGTCTGTATAACTCTGTGGATTATATATCTGGTAGCTTCTGGGGTTGTGTCCTGGCTTTTGTCCAGAGTAGGTAATTCCATCTTGCTGAGCTCCAGTTGACCAAATTGTAAGAGCCTGGACACAGAGTTCTCTTCCTTTGCAGTAGATGTATAAAAACATGGGAATTTAGAACAGAACAGTGCCTGTGCTTATTAAGTGGATGGATCAATTAATGCTAGCTAACATTGCATTCCTCCAAAACACCAAGGGCTTGTGACCCCTAGTTTTAGAGGTAACTCGAAGGGGTTGTTTGCAAGACTGCTGTCTGCTTTTTAGGCAGTCCACCCCTTGTTGAATCATTCAGGTAGCAGGACATTTTTTCTTATGTTGAGCCAGAATCTTAGAACTTCCACTCAATAGGTCTACACCCTCACCATGTGACAGATAGCTCTTCAGAGGTTGTTCGATGTCTACAGACACTAAGCTTGGCAATTATAATTCAGAAAGATCTCACCAGCCTCAAGCCATAGGCCAAAGCTAAAAAAAAAAATGGAATTTAATGGGAATAAATATAAACTCCTGCTTTTAGCTCCTAAACTAATTGTGCAAGAGGGAATTCAGAAACAGCATTTGGAGTATGGGAGCTTAGAGGTTTTATGGATCATAGTCCAACTCTGAGTGTCATTTATTGAGGGTTGTAGACAAATTGGGCTGTGTTTATAAGGGATGGGCAAAGGGTGATATGAATTATGTCTAGTCTAGGACACAATCAGGAGCCTAAGAGTTCCTCGTGTCATACCTACATGGGTGTTTCTGGGGGAGATTTGCTCCTGCATGGCATGATTGGGTAGAAGGTAACCAGTTCATGGGTTTTAGCCTAATGGAAAAGTTTCAGCGTTCAGTGAGAAGGAGATATTATTGGGGGAGGTAGTGGGTTCATTGTCATTGGTGATGCATAGACTGTATGACCAATTGTTGAGAAGTGTTAGAGGGGACTTAAGCATTGGATTTGGGAGTGTTGGTGTGTTTTGGTCTGAAGACTCTGAGGCTCTCAGTTATATGCTAATTTTCCTTTTTAGTCAAGTAAAGCTCTCCCGGTCCCTTCAGCTGGCCCTCACTGTCCTGGATACCATCCCTCTGCCATAGTGGTTTCGTGCTGGGCATATTCACTGTTTATCTTAAAATATGGCTCCCTGTAGTGAATTCATACTTGCCTGAGCTATCCAGAGCTCAAGGACTGGTCTGTATTTTTGTATGTGTCTGTTGTTTTGTTTTTGTTCGTTTTGTTTTGGGAAAGGTGGAGAGGGAAAAGGTAGACTAGCAACTGCTGAAAGTGTTCACTCATATTCTCATAATTTCTCCAATAAGCCACTTTGAATCTAGAACAGATCTAGAGGGAGAGTATGGCTCACCTTTAAATTTTAAAATACTCTTAGATCCCAACAAAAAAATATAATGATTTGAGAATTCAAAAGGCCCACATCACGGGCATCACACAGTTCATCTGGGGGTCAATCAAAAACCCTTTCTTGTGGCATAATTTATACCTCAACATTTGGCAGTTTTTAAAGTCCTGTGTCAATGTACACATGTTGGTTAAGAAGTAGTAAATATTTTGCTGACAAGTTCTTTGTACGTTGGATCAGTGGCAGCATTTAAAGGCAGACAACCTGAGGGTTTCTTTTATCCAGGTGCTGCCAAATTTAAAAAGCTGTCAGAATACGAAGCCAAAAGCACCCACTAGTTATTCCATTAATTGTGTAACGTTCATGTGCCTCAGAGTTTCTGCACCTGGGATCTGTTGATATACACCAGTGGGGGAGGCCAGGGGAAAGGGATACAATTGGGAGGAGAAGGAAGACAGGCTGTGTGATCTCAGGTGACTGCCCTGGAACATGGAGCAGTCCCTGGTGCCTGGTGGGGCTGCCAGCACCTGCTCCCCTCCTGGCTGCCTCCGTTGTAATGTTGCACAACGCGATGGGGGCAGAAGGCCGGAAATGGTCGTCCCACCAAGCAATCCCTACTCAGGCCCTGCGCCTCCCCTCTTCGATCAGTCCCCAGGAGCAATTCTTCTCCCCTTTTTGGGGAAGCGTTTGAATTAATGATCTGATGCCTTTTCAACAAAGGAATATTGATGTGTTAGTGTGTGGACAACAGGGGGTATTGGATTAGATCATTTTCACATTGGTGTTTGTGCCAGTTTGACATTTGTTTGGAAAGCTTATCCCTTTAAGACTATAGGTTTCATGCATAATTTAAGGGGAGTAAATCTTTGAGAAAATTTTTTTTTTTGGTTCTGTAATCTTCAGTGCTGCAGAGAAATAAATGAAAGTCTCCCTCACGGTCTTCTTATGATCAAGAATTTCGAGTAGGCTACCAGATGAGGTGTCCATGTAGGTGTAAAACATTTATTTCTGCAAGTGTGCTTGCCACTTGTAGCTGTTGTAGGGAAGGCAGGAATGGGGACAACTTGGTCCCTGCTTCAAAGTTACAATCTAGATGCCGAGAATGGCGAAGTGACCTGATTGTACAGTGTCATAGTCCTGCAGAGAAATGCTGTAAACTAGCATGTCCAAGTCAACTGGCGTTGCTGTCTCAGTAGAGTTAGTATTTGTTATAAAAAAATAATCTCCCCCTTTCCTTCTTCCATCCTGCATCTTGGTAATGTCAGAGACAAATGTGGCTTAACACATCAGAGTTAATCAGTTACCACAATGAGCAGGCATCTTTTGTTTTACTTTTTTTTTTTTTTTTAAACAACTTGTTCTGCTATGAAGATTTGATTATTGTTGAGCAAAGTGGTCCTGGTAGAAAGTAGGCATTTAGTAAATGGTTTTGTATGATTCACTGTGAACTTGTAAGTCAGAATAAGTACTATTCTTGGATGAAAACTTCTTCTCATATGCAAAGATTATCCAGCTTCTGCCTGCCGTTGTATTTCTGTATTGAAGGGCTTAACATGATAAATAAAGGGAAAAAAAATCACTTCGATCTCAAATATCTGTATTCTCTGCTAGGAGTTACTCTCCCAACAAAGCTGCCGACTGAAGAATGTGCAGTGGAACTACCAAGAGCTGTGTGTTGGTGGTTACCTCGTCCTTATCACGCTATCTTTTGATTTCTCTCTTAGGTTTATTTTCTTGAAAAGGCTCCAAGCTTTGGCTTGGAAAATTCAACCGCCAAAATTGAGCCCAGCAGCTGGAGCGGCAGCGAGAGCCCTGCCGAAAACATGGAAAGGATGAGTGACTCTGCTGATAAGCCAATTGACAACGATGCAGAAGGGGTCTGGAGCCCTGACATTGAGCAGAGCTTTCAGGAAGCCTTGGCTATCTATCCACCATGTGGGAGGAGGAAAATCATCTTATCAGATGAAGGCAAGATGTACGGTAAGTGGTTTGGAATGCTCCTTTGAAATGCTACAACCTGCTCTTGTAGTAAAGGATCATTGTAGCTAACCTTCTACCGAGATCCATTCATTATGTTGTGTCAGCCATCCAAGGGACAAAATCTCAACTAAAGAGGAGAATCAATGAAGGACCACTGGGAAATCATTCCCTAGGGATGTCTTCTTCTCCATTCTCAGTGGCATTATATCCAAAGTTCTCAAGGTCCAGGTAGGAGCGTAGATAGTTGCAGTGGCATATGCAGACACTAACGTGGGAGCTAGTTCTCCAGGATGCGTGCCCAGTTGAAAGGAAGCGCTGCTGCTTAGCTCCAGATGACAGACTGGTGCCACGTAGAAATGGGGGCCTGGTGCTGCCAAATCTCTTGATAATTTTTTTTCTAGGAAGAGCTAGCAATCCTAGATGTTTATATAGGAAATCTCATTTTTAAAAGGCAGCACTTTTTTTTTTTTTTAAATACTAACCTGTATAGGCCAGATGAAACATGCGCATGGCTTGATCAGACCCTTGAGCCACCAGTTTGCTGCCAGTTTGTAGCTGAATGGCAGACAAGGCATTAACCCCTTCCCCCAGGCTGTACTCACCTGGTTCCCCTTCTGCAAGGGAACGTCTAGTAGTGTGTTCCGAAGGAAACCCCATGAGTGCCCAAGAGGGCAGGACTGGTTGACTAGATGGCTTGGGATGCCAAAGGCAGCAGCATGTACCCATGCACTGCTCTGGAGTTTGTATTCTGGCTTTGGGCATTCCCCACTCCTTCTGTTAATGTTTCCAGCTGCAGACCTGTACTTTTTGGCTGCTTACCTTTTGGGAAGCAGATGGCAGGTGGTTGCTTGTACATTCTGCTTGTCTAATTGGGCACATTGAGTTGACAGAGTTTGCACTCTAGTCTAAAGAGATGCAAACAAATAACCTAAACTCAAAGGGAACCGGCTCAGCAACCTACCTGAGGTTGTTAACTTATCTCGAGTGATTTATTTCTAAATAATTTGAAAGCTTTTCCATAATTGTGTGTTGTACCTTTAATACTGCTCCTCCTCTATCAGGAGCTGTAGGAGGCTGCAGCTCAAACTAGCACACACTGCTAAGGAGAAAGCAGATGGTGGTGCAGCTGCCACCAGCTGTGCCCCCCACCCCACCCCCCCTTTCCAACTTGGATGATGTAATGGAAACAAGGAAAATGTTGCTTTCTGCAGCATTGAAGTCTCAGCCTGTCAGTGTCACACACATGGGGGTGCGTGTGTGTGTGTGTGTGTGTGTGTGTGAGAACCCAAACCTTCAGCATTTGTTTTATGTTCTCATGTGATCCTTTATAGCCAGAGAAGCTTCTTTAGGTCTGGTGAAATGGACTCAGGATGAACCATCTCAGCTGCCAGGAGATAGAAGAGTTTAGGACCTTTGATTTTCTCTGAGTTTGTATCTTTCCTGAGCTACCTGTCCTCAGCCTGGCTATTTGCGTTCAGGGTCTTGTCTTCATACCTAAAAATGCAACCTCCCCATTCTAAAGGCAGAGAAAAACATTTTAATCTTTGAGCCTTCTTTGAAGCTCATTTTCTTATAAGTAGTGAAGGATGCTTCGGGACACTCTGCCTTGTACAACTCACATTTGTTTACCCATAAATTGTAATCTAAAATATTGGTCTAATATTGGAAGTTCTGGTTGGGAATAACTACAGCCCTTTATTTCTCACAGGGAATACTGGGAAAGGCACTGTCCCTTTAGGAACAAAGTTTCAGGGCTGAGAACATAATTCAAAGCAGAAGTTAATTTTTTCAACTCCAGTTGTGTTTTCCTCTTTGTTGAATGTACTTTTTAGGTAGCAGCCATGAGATTTAACCAATTTGTCTATAACTCCACCATAAAAATATTTTGTGAAAATAATTGAGAGCTCTTGTTGGTAATTGGGTGTCAGAGGCAGTAGGCTAGGAAATAGAACTGTGAGAAGCTTTGAATTTGGGTAGTCTACCAACAGTGAACTCGAACAGCCCTACCCTTGGTTGGCATCTCAGTTTTCTCCCTTGTGAAAAAAGAGAGTAAAGTAGATGATGTCCATGGGACTTTTCCATATTATGATGCTGTGATTTCGTGACATGTACTTCAGTAAGAGTGATCAGTCTTTTGACAAACATGGCGTTAGTTGTGGGAGAATCTTTTTAATACTCAGGGTAATCAGATTCTGAGTGCTTCCAGAGAACGTGTGTTCTGGATGGATTGATAGTTTTTATCTTTAAATCAACCTTATACACTTACTGACTGTTGGTAACCAACCTGATTTAAAATGGGGCTATCCTTTTGAGCAAGCAGCATGAGGAATTACATTTCATGGTCATGTGTCTTGATTCGAGGGTGCAGGAGATGCGTTTGCCGCAGTGGCCCTGAAGCCAGCCCACTTCCGGGCAGTTGCCTTGGGGAGAAAACATCTCTTTCAACTCCCTCTCTTGAGACAACATGGAAGAATTTAGCTTCTACTGAGACTTTGGAAGGGAAACGCGGTGATTAGCTGGGCAACGGGAGATGGAGGCTGGACCCCTTAAAAGGAACTGCCCTAGGTGCCCTTGTAGCTGCCCGTGACCTGCTTGTGACTTTTAGGATAAAAAAGGTTGAGTTGGGAGATTCTACAGTGAGGCCCCAGCCACTCGGGGATTGAGTCACATGAGCAGTGTGGGCTAGAGCTTCTGTTCCTTGGCTTCTAGCCTGTTCCTCATCTTACCATACGTGAGTCAGGACACTAACCAGACCAGGAATCAAGGTTTCTTAAGGTAACCGAGACCACATTTTTCTCTTAAAGCATTTTTAAAATGAAAACATTGAAAGCATTTGGAATTCATGGAGTAGAATCAAAATAATTGAATGTCTTTTAGTGAAATACCAAGTATTTTTGACTTGAGGGGATTATTCCGATATTTCTGAGCATTTGTAGAATACATTGTGATGTCATTAATCCTGAGCCATTGGAGAAGCAAGGTCAAGTGTAGCACTGATTTATTTTGGTAATGAAATTTCCTCTGTGATTGGCAGTAGGGGAAATACAGTCTTAGAGAGAGGAAAAATGGAAAGCTTTCTTTATAATGAGGTTTTGGCCATTAGAAGAGGTGGCTTACTTCTTCTCTCTCTGCTCCCTGGGTCCATTGGGAAAGTGAGACTTTATGTGGTTGGTCTCCGTGTGGACAGATTACTTTTGCCTTGGGCACCCTATGTGTCTTAGGAATAACTAGAGGGACGATGAGGCCTCTTCCTAAGAGCTTGCAAGCTCATTTTCTTCCTTTCTCTATTTTCTTTCCCTTTCCTTATTTTTACAGAGCTGCGTGTCTCTTTTTCTGGTAGATAGTTGTGGAGGAGATAGTAGGAGGACAAGATGGAAGAAAAGTTTTTGATCAGCAGACTTCTCTGGAATTGAATTTCACAGGAATAGACCTTAGTTTAAAACCAGACAGACAAAACAGCAACCCATGGGAATGCCTGGTTGTGTTTCTGTTGCAGTGGAAAACCTTAGTCTGGCATTGTCACGTGTTTCTCACAATCAAACCAGGGTAGGGACAGAAGCTAACATTCATTGACTGCTTGCTTAGAGACAGAAAAGTGTAGCACTTCAAGTCTTGGACTTTGAAATTGATATGAATCCTGGGCCTGCCATTTCTAGATATCAGACTTTGGGCAAGTTGCTTTTCTTCCTCTGTGCATCCATTTCTTCAATTGCAAAAGGAATATAACCAGGTTCTACTCCACAGGATTGTTATAAGAATTAAAATAATTGTGACCTGGGATCCCCTTGCCATGTTTGAACAGTGCTTGTTATACAGTGAGAGCTGTGAAAGTGTTTATGAACCAAAAACCAGAAAGTGCTTTCTGCCATGGGCTGGGTTAGAGGCTTTAAATATTTCTGTATAATGCTCACAGCATTTTGAGGTGGATATTATGAGCCCCACCTTGTATATGAGGAAGCTGAGTTCAAGAGAGGTAGAGTGGTTTGTACATGACCAGTATAAGTGATAGAGCTGGAAAGTTTAAAATTCAGGTCTAACTCTGAAACCTGGGTTCTTTGCACTGTACTTTCATTCCTTCCTTGGTGGAGGTCATCATACATTAATTCAACAAGTCAGCATTGAGCGCCACCTGTATTCCAGCCCCGTGCTAGGGGTTGTCAGGGATACAGAGATAAACCAGATAGACCCTGTCTCTGCCCTCATGGAGCCATCACAATTACACTTGTAGGAAACACTGACCTGAGGTCAGGGCTGTGTTCCAGAGCTTTCTGGGAAGTCTGGGCCCTTTGAAGACGGTTACCTTCCACTTAGCTTTTTGAAGCCTGTTCTTGGCCACCGATGTCCAGGGCACCTGGCCTAATGCTGGCAGGAAGAAAGTTTCTCAAATAACACAGCGGGAGGATCCTAGATCACAAGGCTGGCCCTGATGGTGGCCAGGAAGATGTCTGGAAGATTCTGGTGCCCTAGGATCCTACAGGAAGCCTGGGCAGAACAATTGCTAGACCATGGCTTTCTCATTCTGACACAGCGTCTTCAGGGGCCATACTTAGCATAGCTCCAGGAATGCCCCCTTTCTTGCTATGATGCCAGGCCTACTGGTTAGCCCTAGAGAGCTGAGTTGTGAGGACTAGAGAAGCTGAGGAGGGGGGCATCTCTGGGTCAGTCCTCCCCAGTTGCTGACCTGAGCTCTGCCAGCCAGGGCAGCACAGGACTTGAAATTGCACTTTTGCTTACTTTGTACAGGCACAAGACAGAAGAGAGAATGAGGCTGTTTTAGTTGAGGTAGTGGAGGAACTGACAAGGGGACATCAGAATGAGTGCATGCAAGCAAGTGTGGGCGTGTACTGGTTAATAAGTATAGGCAAAGAGACTGAGATCTGATCTGGAGAACTGGTCAGGGAAATGTAGGCTCGTCCCTGTGTAAGACAGTGGACTTTTCACTAAGTATCTTTGAGGACCAGGAAAGTGCCCTGTGTCTGAGGGGAGGGTGTCCCAGAGGCCCTGATGTGGAAATGGCTATAGAATCTGAGCCCTATAGAATCTCCAGGCCTTACAAAAGTGACACTTGGGCCTGAACCGAACTAGTTCTTTCCATTGCTCCATCTGATCATCTTGTGGCATCTTTGATTTCCTCTTTTGTTCTGACCTGTGTTTCAGGGCATTATTTCAAGTGAATTGGCTAGGAATGTGAAGCACAAAGATCTGTGCCCTTAGAACAGACTGGAAGCTCCATAAGGCAGAGAACATTCCCCCACCCCCCACCCCCCCGCCCCCGTTGTCTGGTGGGGCTTAGAAGGTGTCAGTAATGTTTGTTGGATATATGCATACATGAATTATGGGTTAATACTAAGGAAGGTGAATAACTAAGCCTTTAAGCCCCAGGGCCTCTACTGTTGGAGAAGCTGGCTAGAAAGAAATGGAGAAAGAAGAAGAAAAAGAAAAAGATGTTTATGTATTTAATGGTCTTTCTAGATTGAGAAAGAGGAAATCCTGGTTTTTGCTCTGTGTGTTGGAAATTGTTAACTCAAGAGGTAGGAAGGATTTTTGCCCAAGTAGGCACAGTAATAGAACAAAGGTTAATTCTGGAATCCTAAGCGCAGATGAGTGATGGGAGATTTTGAAATAGTTTAGTTCCTGTGAGAATAGCAAAGCCAACGTCATCAGCATTTTGATTGGAAAGTTGAATGTGTGGGGGCCATGCAGAGGTTTAGATACAAGGTGTGAGCCCTTGTGCAACCTGGGTAAAAAAAAAGTAGCGAATTAGGATGACTTAAGAATCACTCATAAGGGAGAAGAAGGAAATGGATGTTAAATTATTACCAAGTTATGCTTTCTAACAGCTTTGCTGCGCAAGTGGATGATCCCTGGGATTGAGGAAGACATGGATTCATAAATTATTCATTGAGGGCCTGTGCTGTGCTTTGTAGTGGGAACAACAGGTCAAAAATAATGAAAATAGCTGACCTATTTGACTGGTTACATTGTGCTAGGCATATTCTCATTGCTTTAGAATGTGGTGTTTGTTTATTTTTCATAACAAACCAATGATATAGGTACCATGATTATCCCCATTTTACAGCTGAGGAAGCTGAGTCCCACCAAGGTCAAGTTACTTGCTCAAAGTCACACAGTAAATAAGTAATGGAGCTGACATTTGAAACAAAGTTAGTCAATGCAACTGAGTACAATATTGACATGGAAGTAACTATATTCTCCCCTAGAGATATATACAACTTAGTGGTAGGGTAACTGACAGTGATATTTATTATTGGGGAATACACATGTCTGTATTTAAGAATGCAAGAGAATGGAAGAGAGTCAGGCAGAGAGATTTATTTGAGCTAACTTCGAATGGGAAAAGGCCATTTGGTGTTTTTCTTTTTCTTTTTTTAAACTTACTTTGGATTATAGATCAGTTTGAGAATCTTTGGAAAGTTGCGGATCTTTTCTGCAGAAAAGTGCACATTTGCGTGTAGTTATAGGATTATTGTATGTAACTTTAGGTGATTTCTGGAACCGAGGTTCAGACTTGCTACTATGACAAGAGAGGGAAGGGAAGGGCATTCACGCCTAAGGGAACAGTGTGATAAAGGCACAGAGCCCTGAAGGGGCACAGCTCTGATGCTCTCAGAAATGCAGGTGTATCCTGGAGGGTGATGGTAGATGCACCTGGAAACGTGGGCTGGCACTGCATCATGGAGGGCCTTGAGTGCCTCACTGGGGTGTCTAGTACTCATTTTGAGGGCAAAAGGAAGCCATCATACTTTTTTCAGGAGAAATGACATGTCTCAACCTGTGTTTTACAAAGCCAGCTCTCAAGATGTGAAGACAAGTTAGACAGCTATTGCACTTGTCCAGTAGGAGAGGATGAGGCCTAAACCAGGGAACTGGCAGTGTCGATGGGGAAGTTTCAGAGACAGAACCAACAGGACTGGCTGACTAGATGCGATTTGTGAAAGAGAAGGAGAAGCTGAAGATGATTTCAGGGTTCTGCTTTTGGGTGACAGGGAGGATGGTGGGACTGTTATCCTATTTCCCGTTTGCCCGGAGAATACCCGCTGGTGACGCTTGCGGCTGCAGCGTTTATCCCACGATAACTCTAAATTACAGTGCTAACCTTCTTCCCAAAATTTGCCACAAAATATCTCACTTTTATTATTATTTTTGCATAGTATATCGACAGTCTTTAGAAACAAATGATGTCATTTTGTTTATAGCATTCTGTTTATAGTAGTGGTGTTTCCATTTACAAAATATAGTAATTCTCCATCACTGAAACCATCAGATCCTAGAAAATGCAACCTTCCTATGCGTGATGTTAAATTAACGCTGGCAGCGAGCTGCACTTTTTTTTCTAAACGGGAAATAGGTTAAATAAAATGGGGTGTGGAGACAGGAGAAGTAGGTTTGTAGAGAGGAGTGGAATGAGGAGTTGAGTTTTGTCATGTGCTTGTGTGCTGGGTGGCCATCCAGATGAAGATGACTTGTAGGGAGTTGGGAATTCATGCTTAGAATGCAGGCTGGTTGAAGTTGCAGTGCTGGTTTGGGGCTCATGTTACTAAAGCGTGAGAATGGATGATAATGGCCTTCAAAGTGCGGGCTCACAGTATCTCACGGTAAAGCTGGCATGGATTTTAAATGGAGTGTCTGTAGCAGTGGGAGAATAAAGAGATTGCCTTTTTAAGAAGAAGGGTATCACATCAGTGGTTCCTAAGCCTGACCATCATCAGCAGAGGCACTTGAGAAGCTTAAAAAAATAAAAAAGATGAAACAGAGTCAAACTAATTGAATCAGAATCTCTGGGAGTATATATGGGCTGGGACTCTATATTCTCTATAGTTTGGGTGATCAGCCAGTTTGGGAGCCACTGGGCTAGGCTATAGCTTTGGTCCAAGAGGACAGGACCATATTTTTAGAATTGGTAAAAGAGAGCAGAGAATTGGTAAACATGACCAGAGAATGAGACCCACATTTAAGGCAGTCCTGAGTGCATGAAATGAGCTACATTATTCAATTTATGGCTTCCTCTGTACTGAGAGGGAGCATTGCCATCCCCCAGTCTTTGGAGAGGTTTGGCCATGCATGGAAAGAGCCATGAGATGGTATCTTGAAGGGCATAAAAAGTTAAAGGAAGATTTATTTTAGGACAGGGGAGAGACTTGGCTATATGATTAGTAGGGGAGAAAAATTTATAAGTTGAGGATATATGTGATGGAGCAAAACCCAGAAGAGACTTTAAAGGGGGTGAGGCTTCTTTTACTCTGATGTATAATCAAATGGGTGGAGGGGATCAGGGGGGTCTAATTAATGACTGCTTTCTTCAGATGAGCTGTAAGGCCACATGGGCTGAGGTGGTAGGTTGTGGGCTTTTGAAAAGAGAACAAGTAGAGATATTGCGGGAGAATGGGATATGTATGGACAGGGGTGAGTAAAAGAATTGCTGAGGAGTACACCAACCTTATTCAGATTTCTCCAATTCTACTTATACTCTGTGTATGTGCGTGCATGGTGGGGAGGGGAGGCGAGATACGGAGAGATGGATGGATGGATGGAGGGATGGATGGAGGACTGCCGAAGCGGGGAGGGGGAGGGAGCAGTAAGTTCCGTACAGTCTTATCACCACCTCTGTAGGTTTGGGTATATATCCACCACAGTGAGGATATGGAACAGTCCCAACACTTCAAAGATCTGTGGGGTTTACTTTTTTTAACCATACCCAACTCTGTCCTGCTTCTTCCCACCTTGTCTTTAACTCCTGGCACCATAAATTGACCCTCTGTTTTCAACATGTCGTCATTTCAAACACGTTAGATAACGGAATCATATAGTATGTAACCTTTTGCAATTAACTTTTTTCCTTCCATGCAGCATAATTCCCTGAAGATTCATCAATAGTTTGTTCCTTTTTAGGGCTGAGTGATAGTCCATGGTATACATGTACTGCAGTGTGTTTAACCATTCATCTGTTCAAGGGCATTTGGGCTGATTCTGGTTTTTGGCCATTATAGCTAAAGCCAAGACCATTTATTTACAGATTTTTATGTGAATATAAGTTTTGATTTCTGAGGGATAAATGTCCAGGAGGTAATTGCTGGGTCATGTCGTAGTTTTTATTAATTGCTCAACTGTTTTCCAGAGCAGCTGTACCATTTTATATTCTCACCCGCAATCTGGATTCTCCATGTCCTCAGTCACCAGCATTTGGTGTTGTCACTACTGTTTGTTTTAACCGTTCTGATAGGTGTGTGGTGATATCTCATGTGGTTTTAATTTGCATTTCCCTAATGACTAATCTTGTTGAACATCTTTTCATGTGCTTATTTGCCATCTGTATATTCTCTTCAGTGAAATGTCTGTTTTAGTCTTGTTCATTTTCTAACTGGATTATTTATATTTTTACTGTTGAGTTTTGGGAGTTCTTTATTCTAATAAGAGTTTTCTGTTGCATATGTGATTTACAACAAACCGCATATTTTCTTGTCTGTTTCTTATCTTTTCATCTTCACGTGGGCTCCCAGAGAGTAAAAGTTTTTAATTTCGATGAGATCCAATATGTTAATTTTCCCTTTTGTGGATAGTACTTTCAGTGTCAAGTCTAAGAACTTATTGCCTAGTCCAAGATCCTGAAGATTTTCTGCTATGTTTTGTTCTCAAAGGTTTACAGTTTTTTTATGCTTGAGTCTATGATCCATTTGGAACTAATTTTCTTATAAGATAGAGAGGGTTACTTTTTAGGGAGAGACCATTAGCGTGATTATGTTCTAGTTCATCAGAAGATTAGGGTTTATGCATATTTTGACAATTGTAAAGACTTGAGACCTGAGATACCAAGGTACTTAGTGAGTGCATGGTTGCATCAGTCTAGACTGAAGCTGGAGGGTCTGATAAGTCATGATGTGCGCTGCTCAGAGGCTCTGCTGCATTAGGAGAGGTGGCAGGACAGGAGGCTGTGGTCGTGTATGGGAGAGGCAGCAGTTGGAGAGGTTTCAGGTGATGAGTTTCAAGGTGTGGCCACAAATATGGACAACTGATATGAATGTGGGCGATGGCCGCTGGAGTCACGGAAGTAAAACACCATGAGTCTCATCAGCATTAGGCTGATTAATCACTGATGTTGCAGTTCACGGTAGTGAAGTGTGATTTGTAAATAAATGTACCTAAGTAACCGGATTTGGGAGGAATTTCTTGGAGGAGGACATGACCCCATGCATGTGGATGGAAAGAGTTTGGTATAAGTGAGTGGGATAGGCCTAGTGAAAAGCAGGTGGCAGAATGGTGGGATAGAGGGCACATTGGGATCACAAGAAAATGCTAACATTCCCTACCTTCCTCTCCCCAAATTCTTTGGCTGGTCCAAAACTACTATTCCTGTTTGCGATATATCTTTGGACAGCTATGTAAACCTTTTGTGTGTTGTTGCCATCATTCGTAGAACAGAGCAAGGAAATCAGCATATTTCTTCCGACCTCTCAGCAATGTTGACGGAAAACACAGTTATATATGAGAAAGTGCATTGAACTGAATTCTAAAAAGAATGCTTTTGTGAGGTTAAGCCTGTTCAGGAAAGCCTACTGGAAAGGTAGGAAGGACTATTTTGGAGCTATCATGCAGGATTAAACTTCCATGGCCTAAGTTAGAGGGATGTTTGTTAAAGGGAAGGATTGAATTGCCCCCAACCTCTGACTCCCTCCTCCTTTCAGAGTTTCTGCCAAGGAGGGGAGATCCAGGGCAAACTTGTCTGGATCAGAGTCACAGATGATGAAGGGGGCCAGTGGAAGCTTTTTCCTTGGAAGAGACTGGGCCGGCCCAGAGCAGTGGCTCTCTGTGACATCCAAGGGGAGGAGACAGTGGACAGACTTCCATGTTCTTAGCAGCACAGCCCTGGATTCCAACACTGTCTCTGTTCTTCCCCTGTCGATTCCCACTTCAGTGCTTCGCTCCACTGCAGCTGCGGCCTTCCATTTCACTTGAGAACTCATTGCTTCTAATTTCTTCTTATTACTTATTTGTATCCCATTCCATTGATAGTAAGTGCTTAAAGTGGTCATTTTAATAATAATTATCATTGTTGTTATAATCATGTTCTGTTGGTCTCTTTAGTAAAGGCTATCTCAGAGAACCTTCAACTTGGTAAATTTAAATATATAGATGGGTCGTGCGGTTAGAATCAGAGAAAAAAATCTGAAGGAATTTACAACATAGAAATAGTGGTTGCCACAGGGATTATAGGCAACACACTCCTTTTCTATTCTGTTTCTGTATTAATGGAATTTTTTTATAGTGAACATATGTTACTCCAAGGATTGAAGGGAAAAAATTATATCAAGTTTATTTTTTCCTTTGATTCTGAGTAAGGAGTACTCATTAAAGAAAAATGTGGAAAATATCGAGAATTAAAAATAAACCGTACTGTCTGGGTTCACTTTGGTGTAATGTTCACCAGGGGTTCATGGGGGCGGCAGGGGCTGCTCCAGGGCCGTGGTGGGCAGGAGGGTGATATTGGAGAGGAGTCGATGCCAGCAAGCTCTTCCTTCTATGTATGGGAGGCCGGGGCAGCAATCTTGGGGGACAGGTGGTCAGAGAATGGTGGTGCTGGGGTGGGGAGGCAGGACAGGGTGTTCTTATTATAGATTTTAGGACATTGGTCCGGGAGTTCAACAGGTGCCCCAGCCAGTTGGATCTGTCAGTCAGCTGCCCAGACTAACAGAGGCATTGTTTTGACATTCGTGTATTGTAAAATGGGATGGGAGAGCTAGAGGAAAGCGTTCAAATCCATTCTTCCAATATCTACATGCTCAGAGCACGTGCCACACCAGAATTAACAGGAATTAACACGCACCATCTCTGCTGAGCCAGAATTTATCATTTAACTTGTACTTGAAAGTGGACATGCTTTATTCCTGGAGAGTTGAGGGCCTCTATTTTTAAAATGTTGATGGTTTTTGTTGTCGTCGTTGTTGTTTTGATGACCGTGTTATTCTTTGTAACAGACTCCTGGCAAGTAGTCTTGCATGTGGCTTTCAGCGTATGAAAATACTATGGAGACTTTACAGTGTGCTACAAATTCTCATTTGATTATAATCATTTGGTTTAATCAAGCGTTTCATTTGCTTGATATTTATCTGCTATGCATACACTTCAGATTAGTCTGTCTGCCCACTTTCTCTTCTCTCAAATGCTTCACTTCCAGATACATAATAAAATATGAACTTTGTTCTTCAAAGCCCATGTGGATATTATTTTTTTAAAGCTTCTTTATGTATCAGGAGACTCCCCTCTTCTTCTTAGCCTTTTAGAACACAGTCAGAAAGGTGTGACAATGAAACCTGCTGCCCAAGACATTCAGTTTATTAAAGAAATATATTTTTTATAGTATTACAGCTATTTCTTCACAGCCAGTGAAATTGGTCATTAGCTGAAAATTTCCATAGACACTGTTCCTTCTGCCAAGACCAAAGGAACTTTTAGGCCACCTTAAAAAATACTGCTTTGAGGGAAATATAATTGATCACCCCAAAGCTTTCCAGCATCCAGGATAATATTTAACATATGTTAATAGGTGAGTTTTTTCCAGCCATTTACAAAAGTCCCAGTTACTCACTCTGAGCGTGCCCTCTTCCCTGGGTCTGCCTCTGTGCTCTGTGGCTTGCTTGCTATTGTGTTGAGACAGGCTTTGGCAACTGTCTCTTAGATGAATGGTTCTATTACAAACACAGTAGCTTCCGTGACAGCTTAGAAGAGATTGTTGTTTATGACTGCTTTTATTGAGAGAGGTTTGGTCCATGTTAATGTGCTGATAAAGACACTTGTACCTATAAAGTAGCCACAGCCTTAAACATATTTGATTGTGAAGAAGGTATTGGGGCTGATAACATGCCATATGTGAGGTATCGGATTGCATGTTTATTCAACTGTTACTGCAATCTCTGTACTCGGATGTGCCTTTGTATTTGCTGTCTCACAGCAACTCACAAATGCAGTGGCGATACGATCCTGATTATGGAAGATGCTATTTGGGTTACTTGGATCGTAAGCCATGTGTATTAGGAAGCATTCTCTCAGTCTCCATGTGTCCTGCGACAGCAACCATGAACAGTTGTTAGGTGAAGAGAATTGCCAGGTGGGATGACGACATGCATTGGGATAGGGGCCTTTTGAGGTGGACAAATCTTTGTAAGTCCTGGACAGGGATCCAGAATAATAATAACAATAATGATAATAATAATAATGATGATGATAATGATAATAAAAATGTATGTTTATCCATTGCTTACGGTGTGCCAGGTACTGTTCTAAACACTTAACATTAATTCATTTAAGCCTCATTGCAAATCTTATGAATAGCTACTATTGTTATTCTCATATCACAGATGGGGAAACCAAGACCCAGAAAGCTTAAGTCAATTGTCCAGGCTCACACAGCTAGTAATTCCTGAAGCCAGGATATGAACCCAATCAGTTTGGCCCCTGAGCTCTTGACCAGTACTTTCTGCTGTCTCTTTCTGCTGGGTTGTGACAGAACTGGAACCTGGGGTTCTCTGGACTCAGTGTCCCTGTGTCTCTGCCTGGCTAGTAATAAAAGAGAGTTTTGGTTCCAAGTAAACAATTAAAAAGAGAGAATGGGCTTTCTTGGTTTCTGGGACACTCTTCATCCTGTTTTCTGGCTGGTAAACTTCTACTGTTCCTTCAAGACCCTGGAAAAAAATACTCCCTGCTCTGTGAAGCCTTTCCTTATCTCCATGGCAGAGCTAGTTGTTCTCTTTTTTGTGTGTTTCCATTGCACATTATTTAACCGTCTGTTAAAGCACTTTTCAGGCTCACTTTTAACGTGCATGTCTCTGTCTTCTTCTCTTCAAGGACAGGTGCTGTGATTTTGGCATGTCTGTATCCCCAGTCCCTAGCATAGTACCTGCCACATATAAGGCCCTCAAAAAATGTTCGAATTAATGAAAGTTGTTGGTAAGAATAATTCCAATTTTTATTGCTAGAAGGTATTCTTGCCCATCTTCTTGCCCATATTCTTATCGTCATTATTACATTTACAATATTCTTATAAAACGAGGGCAACAATTATAATTTCATAGATAAGAGAGTAAGTTTTGTATTAGGATGTCTTATTTTGAGGAATCTCCTGGTGAAGCAGAACTTAGAGTAGAACCAACAGCACCCCTCTCCCATGTTTAAAATTTTCTGTTATAACCATATTGACCCTGTGTCTGCAATGTAAATGAGAGCAATTTAGTTTACAATTTTATGTCGATATCATAATGATTCTGCCCAGATGGGACATTCAGTGGCTATAGAGGATTGTTGAGCTTGATTTGGTTATTGTGGTGACTGAACCTATCCTCTTCTTATCCCTGATTTGGTTTTTTTAACAGCAAGAAAACATAGCCCTAGAAAGTTAGTCTTTGAGAATTATTTTTCCCACCATTATGTAACTGACACAATATATTTATAAGCTTACTTGAGATATTTCTAAGTGATATGTTTATGTGCACACATGTGTGCATTACTTTTTTCAGGCTGATTCTAGGCTTAATATTAGCTGTCTGAGCACCACTTCTGCCACTGATTATGCTACGACATTGTGGATCCCAAAGGATTCACTTAAGTGCAACAATGAACCGAGTAAGTATCACTGTGGAGTTTAGAGGATGTAAGTTAGGAAAGGTTACCAGACCATTATGACCAGGTCACCAAATTTGGTTTATGTACATTTAAGCTGCCACTAATCTATTTAGTGGCTGATTTATATGGGGGTTTATCAGTCAACCCATAGGAGTAATTTCATCATGGTGATTAAGGGCATAGGGTCAGAAATAAGGGCTATCTAGGTTTAAATCCTGGCTCTGCCACTTCACTGGATGTGTAACCATGGACAAGTCAATATTCCTGAACCTCCATTTCCTCATCTGATAAATGGGGCTAATATTAGTGTCCATCTCACAAGTTCGATGTGAGGATTGAATGAGATAATGCATTGAAATGCTTCACATACTCAACTCATTTATTGAGAGCATTATTACCCTGACAGCAATACCAAAGACATCACAAGAAAACTACAGACCAAAACCTCTTACAAATATAGGTGCAAAATTGTCAACAAAATACAAACCAATCTTGTAACATATAAAAAGGATCACACACAATGACCAAGTGGGATCTATCCCAGTAATGCAGAATTGGTTTAAAATTTGAAATCAATTAATATAATATATGATATCAATAGAATAAAGAACAAAAATCACATTATCTCAGTAGATATAGAAAAAGCATTTGACAAAATCCAATGCCTCTTCGTGATATAAATACTCAGCAAACTGGGATAGAAGAGAACTTTCTTACCTGAAAAAGAACACTCAGGGAAAACCCACAACTAACATTGTACTTAATACTAAGAACTAATGCTTTCCCCCTAAGATCAGGAACAAGACAAGGACATCTGCTTTCACTCCTTCTATTCAACATTGTATTAGAGGTTCTAGCCTGAGCAGTTAGTCAAGAAAATGAAACTAAAGGAATATAGATTGGAAAGAAAGTAGTAAAACTATCTCTGTTTGATCCTGTGTATAGAGAGGAAAAAAACTATTACAGCTAATAGTTAAGTGAATCATTCAGAATTTAGGCAAGATTGCAGGATACAAGATCGACCACAAAAATTTATTATATTTCTATATATTAACAATGAACAATCTGAAAATGAAATTAAGAAAGCAATTCCACTTACAATAGCATAAATAAATGTAACAAAAGAAGTGTAAACTTTTACTCCAAGAACTAGAAAATATTACTGAAAGAAATTTTAAAAGATAAAATAAAAGACATTTTATGTTTGTGGGTTAGAAGACAATATTGTTAAGACAGCAGAAATTCTTAAATTGATCTACAGTTGCAGTATAATCCCTAACAAAATCCCAGCTGACTTTTTTTTCGTAGAAATTGAAATGCTGGTTCTAAAATTCATAGAAAAATTCAGGGAACCCAGAATAGTTAAAACAGTCTTGAAAAAGAACAAAGTTAGAGGGCTTACACTTCCTGTCTTCACTACAGAGCTACAGACAGAATCAAGACAGTGTGTTACTGGTGCAAAGTTAGACATGTATACATCAATGGAATAGAATCATGAGTCCAGAAATAAACCCTCACACTTATGGTCAATTGATTTTCAACAAATGTGCCAAAACGATGCAAAGATGGGGGGTGGGGGTTGTCTTTTCAACAAATGGTGCTGGGATTATTGGATATCCACATGCCAAGAATGAAATCGGACCCCTTTGGCACATCCTATACTATAACTAACTAAAAATGGATCATAGACATAGATGTAAAATCTATAACTATAAAACTCTAGGAGTAAAGAATAGATGTTCCCACTTTGGGTTAGGCAAAGCCTTCTAAGATATAACACCAAAAGCATAAGTAATAAAAGTAAAAATAGATAAATTGATACTGTAATAAAATTACAAACTTTTGTGCTTCAAGGGATACCATCAAGAAAATAAAAAGACAATTCAGAATAGGATAAAAGTTTTTTTCAAATCTTAAATTTGATAAGGGACTTATATCTAGAATATATAAAGAACTCTTACAGCTCTAATGAAAAGAAAAGTTATCTAGTTAAAAAGTAGGCAACAGATCTGAACAGACTTTTTCCCGCCCCCAAATATGCACAAGTGGCCAAATAAATACATGCAAAAATGCTCAACATCATTAGGCATCAGGGAAATGCAAACTAAAACCACAGTGAGATACCACTTCATATCCACTAGGATGGCTGTCGTCAAAAAGACTGACAATAATAGGTATTGCCATGGATGTGAAGAAATGAGAACCCTCATATATTACTGGCGGGACTATAAAATGGCAACAACCATGCTGGAAAACAGTCTGGCAGTTCCTCAAAAGGTTTAACATAAAATTATCTTAAGATGCAGCTATTCTACTCATAGGTATAAAACTAAGAGAAATGAAAACAGATGTCTCTTATAAAAACTTGTACATGAATATTCGTAGCAGCATTATTGATAATAGTCAAAAAGTAGGAGCATTCCAACTGTCTGTCAACTAATGACTGAATAAAGATAATGTGGCATATTCATACAATGGATTATTATTTGGCAGCAAAAATGAAGTGCTAATATATACTACAACATGAACACCTCTTGAAAACATTATGCTAAAGTGAAAGAAGACAGTCACAAGACTACAGGTAGTATGATTCTATTTATGTGAAATGCCCAGAATGGGCCAGTCTATAAGAACAGGAAGCAGATTAGTGGTTTGGAGGATCTGAGAGAAATTGGAGAATAAATGCTAATGGGTATGGGGTTTCCTTCTGGGATGATTAATATGTTCTAAATTGGTTGTGGTGATGTTTACACAATTCTGTGAACATACTAAAAATTACTGAATTATATACTTTGGGTGAATTATATGGTATATGAATTATATCTCAATGAAGCTGATCTATATATGTATATAATTAGCATTCTAAGTGGCCCATTGAAAGTAACAAATGTTAGCTAGCATTGTAATAATAACTCTTTTCCTTCACTTTTATAGCAGTAAAGATGGACTGAGAGGAGAATGCTGAGAAAGTAGGTGAACATACCAGTTACTTCAGATACCAGGTGATAGAGAAGGTGGATGAATTGGTGGCAGCTCTGGGCTAGGAGCCGAATGCCGATTTAGGAGAACTAAAAAAAAGGTTAAGCGAAGTTATGTGGTACAAATTCCTGGCTTACAGTAAGCACCCAAGACTGTGAAGTAAATCTGAATTTAGTTACCTTTAAAATGTGGTTGAACTTGGGTCTAGGGATCCAGATGTCATTAAACCAGATGTTCTCCACAAAAGAGTAATCACCATTAGTGTGATAAAGGCCAGGGTTTTTGTGTCTAGGAGTCACTAAACCAGATGTGTGTGTTTTCTTTTAAAATCACAATAAGTATGACAAAGACCAGGGTTTTAGTTCTGGCACTGTATTTTTTTCTAGGCAGTGTCTGGGGAAACTCAGCTCCAACTGTCAGTCCAAGGCAGACAGCTTTACTCTTTAGTGTTTTTCGGGATATGAGCATTCTCACCCCTCAAGAGGAAAAGACCAGAGCCCAGTTTTCACACTCTGGAGATGAGTCCCTGCAGAAGCTTTGCATCACACACACCGTCGATGCCCCATGCTGGTGACCAGTGGTTCCTCCTTTAGAATTTAGAAGGCCCGTGCCGACGGGGGGAGCTTCTCTGCTAAGATGCATTAATTTGCTAACACATCTCACAGTATTTTTTCCAATATCAACCTATGGAGGGAATTTCCTATTTCAGTGTTGAGGAAAACTAAGTGAGCTGCTTTTCAGATATTTAGGCCACACACCAGCAACCACAGTCTCGTGTTACTGAGTCAGGATGCAAAAACCTCCTAAGTCAATCTTTGCTCTTAGTCTTTGCTCTTAGTCTTCATCACTGGGCAGAACTAACTCTCGAGTGGACAAAGTAGAGGAGGCAGAGGGTTGAAGGCAGAGAAGTATATGTTCTCAGGAAGGACTCTCAGAGAGGTTGAGTGTGGGTGCCAAGAAGAATAGATGGAGTAGAGTGGCTTATTAGCTGGGAAAGGTAGGAAGAGCGATCATGAAGAAAAGTGCCAGACGATTGCGTTCAAACACTAAAGATCAACCTTTTTGCTTAAGTAGCACATTCCTGGAAGGGGCAGGCATGGGGTGGGAGCCCTTGTTTTTAGTGCTTAAAGAGAATTATTCTAGAGGCCTGGTGACCCATAAGGAGGCTGAGGTCACTGAAGTACTTCTGGTAGGTGAAGAGGAGGACTTGAACTAGGTCAGAGGCTGTAGGAGTGACAAGGAGGGGATAGGATGGGAAAGGAATTTTAGATCAGTATGTTAATGATCAGATATTTAGATATATTAGAGATCAGAAGGCTCGGTAGGGTTTGATTACAAGGAAAGAGGTGAAGGCATTTCATCTGTGTGGACAGATAGCTGTGCATTTATAGAGACAAGGAAGGTGTACAACATGGAAGAACAGATTATAAAGGGTAGAACTGGAGTCATGAGTTTGAGTAGAACAGAATTTGCAGGGCTTTGGGGCTCTCCATGGGGAGGGGACCAGCAGGCACTTGAGTATTCAGCATTCTAGCTTGAGAACAGTTTGGAAGGCAACATCTCAGGGTTTGGAGTTGCGACCATGGAAGTGGATGATACTGTTCAGGAGACAGAGAAAAAAAACATTAAGTGTCTCAAGCCCCAACTCATGCTTATGCGAACATCTTAGTAAGCATCTTGCACGGCACATGAAACCTTATAAACGCTGGAGCCAGGGAGCCTGAATTCCTGCATTTTTACTATACTAAGTATGCTGAAGTATTTGTCTCTTGGCTGTGTGCTGACGGAAGCATGGATGCTTTTCTTGTAGGTTAATGGGGTGCTGAATGTCTTGGCATGTTCCACTCTGTGGCTCCCTAGGGTGAGTTAATGGGTCAGACCGTGATCCTAGTTTGGCTCCTTCCTTTTCCTTAAACCAAATCTGGTCTGGGCCCGAAGTGTGATTTCCTTCCTTCCAGGCTCCCTGGGAGTGTGGCTGAGCTCTCTTCGGTAGTTGCAATTGTAAGGCATCTACCAGCTACTCTGTTAACTGTAGCTCCTACAGCTGGGAAGCATAGACTCTCAGTGTGCCATGGATAAAAGTGACAAGCTGCCTAGAGCCCCTGGCAGGCAAAAATCTGCTTCAAAATCTGCTTCAGCTTGCTCTCTTGGGTCCAGCTTGAGGGTTGAAAAGACAGGAGAAAACCCAGAGACAGTAGGCATGACTTGTCGATAGAAGCTGGTCCTGCTTCCTCTCTGTGTCAGATCAAAGATTGACTTTTCAGTCATTTGACACCCTAATGTGAGGATATCTCTGAGCCAGGGCTGGGGCTCCTGGTGGCCTGTGCCTGGGAACTGTGGGGAACGTGTGGGCCTGTATGCACTCTGTGACAAGCACCTCTCCCAGCTGCTCTCTTAGATTTCAGAGCTGGAGGGATCTGGAGAGATCAGCCCAGCCTCCTCTGTTTTCATATTGGAAGCTGCTGCCCATAGGTGTCCTTTCCTCAGTTCCAGTTCTGGAGGCAAGCTGGAGCAGCTCGATTGCAGCTGCTCCTACATGGCTATTCCCCCGCTGTCCCACAGATCTTGGACTCTAGGGTGCAGAGCTCATTTCCATTTGGCTTGTGCCAAGGATGACTATATAACTTAACGTCTGAACTAAAACACTTTGGAGAATAAAATGGAGCAGTTAATAATAATAACACCAGGAGAACAGAAACTGGGACCCTCCCAGGCAAACCAGCATATATGATCTTTTCTACCTGAGCCTTTACTTTGGCTCAATTCCCATCTCTACCCCAGGTGATCCTACCTCACCCCGATTTCTCATATCCCCTGACCCACATGACTTTGGGTACCAGGAACTTACAGATTTTGGTCTTTCAAGATTTGGCCTACAGAACAGAAATCTTAGGGCTCTTCCACATTGGAAGGATCAGGAAACTTTGGAATAACCACGGGGAGCATATATCTGATTATCTATGACTGTTCCAGAACGTAGATTTAGGAACTTTGATTTTCAGTGGATAGTGTGAGTATGTCATAATTTACTAGCTTATTTTTATTCTAAGCACTAAATTGTTTTCACATATATTTAGTCGTCTTTCGCATATAGCATAAGGTGGCCTGCTGGTAATGCACAAATGAGAGAAACATCCTGTTCTGTGAGTCTGTGGCTCTATATAGAGCTCTGAAACTCAGCCACAGAGTCTTCTGACCCAGAAGTAGTGGGGGAATCCAAGGCTCTGGGCACCTGACAGGAGTGTAGGGGGATCAGAGGAATAAGCGACTTGTTTATGCTGTCTGTATGGTTTCCACAGTTACAGAGGAGGGTAGAAGGGAACATGATCATCTGAGCTTCTCTGATGCCAAGCCAAATGGTGATTTAGGAAAAGAAGGTATTCTTTTCTAAGAGTAGAGGAGTTGGTTATGAGAGCTCAGCCTGGTGACCATCTTAGCCTTCACTGGCTCGATTTTCTACCCAAAGCTGGAAGAATGCAGATCACCGTTGGACCTCAATGAAAAAGGTCTGAGGTGAGGCAGTGGCTTCTCACCTCGTCTTCTGACTATGTTCTCAGACCTCTGCCTCCCCCAGGTTACCTGGATGGCCAAGACTTGACCCTTCTCTCACTAGAGTTAGGAATAGAGATGCCAGATTTAGCAAATAAAACTACAAGATACCCAGTTAAATTTGAATCGCAGATGAAGAGTTATTTTTTAATATATCCCCACCATAGTTGTATTTTATATGGCAACCCTAGTTAGTAGGTACTGGTCAGATTTCGCTTACCTCTGGAGTATGGTGTAGCCATTCACAGCACTGCCCTCATTCAACCGATGTTTACTGAGTGCCAACTATGTCAGATTCTGCTCTAGGTAGGCAGTGCGGTTATTGGAGTGAGGGAAAGACAACAAGGGTACCTGGCCTCATGGAGCTTACATCTAGTGGGGGTGACAGACAATAAGAAAGATGAGTGTGTTAGATGGTGAAAGTGTTAAAGGGGAAAATAAGGCAGAGAAAGAAGGGGCATATGGGGGGCAGTATTGGGAGGGTTTGCACCTGAAGGAGGTGAGGAATTGAGGAAACAGGCCAAGAAGACATTTGGGGAAAAGCATTCGAAGCAAAGGGCAGCACGCACATCACAGCCCTGAGGTGCCTAGTGTGTTTGAGGAACTATGAGGGCCAGTGTGGGCTGGAGTAGAGTCAGCAAAGGGGGTAAGTGTGGAAGATGAGCCAGCTAGGTCATGGGCACAAAGTTTGTAGAGCCCTGGAGGCCTCTGTAAGGATTTTGGCTTTCACTCTTAAGCAGAAGGCCACTGGAGGGTATTGAGCAGGGGTGGGGTATGATCTAATTAGTTTTTAAGTTACTGGCTGCTTGTGGAGAACAGGATGAAAGCCAGCCTGGGGTCCAGTTCTCCAATCCTGTCCTCAGAGGTGGGCCGTGGGGTTTGAGACATGCATGTCATTTGGAATAAAGGGATGTTGGTACCTGAACGTTACACTTCATAGAATCTTTTCTCCTAACTTTCTCTGTTCTCCATTTGAGTGAAATGTTCCTACTAAAGAGGGGAGGGGCGTGTTGAAATTATCCATTTTGCCAATTACTGTGTGATTTACTTGGTTTGAGGGACAATTCCTTAAGGTTTCATATTAAGCTTTAGAGAATGTAGTGACTTGCTGGACATCATTTCTACATCTGTGTCAGGGCTTTCAACATATCAGTTTTTTTTGTTAAAGTAGAAGAAAGGTTTTTTGGGGGGACTAATTAATTTAAATTTAAATTGAGAGCTTGAAGAGTTTGAAAGCATATCTTACTTTTCTAACCTTTGAAAAGGAAAGAAGAGTGAACTGGCTATATAGTATAGAACTTTCTCTGCTTTACCTGCATTTTTTCTGATTTAATTTTTTTTTGGAAAGCCCACATATATTTTGTGTTTATAATTTAAAAATGTAAAAATTAAGGAATATATGCATTTTATTTTTTAAAATATATTCTTTTGAGAATAATATTGAGGCTATAAAAGTTTGGCTTCTAAGTAAGATTATTTTAAATGTCAGTAAATTGATGGTAAGATTTATAATTCTAAAAGGGGTGGCAGTATTTTCCAGATATCTTTGTCAAGCCTGTTATGATGGCATATTGGTAAATTAGCTTTGATAAGTAATATTATTAGTAAACATTTAAATTTTTACATATATCCATAAAATTTGAGAATACGATGAAATGAAATACTTTTAAAAATGTATTGGGTACACATTTCAAATGTGAAAATAGATTATTTTGCTAGTGTTTTGAGGAATATATTAAGACTGAGTCAATATTTAAAGTAAGAGCTAAGCAGACTTTTTTGAGAGTCTGTCTTGTGCTGAGTTATGTGCTGGGCATGAAGAATACATAATTATAGGGGTGAGCACTGTAAAAATCATCGAATAAATGCAACATGTGTTAAAACACAGGTATAGTCAAATTTTAGATCACCTTATTCTAGACTAGTGATTTTAACTATTTTTCTAAGCAGGTACTAAAATTCGGTGTAAACCACTTTAATGTAATTGCGATTCCAACCATGGTAAATTGAGATTTTGGTCAACTCAGTTTGGAATTACAGTGTAGAAGTGCATTCACTTTAGAGCTAGAAAGATCTAGCATTACTACCTCTACGACCTTGACTTCTTTAAGCTTTAGTTTCCTCTCTGTAGAATAGGGATAGTGAAACTTACCTTGTAGAATATTTGTGCTGATTAAATGAGGTATTGGTTCCTTAGATAGTACTGGCATGCTGCGAGCTCTTAGCGAATTGTGACCCATGTCATATTTATTGGCGGTGCTTTTATTATTTCCTGAGACTATCTAATTTATATTATTTAATGTTTTCCAGGGCCCCCAAATTCACGTTTTAGATATGCAGCTAACATCTTTTTCAGTGCTTTGAGAGAGGGGGAGCAGGCAGGAGAGAGTTTGGCTCAGAATAGGTGGGAAGTGGGAAGCCAGAATCTTGGTGAATGTGCCATTACACTTGACATCACCCTCCAGATGGCCATTCAGCAGGTTGATAATTAGCTTCAACAGACACAAGCCGAGAGTCTCCTGGGTTGCTCTTCTGCAGCATGGATATGTAGCCAGAGGAGCATGTGGAATTAGGAGGTCTGAGCCTGGTTGGGTTGTACAACTGGGCTCAGCTGGGCCGATGGAGGTGTTGCCCCGAGTTGGGCCATCCTAGGTCTCAGCTGGTGCACAGACACTGTCCTTGCCTAGCACGCTCAGAGGAGCACACGTGCTCCTGTGAGGGGCTGTGGCCTCCAGCTGCTTTGCAGCCTCTGTTGAGCTACGGCAGTTCAAGCCCCTGTCCTGCTATTTAAATCTATCATCACTGGTGACTGCTTCCAGCCTAAGCAGAGGTGGTGTGTGTGTGCGACAAGTTTCAGCTCATTACCTCTGTAGGGGTCCTGTCCAACTGCTGGTTGGGGGTAAGACCTGCACTTTAGCCTCCTGCACCAGTTTGACACCCTCATCATGGGGCCCCGCTGCCTGCCCCCCTCAGTGGATCTTTCTGTGCAGCAGAACCAGAGCTTGGGGTTTTGTTTTCTCCCAACTGAGGGGCCTGTGACACTTGGGGTTGGACATCAGAGTTAAATGATCTTGGGTAAGTCAGGTTACTACTTGGGTTTTGTTTCCCCTAGAAATAGGCAGTGAACATTTTGAGGGTTATCAACATATCTTTTTCTCCATGTCCCTTGGACAAAGTAGGTGCTCAGTAAATGATATCTTAACTGTAAAAAATGGGGATATGTTGCCTGTATCCCTGAGTGGTACTGAGGAGGAAAGAGAAGTTTTGTAATTCTATTAAATTGTGACAAAGAGGAATAAGATGAGGGCACCTTTTTATTTCCCCAGGTTCTACTCTTTCCATATCCCCAGTATGAAAAAAAATCTCAGACATTTAGAACTTAAAAAGAAGCACATTTGTATATACTCACTTAATGACTCAAACTCTTACTGACTTTGCCATGGATCTTGATAGACATCTCTTCAGAAAAGGTATCCAAATAGCCCAAAAGCACTTGAAAAGACGCTCAACATTAATAGTCATTAGGGAAATGGAAATTAAAACCACAACGGGATAGCACTTCACATTTGCTAGGATGACTGTAGTCAAAAAGACAAAGGCTAACAGGTGTTGACAGGGATGGGGACTATCTAAGACCCTCATACACTGCTGGTGGGAATGTAAAATGGTGCAGCCTTTTGGGCAAAGAGTCTGGCCGTTCCTCAAAGTGTTAAATGCAGAATAATTCCACTTCTAGATATCTACCCAAGAGAAATGAAAATATATGTCCATACAGAGACTTGTATAGAATATTCATAGCAATCATTATTACAGGCTTCATCTGAATGCCCTGGTTTCTGTTATGGACGAGTGTTGGGGAGATTTTTCCAGGGGTGGCTGCTCTCCCTTTGGCTCCTTATGTGGGTGAGGCTTATGCCTAGGAAATACCTAGCTTTGGCTTCCATAATTTATAACTTTCATAGAACAGCCTAAGTGTGGTCTGTGTCTTGAAAACATAAATTCAGAGAGCCTCTCATAATGCTTCTGTAGAAACCCTTACCAACGAAGGTATCTGGTGTCTCCCAGACTTTGGTCTCCTGCATTCCTTATAGTCAGCACGGAGGACCCCATCTTGTTATGATGTGAACTTTCAGCATTTCAGGCTTTTGAAGATGAATTCCTGGTCTGATGGAAGAGTCTAGCAGTAATAGGATATTTCTGGAAGTTACTGATAAGGGCCTTGTCAGTTTCAGGAATGGGCAGGTCCTCGTTATAAAGGTTTCTTGTGACTGAGATACCTGATCAGCAGGCTTTTTCCTGGCTCCGACCAGTGATGGCAGGTGAACGTGGGAGTGGAACATCTTAGATGTGTCTATAAAGTTGAGGAGTCAGTATCAGCCTTAAGGAGAGGGCCTTTTGACTGAATATTTGGGGCCAATTTAAGTCAGTTCTCTAAGCAATTATTTTCTTGCATTTGCGATATAAGTTCATCCTATAATAAAACTATAATGAGTAGGGGAAAATGCTTTCTTAATGACAGGCAGAATAAAGCTAAATGACCTTAGGAAGAAAATAAAAAGCACAAGGTATGAGTGGCCTTACTTATTTGTAGAACATAGGTAAAATGTTTATTATACATAAAGCAAGTTAAACTAACACTTCTGCATGAACCACAGCATATAATTAACAGAAAACTAAAGACATCAGAACAACAAGAATACCAAAGGAACAAAATGAGCTAGATAGACAAGGACTCTAATGTTCCCTGAAACTAGGGATGGGTGGACACTTAGGAGTGCCCTAATGGGATATCAGGCTGCAGGGTCATGGACATTGGGCAAGTGCTTGGGGCATTGCTCCCAGAGGCATGGGGACACTTTGAGATCACTTCACTGATTAGAGAGCTGTTTGGTGAGTGCAAAAATAGGACAAAAGCAAGTGAGTGTTTTTAAGGGAGATATCTATTAGTTTTGTTTGGTAAATAAATAGTGCCTCTCTGCTCTGGGGTATTTTATCTCTAGGCAACTGCCTCTGACCCCTCAAATGTTTAGGGGAGGAGCAGTTCCAAGGCTGTTACAAGAGTAACCAGAAATGAAAAGTAAGAGGAAACTAATTTAAATTGTATGCTATAGTACTATGATGAAAGTTTTGGCCTAGACATAAAAATATAGGCAAATCTGAAAACTTGTTGCTTTTTTCTTTAGTTTGCCGTCTTTGATGTAAGCCTTGTGATGGTCACTGAAACAGACATGGAATTATTCTCAGAGCCCACTGCATTGATCTTTAGACCAATGTACTGCTTTTAAAACATTGGGCTTGAATATGTACAGCCTAGCTTTTAGCAACTCTGGGCAAGTTCCCTAGCCTCTCTTTAACTTTAAGTAGAGGCAGTTATACTGAACACCTGTGGTTGCTATGAGGAGTACATGAGACATACAGTAAAGTGTCCATTTTAATGCCAGAAGCATGCTAAACGCTCAAGTGTTAGTTCCATTATCTTATATATAATTAATTGTCTTACAGGAAAGCTGGAATTATTTAAAGTACACACTCATTTATTTTTCTTCTAATTTTAACATTAGAAATCATTGAAAAGCATAAAAAGTGAAAATCAAATTCCCATTATCTGGAAATTAATTTAGTATTTTGTTATATATTCAGTTTTTTTCAGTACCTTTATACATTTTATTTCATGTAATTGAACATTGGGGTCATAATTTAGATTTTTGCATATCATCGAAAACCTGTAGTTATTTTCAAAAACTACCTAGAATTGTGTGTGTATGTGTGTGTGTGTGTGGTTTGTGTGTGTAATACCTTATAAAATCAGTTGCCTTTTTTTGAGCAGTTAAAGCAGTTTTTCCCTCCCACAAGCAACTACAGTGAAAATGCTCTTGAGGAAGATACCTGATTATTTCTTTAGCAACAATTCCAGAAAGTGGAATGGCATGGTTAAAAGGGAGATTATTTTCTTTAAGAGCTATGATAATATGTAAATTACCTGTGCCCACCCCACTAAAAAGGTAATAAGAATGTTCATTTTTCCCCAGTTCACGATCAGTGCTGGGTTTTTATTTTTAAAATGTCTTTGCTCTTTTGATAGGTAGAAAATATCTTATCGTTAATTCAATTTGTACTTCTGAGTTACAGGTGAGATTAAATGGTTGTATATGTTTATTATATATTTGTGTTTCATAAATTACTTAGTATTTTCTTCAAATTTTCTGTTAGAGTATTGTCTTGTTAATTTGTAGGATGTTGACCTTTTCATGTATGTTGCAGATATATTGAGTTTGGCATTTCGCTTTTTTTTTTTTAAGTGGCAGTTTTAGATGCCCACCGACATGGTAAGACTTCATTAGGAAAAAGGCATGCAGGCTATGGAACATGAACTCAAAGAGAACTATCCTGAATGACTTTTCTATTGTTCAAGCCCAGTGATTGTCTGTGATGCAGTGGGATAGGTGGGGATCTTGCTCAGGGAGAAACATCTAGAGCTCACTTTCTCATTCTGATTTTATTGCAACTATTCAGAAGCCTTTCCTCATTGGGAGAGTTAGCACATGAGATATTCCTTGAGGATATCCCAGGTATGTGTGCAATGTGTTGCTTTGAAGAATTGGTTTGGGTCACTATAGAGAACAATGGAAACAGATGTTTCATTCTTATGACTGGTATAAAATGGCCATGACCTTTGGTCTACCCCAACCCATTTTAAATTTTGTTTACTTCAGCCAGCTCTGATGGGAGATAGCTGTGGGACAGTGGCGAGAGTTTGGAAACAGTGGTTCAAATCCTACCTCTTCTACCTATCAACTGTGTTACCCTGTAAAGATTATGAAATGTCACTTAGTCTCAGTTTCCTAGGTTTGCTGTGTTGGTAAAATGACTACTATATGTGATCCACTTGGCGTGTCCTAAGCACCTAGTAAATGCTTGTCAAATATTTTTTATTTTTGCACCAGACCATGAGCTTCTCCAGGCCTGATCCGGACCATATCTGTCATTGCATCCACATGCACATAGTAGCCCCTTAGTGATTATCTGATGACCAAATAAATGGGGCCAAGCACAAAAGGTTAAATAAGCACAAATTCCATCTAAAGAATGAGAACTGACTTTTAAACATCTTCTGCATATAAATTTATATATATATATACTTTAAAAACCACTGTATGGTGTTGATGACTTTTGGGTAACCAAGGTACACTGAGTTGGGAGTGTCCTGAATGATTTGGGACTTGGAATATCTTCCCTTCAGAGTTGTGACAGGCCCTCTCTGTGTTAGGGCCAGGGCTGATGCGATGGTGCTGATCAATTCTCTTCAGGAGGACCCTGGAACCTTGAGTTTCCCTCTGTGTGGCCCTCAAGGTGCCTGGAAGAACCTGCTGGGCCAGAATATGCTGCTGACGCCCAGTGGGACCTGTAATTGTTCCCATTCAGGACAGAGGAGAGCTGCTCCTGTGACCCACAGGGAGCACCTGAGCAGGTGTGCAGACACATAATGGGCCCTGCTGTGCCTGCAACCTGCGAGAGCCCTCTGAGAGGCCAGGTGCCAGAACAAGTCTCTGAGCAGTCACTTTTCCTTGAAAGGGGATGCTCATGGCCTAGTGTTTTTCCCTAGTACTTCTGACAAGGGAAAGAAATCTGTTCCACACGGATCAGCAGTGTTGGCACCTTCTCCTATAGCCTGATTCAGTTTTGAAGCAGCCCCCCAAGGGAGATGTTAGTGTGGCATGGTATCAGGTTGCCAGGGCTGCTGTAACAAAGGACCACAAACTAGGTGGCTTAAAGCCCTAGAAGTTTCTTGTCCCAACGGCTGATCACCTGGCCTCTCAAGATGTCGGCATGGCCAAGCTCTCTTGAGGCTCTAGTTGAGGAGTCTGATTCACACCTTCCTCTAAGATTCTGATGTCACCATCAGTCCTTGGCTTTCCTTGTTTTATAGCTGCATCACTCCACTCTTTGCTTCCATTGTCACATAATGTTTGTTCCTGGTATGTCTTTGCTTCATCCTATAAGGATACCAGTCATATTGAGTTAAGGGACCACCCTACTTCAGTATGACCTTAACTTAAGTAATTATACCTACAATTATCCTATTTCCCAGTAAAGTCACATTCGGAGGTACTGAGGATTAGGACTTCAACATATCTTTTTTGGAGGGCACAATTCAATCCATGACACTCATGTTGTATACAGGATGTAGCTTTAAAGTGGATCAGTAATCGGCCATGGTCACAATTAGAATGTGTTGGGGCCAAGATTGTAATCCAGGTCAGTCTGACCCCAAAGCCAATTAATTCTCTTTCCAGTATACTTCAGTGCATCAGAATCAGTTGGAGAGCTAATAAAAAACACAGAGGTCTAGGCTCCATACCATTGCTCCTCCATCTATGATCTGTGGACCGGAAGCATCAAATCACCTGGGAGCTGATTGGAAATGCAGATTCTCAGGCCCTGCTGTAGACCTACTAAATCAGCCTGCAGTTAACACAGTTCCCAGGGAACTGTGACTACATATTAGAATTACTTGATAAGCTTTAAAGCAAATACAAAAACAACAACAGCCTCACCCAAGCCAGTTGAATCAGATCTTAATGAGGCAGCAGGCATTGTCCCTTTAAAAGATGCCCAGACCGTTCTGATTCACTATGGGAGTTGAGAACCACTGAGGGGCTGGAGGTTCTCATTTCTGGAAGAGTATCAAGAACCTTCAATACTAAGATTGAGGATTCTATTTGCACAGAAACTGTAGGGGGACATTTATTTCAGTGAAGGCAGAATATCTGAGCAAAGAAGATAACACTGCATTTCTAAGAAAACAAATGACTACCTCTTACAGATACTGAGTGAAGGGCAGCAACCTATTTATTGAGACTGGGAACTTGGGAGAACATGAAAAGTGAGATGGAGATGGAGATAGTACAAGGACGCACTCAGCATTTGTTGAATTAAATTAAAAAACAAAAAACAGCATGGTTTGTCTCACTGAGCTTTGTTATTTACAGAAAAGTCCTTGTATTACTTTGGGATATAAGAGAGAGTTGCAGAGGTGGAGGACTGCACAAGCGCTGAAGATGTTTAGTAATTCTTGCTGTATCGGTAAACATGAATATGAGTTATTAGAATTTTTGAGAATAAAGTGTGAATTACCACCTGCAGGTTTATTTCCTGTAGTAGGTTTTGCTTTGATGAGGGAAGGGACTGATATTCTGGATGGTGACATCTTGGGTTTTAATCTTTCACCAAAATAGGCTTGAAGAAGGAAAGTGACCGTGTTCAGAACACCTTTCCCCTGTTGTTCCCTTAGACTGTTTTATCAGTCTTTCTCCTCCCATCTGATCTTTGTAAAGTTCTAGAGTATAGGAAAAGGGCCCATTTCAGTTTGGGCTCTTGTTTTAGCTTGTATTCAGTCCTCAGAGCAGAGCTCTCAGAGATGGTGGGCACCTCTTCATGGACAGTTCTAGTATCTTTTTCTCAATCTTTGGACTTTTTGACTTTTGTGCAACATCTTACATTCCCGATGTCTGTCCCTCTCGAATCCCCCCTTCTCAATCTCAAAAGTCTTCCTTCCCTTGAACTTTATGAACAGTACTTACATCTTAAGTGCTTTCTCAGTCTTCTTTTGCTGGCCTTTCATCCTCCTCTTAACTCCACTGACTGGTTATCTTCAAGGTTTTATTCTCCTCTTTTAGGAGTTTCCTTCACTTGGCCAACTTTACTACTATGTCTATGCAAAGGGCTGCCATTTCCCTTCCAGACACATGTCCTTTTGTCTGCACAGCACTTCACATATTCCCAGTGGAACCCACTGACTTTTCCTACTGGTTTTCTGACTTCCTTTTTTGTGTCCTGTATACCATTTTCCCAAGCCCCTTATCTTCGAAACCTAATTTTCCCTACTATTTGATTAAACACCCTGTGGGTTATTCGTTCAATCCCTGACTCCTGTATTCTCTTTTGGGACACCATTCATGTGTCTGTTTTTCTTTACCACTCCTACCACTCAAATCCTAATTGCCACACACACACACACACACACACACACACGTATACACACACATGCAGATTCATATGTCATTTTTGTCAAGAACAGACCGCATATGCCACAGTGGTCCCATAAAATTATAATGGAGCTGATTTTCCTGTAAGAATTAGAAGGATATGTGGTTCAGGAGGAATTTATTTTTCTCTGACAAGAGCAATTTCTGTGGGGCTTGGCAATAGATTCCTTCTCACTTACAGCACCTCCGTTTTGAGTGCACAGATTACATTTCAGTCAGTCAGCCACAGACCTGCTCAGCACAGAGGAACCTGTCCCCCAGCGCTGCATTTTCAGAGGGCACTGCAGCCCTCCCAGACCTAGCCTGATGGTCTTCAGAGTGCATTGCTGTGAATTCTCTGCTGAGGATCCTGTACAAGGACATAGGTCCTCAGGAGCTACCTTAACAAATATTAGATGTCTCTGCCACTTCAGTAAGAGCTTTCTGTGGTAGTGTGGAGCCTGTCCCTGTACTTGGGAAATATTTTCAGGTTATAATGGTGTAAAGCATAGACAACTTTTATTTGTTTTATTTCTTTCATCAATTCAGTACTAGAGAGAGCTCTTTGTGCCAAATAAGGCCAATGGAACCAAAACATATTTCCAAAGTCAAAATACTGAGTCCTTAGTTCTCTACCTTCTCCATGTTAAACACCCTTTTTTTTTTAATGAATACAAAAGTTTCTTAATCTGACCACAGTCCAATATGCAATAGCCAAAACCACATTGCTATGACAGTTCCTTGTTTCTTGACCTCTTCTTCCTTCTGATCTCAGGCCACCTTTCACTCCCTTCTGACAGTCACAATTATGGTGATCTGTGCCCTAGCCAGCCAGTTTCTCCTCAGAATTTCCAATCAGTCCAGCCCACATCCCTGTTCAAGGAACAGCATTGACAGCTTCACTGTTCTATTTCAAACCCTATCAGGAGGAATGAGTGGAAGGTCTTGTGGGACAGTATTTATAAAGTCTACAGTAGTGTACAGTAATGCTTTAGGCCTTCACATTTACTCACCCTCACTCACTGACTCACCAGAGTAACTTTCAGTCCTGGGAGTTGCATTTATGGTAAATGCCCTATGCAGCCTTACCATTTTTAAAATCTTTTTTTTTACCATATTTTTATTGTACCTTTTCTATGTTTAGATATGCTTAGATACACAAACATCATTGTGTCACAGTTGTCTACAGTATTCAGTACAATAACATGCTGCACAGGTTTGTAGCCTGAGTATTAGGTTATGCCATACAGCCTAGCTATGTGGTAGGTAAACCTAGGTTTGTGTAAGTGCACTCTATGATGTTCACACAATGGTGAAATGGCTTAATGATGCATTTCTCAGAACGTATCCCCACTGTTAAGCGTTGCATGACTCTGAGGGGAGGGGGAGTAGGGGATGGTTAATGAGATCTTACAGTTTTTTTGCATAAAATATAAACTCTACTTATATTAAAATTTTTATCTTTCACTACTGCCTTGGAGGCTTTAGCTCCAGCCATGCTATTTTTTGCTTTTCCCACACTTCTGCACCTACACTCTGTAATTGACAGGCCCTGTGAAAGTTTGCTGGCTGCTGATTGGAGATAATGCATGCCTGTCCTCTAGATGGCCCTCCCCTTGCCTTTACATGCTTTCTCCTGTCTTTGAAAAGTCCTGGTTCCATTTCCACACCAGCTCTTTCCTGACCACTTCATCCTGCCTTGATATCTCTTCTCTTCTAACTCAAAGAGTACCCATCTTCTTTACCACTTTTTCATTAACTGCTTTGATTTCACTTACATTGATTTTGAACTTGTAATATGCCAGCGTTTTGTTTCCTCAGATTGAAAGTTCTCTAAGGGTAGGGCTTGATTGGTGTTATACTGTCTAATTCAGGGTCTAGTCTCTCCCCCACTCGCCCACTGCAAGACACTGTTCTGCACATAGTAGGAACTTGATGCTTTATGGCTAAGTAAATGCATGGAGAGAATTGGAACATGTGGTAGGTCTATTTATTTAAATATTTATTTAAATATGTAAACCAAGAATGCCTACAGTGTGTATGTTAAAAGTGTAAAGTTTTTATCTGTAACTACTAATTAAAAAAACATCTTATATTTACAGTTGAGTTTGGTACCAAATCAGCACTGATTTCTTCTTCTTTGCTACAAATGTTATAAAACCTTGAATGCTCTGTTTCCATAAAAGGAATATGAACTTCTATGGATGTGGTGATTGGATGTCTTGAGGCAATGCAGTCCCATTTATGAGAGAAGCATGGTGGTGTTTATCTAAGCTCAGTCTGTGAATTGGTTTGCTTTTACTCTCCTCCTCTCTCTACCTGAAAAAAAAAAAAATCTGGCATTCTGCTTGCTGGTTGTCATATTAAAATAGAAAGATTTGAATGCTTAATATCTGTTCATTCATTCAGGTGAAGTTTAAGGTGTCATATTGAGCCCCCCTCATTTGTGAGGGAGTGAAAATCTGATTGAATAGGTGTCGTGGAAAAGTGGGAAATACATATTTATCCACTGCTTATTTGTTTTGTACCTATCTACCTACTAGCTATTAAAATAGAAAGGTGCCAGGCATTAATCTGAGTATTTTACAGATATTAACTCATTTAAATTTCATAACAACCTCATGATATGGATACTCTACACTCATTATTCTTATTTCACAGATATTATCTGGGCACAGAGATGTTTGAGGGGCTTGTTAACAATCACACACCTAGTTTAGGGCAACTATTTTTTTAAAAAAGACTCTTAATTACTATTTTCCGTATTTTTTGACCTCTAATAAACATTTAAGTGACTGAATGTCTTTTATTTCAGTCAGATTTCTAGTTCTTTGGCTTTTCCTATAAGTCATTCTGGTTTGTTTTTATGGTCGTGGCTGTACTTGTGTTTCTAAGATTGGCAACAGCTGTGTGTGTGTGTGTTCATTTTAAACCTATTGTAAAAAATCTCCTATAGTGCTTTACAGTTTATAAGTGCTTTTTCAGATGTTATCTCTTCAGTCCACAACGTGGTAGGGAGAGTTACTATCAGTTTCCATTTAACAAATGAAATACGTGGTTTAGACTGGTTAAGAGACTGGACTGTGACTTTAACATGATGAGCACTTTGGGATTTGAACCCAAGTCTTAATCCTTCATTATTCCCACACCAAGTACTCTGCTTGTACTTAGGAAGCCCTGCAGTCTGTATTTGTTTTTCTTGACTTGCTTTGCCTTTTTAGCCTGGATCAAAAATGTTTTTTTGTTTTGTTTTGTTTTTAAAATGTGCATCTAAGGCCTGTATGTTAGAAGATGTGAAAGTAGGGGTATTGAGAATGCAGTCTTTTTGAAAAAGGAGAGATTATCAAATGCCATGAAGAAGTTTTTTTCTATTTTTTTGATAACTGAAGATCGAAAGTTTTGCAGGATTTTCTTGATATCTTTAGAGTTGGGCACTACAGGGGATCCATGTATAATGCTAATAGTCAATACAGTTTCTAATAAAGGAATGGTCTCAGTTTTATCTGCATGGCCTACAGATTGGGTGAGAGGTTTTTATGGAGAAATTTGAGGCTGGAGAACCCATTCATAATATAAATACCCAAGTCCAAATACGATTACCTCCTGTAGTTCCAGAGCTAAATAGTCTCCTCTAGGAAAATCTTGTAATCACCCTGGTGCAGAAGGAATGAGTCAGAGTTTTGGGTTCCAGTCTAGTTCTACCACTTAGCTTTGGGAACTTGCATAAATCACCCACATGCTCTAAACCTCGGTTCAGTGTAGCAGGCTTTTATGGAGCAGCTATGTGCCAGAAAACGTGGTAGGTCCCCCAGATAGTAATTTAAATTAGATAAAGTCTCTGCTGTTGGAGAGCTCTCAGACCAGTGGGGGAAACTTCCAGGAAACACAGTTATGGTTCCTATTGTGCTAGAGATAGGCCCAGGGGGCTGATAGTTGGTGGGAGGCAATCAGCCATGCAGTAAAGCTAGGTGTTGATCAGGGAAATTTCCATACTGTGCTGAGTTAACGTCAGCTTTCCTCCTCTTCCCATTCCCCCAACCTTACCTTCCTTTCCCTATCGGTAGCTCCCCTTGACTCCTTTCTCAGCTTGTAGATGGGGGAACGTTAGAGAATGTGATGAAATGAATGATGGCACAAGAAGAAGAGCTTCGGCCATACTCTGCTCCTCTGAGACCTGTGGTCAGGCATCTTGATCCCCCAAGGACCATGCGCTTCTCTTGGCACAGGGCTAATCTCATAGCTTTATAAATCTCATAGTTTATAAGTATCTTGTGTATCTCTGACTGACCTAAGAACTTCTTGCAAGTGGAATTGGTTATATCTTTGTGTTCTAAGCATTAGCACAGTGCCTGGCACAAAGTCGGTTGCTGATAAATTCTGTTGAATGTTGGATAGATGGATGGATGGATGGATGGATGGATGGAAGGATGGGAGGTGCTGGAAGCACAGCTGGAAGGAACAGAGAAAAGAGACTGAAAATGGAAGAGGTGAGATGCCCTTGGACAATGGCTGATGACATTTAACTTAGGTAGGGAGGGCCTTGTCCTGGAAGCCTTATTTAAAAAAACTGCCATCTGCAAAGCAGGAATTTAACTGCTTGGTTTCACAAGAAAAGACTGAATTTATCCCAGAAATGGCTTGATTTGACAATTAGGCCTAATACCTGCAGCTTGCACTGTAGTGAAAGCTTCTCAAGTTCTAGCTGGCGATTGGTATGAATGGACCATTGTGGGGAGAAATGGGTTCTTGGTGGGATGGAAAGGGCCCAACTTGGCCTAAAGGTCTTTTCCTTTTCTCTTTTTATGAATTTGGCTATAGAGGTAGAAACTTGGGCCTCTAGCAATTTTACCCATTTTTAAGAAAAATAGTAAATTAATAGCCACAATATCTGTGTTGAACAGATAGTAGAGTTGGAGCTATGATTCAAACCTAGGTCTGTTTGCTTCCAAATCTCCTGCTCGTAAATGGATTTCAGTGATGCCACATGACTGGGTTTTCCTGAAGATATTTATGTGCATTATTGCCACAAAATGAAACCGAGAATCATCTTGTATTTCATTCAGAATCATCATGTGCTTTAATCCAGATTCTGCCTCAGATAATGAAGGTGGGTGGCTCACAGGCTATATTGATCAATACCTTTTTGCGAGCAAAAATAAAAAAAAAACCTCTTTGATTTTGTTCTGGAGAGGCAGAATGGATCATACTATCGTGTGCTTGAGTTCGACATTTACTTAACGTGGATATATTTAGTGTAAGCTGAAATTAGGCAGAGGGCTGAAATAGGCCCTCTGGGGTTGCTGTGGAGTAAGTAGAAGTAGTTATGCTCAGCTATCTTCTTTGCATTTTGAGCTTGTATTTCAATATTCCTGAACAAAACATGGATCTTTGGTTTTAACTGGATGTACCTCAAAGGTCAGCCCATCAGAACAGAGTACTTCAGTCTCAGGGAACCAATTTTGACCTCCAAAGATGGGATTAAATTCAAGACAGCCAGGTCAGCATGGGATGATGTCAGAGGAGAAAATCCATCTGTGATAAGTCAGATTACAATTAAGTTTTTTTGTTATTATTTATAGAGTGTCCACAATGCATGGGGCTTAGAGATGTGGAATGATTATGGGTTTTGTTGTTCATTTTTGAGAAATGTGCCGTCACCTTTGTCCACACGAAGATGATAATCCTGAAGAAGAGATTTATCAATTCCCCTTTGAATTTATGAGTTTCATTTTGCTTTCTTTAATAAAGCATGTAAAGTAAAATATATCATTTAAAACAATTATATGTCCTCGTGTGTGTCCCATTCCTCCCCTCCCCACAAGTAGTTCAATATTGTCTCCGGACACAGAGGAACATAATATTTATGAAAGTGCCTGGTGGTGGGTTGGTGCCCATGAATCTTCATTTCTCTGTGCAGCTTGTCTCCCTGAGAAGTGCGAGTGGCCAGGTGCTATTCATCCAGGTCAAGATGAAGAAAACAAACTGCACTTTTGTCATTTCTTCAGGCATGTAGCAAACCCAGCCGTGTCTCAGGTATTCCAGATATGAGCGATGTGCCGATTGCGCAAGGCTTGAAGCATTGCTCACTCAGAGATACAGAGGCCTGCCTGCCCCGAGCCCTTTGTTCTCCTGGTTGAAAGCAGTTAATTAGCAACTGTCTCCATAGCAACTGCCTCATAGTCCAAAAACATTGTCTAGTTTTTCAGTTTAGCTTATCACACTGTTTACCTGAAGGGCTTTTCACTGCTCTGAGTCTCATTTGAGTTGGCGGCGTGCCTGTTGGGGAAGTGAATTGTCAAGACAGAAAAAACACCATGGTAGCCAGAAGCTGGGGAGCCCTCTCCCTAACAGGACCAACCTGGGCTCTCGATTCTGTGAAAACAAAAGTTATGAGGGCCTAACATTTTCACCTACGTTTTTTTGTTTGCCAGAAAACTGCCATTTTCTTCACCAAGCCCTGAATTATGAGGATTTCTTTTTTCTATTTCCCTGAGAGGCTGTCTAAGCTTTTTAATATTCTCTGTTTATAGCACATTTCCATTATTAGTCATCTTGAAACCCCGGGTGATCTCAGCTGCTGCTGTACATTCGAGGAAATTTTACTTCCCTGAGGGTCTTGGCATTTCTGAAGGCCCTTGGATGAAGGATTACAAGTCTGCATGTGAATTAGTCAGAGCAGCTTTGTTTTTAGTCATAATGAGCTATTTTCCTTACCTGTGGCTTAGATGGTTTAAGGCGATGGTGTGTGAGAAAAAGATGACTTCAGGTGGCTTATTGGTAAACAGGAAGAGGAGCTATGGCTTTTCCTAAGCGGTGCAACAAAGATGATAATTTTCATGGCTGTCATTGAGTGCCAACTGTGTGGGACACCATGCTGAGACTTTTAGGAGCTATAGCTCACATCTGAAAAGGGAAGATGAGAGGTGAGAAAGAAAGAAGAAGACTGCATTTCTTGAGTGCCTGCTGTGTCCCAGTCCCTGAGCTGGGTCTTTCACCGAATGCAGTCTTATGTACCCCTCACAGTAACCCTGCAAACTAGGCTCTATTATCTGTATTATAAGGACAGAAAATCAGCGTTCTAAGGAGTCACTGCTTATCCAGAATTTTGGAATGCCAGCTCAGGTCTGTTGGTTTACATGGCACAGCTCTTTCCTAAAGTCACGTGGCATGACGGATACAGGGCATTCTGTCAGGATTTGGTGCAGGGCTTGGTTCGGATGTGTGTGGCATTGCTCCGGGGGACTTTTGCTTAAGGGGTCTGGTTAGAGTCTGGTTGTGTATGTGTGTAATCAGATCTCTCAGTTATGTCCAGGAAAATCATGAAGCCTAGCTGTTTCTGAGGTTTTCTTGGGTCCAGTGATAAAGTAGCTGAGTTTAATTTTTAGGCACATCTACAAGAGCTTATATACCTGAGTCAATGTTGTTCTCTTCAAAGTATTAACTTAGAAAGACTGTGCCTTATGATGTTGCTATTCTTCAAATCTTTTCAAGGGGCCTCTGTGAGGGAAGGGGCTTTCCAAGCTTGCAACATGGCTTCGAATTCAATTCAGTAGACCACTATTGGGCACTTCACTCCTGTAACTGTGGGCTGAAAAGTATAGCTTTTCCCTAGTGGTGATCAATTGGGCCTAGCATGGATTCACTAAGAACAGCTCATACCAAGCTAGCTTCTTTTCTTTCTTTGGAAAATTTTTTAGATTCATAGACTAGAAAATGGTACTTGACATAGAGAATAAACAAGGCATTCGATGCAACTTTTAATCATATTTTCTTTGTCAAAAATGGAGACATATTCAGTGTGCTGAATGCAACTGTGATTCTGAACTGCAGCTGGTTTAATGCCTAAGGGTGCTGAGCAGGTGGTAAAATGGGAGATCATTTCCTGGTGGTTGCCACACTGTCTTGTGCCCTGGCCAACATTTATATGGTGTCTTGGTCAAGATAACATGAAACCTGGTGAAAGTGAACATGCTCTGTGGGGGCCTGTTTCAGAGTTCAAAACTCTACCCATGCTGGGAGGATGGGTCCATCTAAGAAAGAGGCTATCTTTGAGGGATAAAGGGACCCAAAAGTCCCAGTGTAGATGGTAAACATGTGACTTGGCAGTACCATATGAGTTTTGTTGACTGTGAGATTATGGTAGGTTCATAAACATTGCTTCTTCAGAAGTGAATGTCATCTCGGGCTCTGTTGGTAGAAGAGAGGAGGACCATCGCAGTATTAGACTGTACTTGGAATTGGGTGTTCTGTTTTCTTCCTGTTTTCCACCCTCCTCTCCCTCTCTCCTATATAATCAGTGCCAGTCACCATTCTATGTGTTGGGGATACAAGAGTGGACAAAAGAAAGCCCTCTTTAAAGAGAACGTAGACATTGCACAGTTCGTTCAGTGGAAAATAACCCAGATAATAAAGAGAACAAGAAAAAACATGCTCACAAAACCATTGAAGGGATTGGGGACTATTTGGCTCAGCCTATTAAAGATTCGGCAAAGAGTTGTTCAAAATAAGTGAAAGATGCTAATGGGTCAAGAGGAAACAGATTTGTCCTGTAGACTTTTAATATAAATGGAAGCAGTCAAATTTCGGCTCAATTATAAAGAGATTATTTTCTAATAGTCCTACAAAGGCGGACTAGGCTTCTGTTTTAGGATATAGTGAGAAGTGTTCAAGCAAGGATCAAATGACCGTTTGGTGGTTTGCCATTTGATACAAACAATATAATGAACCACCTTTAAAATTTCTAGTCATAAAAATTCTATCACAGAGCAGGCACATATGTCATCTGCCTGGGAGACAAATACTAGCAGTGAAGGAGGATATGTATCACAATTAACATATCTACTTTTTATTATTTATCTCTTTTGGGATGCAACTGAATATAATCAATGTAGAGACATTAGACCATTTATAACTGTGGTTTATTAGATGAGAAATCTTTATTGCAAGAAATCCTTTTCTTTAGAATCACAGCACAGGTCTGATTCACTATAGTTACATCATAATTATATATCATGGGTGTCTAATTTCTTTTTGAGCCTAGAAGTAAAGAGTGTATAACATATATGCTAGCCATTGTAAAAGCATTACAGTTATTATAAAAACGACCTTTGATGTAGAATCACTAAAGTTTAGATCTTAGATCTACACATATTGAGTTTTTCCTTTATATTTTTAAAATGGTTGATCCTAAAGATGGTACAAATTTTCATGAGTGATAGAATAATAATCTTTTTGCTTTTGATAGTTTTGTATCATAGTTTTAAGACAACCCATGGACTTTTAAAAATTGAGATATCTGCAAAATCAGGCATTGAGTGATTAGATAAAGATTGGTAGTTTCAGAAACTTGTTGAAGCACTGATTGATAAATCTTGTACCTTCTGAAGAATCGATCTATGTAAATTAAGTTAGTATCACAGCTCCCCATTTGTTGTTTCTGCAGGTTGATTAGGTAGTTTTAGAGTTTCTTTTATTCTTTGATTAGGGATTTTGCTCAGTGTTTTTTAATAACAGAATCGCCAAACCAGTTTATAAATTTTGAGGGTCTGTGTGAGCGTCTTAATTTGCCTATTACAATGGCAGCACTTTCATATTTGAATGTAGCCAGACCTGCCCCTAATATTTTTGGAGCCTAAAATAAGAGTATAAGTGGAAGCTCATATACTATAAGTCTAAATATTTAAAAGTTATAAATCTAGTTATATATAATAAGTTATGTGTGTGTGTGTGTGTGTATCAAGTTATATATAATAAACTGTTAAATAACATTTTCTAACCTCTTACTTTGATAAATATGCCTTCATAATAACCTAGAACCACATTTAAATTTACAGGCCTGCCCCCTTCTCTTTCCATCCCTAGCTACATCTCGTAACATGTATATATGGTTACTCCAGGCAGCACAAGCAAGCCTTCCTCCATTCTGTGCACCCCCATACAACTGTTCCTTGGCCATTCTTTGCATCTAAGGGTGCACACACTAGTGACACAAGTGTCCTTTTGAGGACAGATAAGGTAAGTAGCTTCTGTAGGCCCTGGAAGTGGAAAGGGGTTTTTTTGGCTGGGAATTCTGAAGCCCCAGGTCCTACCTAGGTCATGATTTAAAAGGTAAGGGGGACCCCTCAGTGGGCTGTCTCCTTGACCTTCAAAGATTCCTCACCTGAAGAAGAGGAGTATGGCTGAAAGAGGAGCAGAGTAGGCCCTTTGTCCAGGTCTAAGGACACTACTGAATATGGGTAAAAACATGACCAATTTCCAACTGACTTTCAAGCTTCTGAGCTTGAAACCGAGTAGTTTCAACCAAGTAGTTGAGTTGGCCTGAGGAACTTTTGCCATTTAACCTTATAAATGATCTAAACACCAAGGTCTAAGAGTTGAGTAACAAATAGATAATGACGATCAGATTGGGTTTGAATATTCTCATATTTTTTCGTTTGCAGACATGCAGTATAAAATCCCTGCAACTGTGAAATTGCCTATAAGAATTGTAGGTTGTACTGAACACTCAAATTGGTAGGGCTCCCTTGGGCAAAATCCTGAGGCTCTTTAAGAAAAAATTACAAAATGTAACTAGTAATAAGTGAGGCGCAATAAGAATCAAATACAATACATTTTTCTGGAGAAGCAGATTGCATTGCAGATTCTTTTAAAGAATGATGTAGAAATACTGAGCATAACAGCAGAGGTAGTAATGTTATGCCAGTTTTCACAGTAAAATCCCCAAATGTGAAAGCTCTCCTTTCCTCAAAGGTATGTGGAAGCAGTAATGTTTGCATGCACAATTGGGTCGGTGAGCGTAAGATAATTTTCAGTCTTATGAGTTTTTCAAAGAAAGTACAACTGGTCAACCTTTAGTGTTTTCTTTGCCACAGAGTATAATTCTGTTTCTGTTAACTCAAAACATAGTCTTTATGAAAACTAGTTGCCAATAAGATACCTTAATATGTCTTTGTATATAATACATGCTGCATGTATATAATACATGGTGCAGTATGGTTGGGTGGGTTCTGAAATCACAGTCCTGAGTCTGGCTCTTGGCTCTCCCACTTCCTGTCTACCTGTGTGACCTTGAGCAAGTTATTTCACCTGTCTCCAAGTTTCAGTTTTCTCATCTGTAAAATGGGTTGAATAATAGCACCTCTGCTGTAAAGCGGCTGTAAGGATTAAAAATTAGGGGTATAGAGTTTAGCACAATGTAAACTATTAGTCATATTGAGTTGACAGATTAATAAATGGAAACTAATAATCATCATTAGCTCACTTGTGTGAGGAAGGTCTAAGGGTTTATATAAAGGTAACATTCTATGGTAAAAGAACCTTTCCATGAGAACTTATGGGGTTGTAAAGAAAATTGCATTGTGGATTTTGGCCTTCTTCTGGAATTTTCCTCTTAAGGTGAAGTAAGTAATGTTTTGAAATGCTCCTAGTGACCATTCCTGGACAGGTGCTGAGAGCTCTGAGGTTTCGCCCCTGTCTCCTGTCCTAGACAGCAGACCATAGTCCTTACCCATCCACAAAGAGCTCTAAGTAGCCAGAGCCCTAAATGTAATTTATCACTTATCCACAAAGTGGTTTTAAAGGATCTGATTTTTCCTCTTTGAATATAAAATGGAAGAGGATGAAGGAAAAACTAAGAAGTTTCTTTTTCTAAGTGAATACAATGCACGGCCTCAGAAAATATGGGGAAAGAATGAGAAGAAAAGTTGTTTTTGTTTCTAGATGCATTATTCATCTCACTTCCCATAACGTGTGGCTATCATTATTTTTAGTGATTTATGCTTAAATAGTCTCCTTCAGGAATAATCAAATACTGGCCTCAAATATAGACATGGAAGTTACAGGTCATAGCAGACTCATAAAATAGAGCCTGGAGTGAACTTGAGATTAAACATGGAATGGGGCAGCGTACTTCTACAATTCCTGTATCTTCAGCTCTGCCCTGGAGCCTTCTCCAATGGGAGTCAAATGGCCCATGTAGTACAGGAGTCCAACCTTTTTTCAGGAGTAGCTTCTTAACTTAATTGATTTTTAGCAGCCCCAGTGAATGCACCTGCTTTTTCTTTAAGCCTCGGTTTTCTCCTTTATAAGAAGGATAACAAGTGCCCAACTTGCCCAGGTGCTGAGAATGAAATAAGAGCCACCTAGCACAGGATTGCCCATAGCGTGCTAACTTACTACTTCTTCTCCCACTTGTTTGTGGAAAGGTGAATGGTTTCACTGGTCACCAAACCTCTCTTCTTTGAGGCACTAGAGAGAAAGCCATGAGTGTGAGTCACAGAATTTTCTAAATAGGAACAATTTCAAATTTTCTACCCTTATTCATCCTCATACACATACTTTAACGCCATCAACTATGTTTTCTTTTTTATTCTTGGCATTCAAAAACTCAACCTCTAAATTTCAGTTTTCTCCTCTTTCAAATGAGGGAAAAGAATAGCTCCCACTTCATAAAGTAGCTGTGAGAATGGAATAATATAGATGAAAGGCTGTGTAACTCCAATAAATGCAGTCATCCTCATTAGAAGAGGGGGAAGGGATCTGTAAAATCCTATTCGTAACTGAAGGTTTTAATTCTGAGCCTATGATAAGAAAAGGAATGAGACCCATCCCAAAGTAGAAACCCCAATTATCCTTTTTGAATATGGCATGAGCACTAGTTTTCTTTCCTAATGAGAGTGGTAAAGATTGGAATTACACCCCTCCCAACCTTGTGAAAGTGAAGGAATCTGGGAATCTGAGGACTCTGAAGGGCAAGCAGGAGACCTTCAGTGATGGACCCTCACACAATCTACCTGTGGCCCTACTAGATCCCATAGATCATGTAACCTTAGGATTTTTAGGTCTTCAGTTTCCCAATTCTTTATAGTGAACTCTTTACCATTCCCTTTACGCAGTGGCAGAGCCTTGAAGCCCACTCTGTGTGGTGGCATGTGGAATCTGGAAGCTTCAAACCCTCTGCTTCTTCCCACTGACAGCAAGAGTTTTAGGATGAGGCACCGTGTTTCGCTCATCGCTAGCCCCCATTTCTGAACCCCCCAGAGTATCTAATAGACATTCAAGAAGTGCCAGCTGGAGGAATGACACCAATGTGGTTGATGTCTTTGTGTGCACATCCCCAGATCTTCAAAGACCATATTTCTTAATCCGCCAGCAGTCTTAGACACAGCCTTTCTTCTCCTCCAGGGATACTGCTCTTCTTTGAAGCAGGCATAAAATGTCAGTGCTGCCAGGTAAGCCTAAGGAGGGGCTGCCAAAATGTAACTTTTTGTGCCTTAACCACTGGAGGCCATATGGGCAACCACTGAGATCTTTAGAAGTGGAGACTTTTGTATGTGGTAAAGGTTAAGGAAAATCTGCTTCAGTCTCAGCCCCAGCCATAGGAACTGGGCTTTACCTCGTAAGTTCCGAGCCCTGTGCCAGACAAGTTGGCCATGTTGTTATGGAAATGCCCCTGAGGCATGAAGGAGTCTTCTTTAGACCAACAGAAGAAAGGAAGAAAGAAAGTGGGGGGAGCGGGGGAGAGGAGGAGGAAAAGGGAGGGAAAAA